>NC_060138.1:868957928-869557928 GCF_021461385.2 Schistocerca piceifrons | reverse complement strand
ACATGTCAATCAGATTTATAAAGATTACTTTACCAAAAAGGAAGTAGAAAAAACTTTTACAAATTATTTCTTAAAGACACATTTCACAGCATGTCTTCAAAATAAAATGTGTGACAAATATAAAGGGAAATTTAAGTTTGGTACTGGTGATGAAGCATTAAAATATAAATTTGACCATGATGTAAAAATTGAGAGAAGTTTTATTTTTGAAGCCAATGTATATAGCAACCTGTCAACTACTTATTTTAAAGTAGAGATACAAAGGTATAATGTTGTTGAGTTGTAAATTTTGTATTCTACTCAACCAAATAATCCATCAAGCTAAAATAAAAATGAAAGATAGATTTTTTATATCTCTAAATAATTCTGTTAACACCGCATATGTTTCAGGTGATTACTCATTTTACTGACTTGGTATTAGAAAATGATCAATTATAACAATAATTACTACAATTTTAGTTCCCATAAATGGATAACCATGCCTTGTGCCTGAAGTTCAGAAAGTTTACTGACACAAATAATCCTCACAATATAACAACTAAAATGGAAGACAGAACTTGGAAGGTTTTTGCATAATATGCAAGACGAAAAAGAGTAAATTTCTTAAAAAAATTTGTTGGTGATGGAGTGAACAAATCAAATACTGCTAACAGTCAAGAGGAAATAAGTTATACATCATGTACATCAATGATAAAGAATTTTAAAAGATGAAATACTCTCACATTTGGTGTAGATGATTTATAGCACACTGATCTATTAGAAAGGGACTCAGATGTGTTTTCAAAATTTGTTTTGGCTGTGCCAGTCAAAGATAAATTGGATAAAAATGTAGCTGTTGCTTTTTAAAAAATATTTAGAGACAGAACTCCAAGAGAACTACAACCAGATAATGGTAAAGTGTCCTATAACACAGAATTTTAAGAACTTATAAAAAATATAATGTACATAATTATTTAAATTTTACTGAATTAAAGGCATCTGTTTTTGAAAAATTCAATACAATGCTAAAAGAAAAAATGTGGAAGAGATTATAAGTGGGTGAACCTAAACAACAAACATTATAATACAAAACATTCAACAAAAAATGAAGCCAAATGAAGTTATGGCAAAAATTATAATTCATCTGGTGTTGTATCTAATGGCAAACAAAAATTTAAAATAGGAGATAAAGTTACGATTAGTTAACTCAAAAGAATTTTTGAAAAAATAATTTGCAGCCCTTCAGACAACAGAAATTTTCGAAATTGAAATGCTATTCTTTCTATGTGTCTTGTTGAAAGAAAGGAGATGAGGCAAATGTTAAATGGCTCAGATCTGATCATTCACATAATAGTTGCTTAAAAAAGATAACGTTAATTATTAATAAGACAAAACTGTTTTAAAAGGATGACATGAGTTCTGAATTACTTAAGTATTTTAAATCTGAGGTGATTGAATCATATTGATTTAAAATGTTTAGTTTATTAATCGCAAACAAAAATTGATGGTATACAGAATTCAATTATGAAAAATGTAATTGTGTTTCAATTTTTATTAAAGAATAAACTAGTTTTCAAATTAACTCAATCTGATGACCAATTATTTTATCATTAATCAATTGTTCTTGAGTCGAGCCATCCAAAATAATGAATAGACTATCCTCCAATTTTCTTTCATTCTTTAGTTCATGTACATTAGATTAGGAACATAATTAATTCTTAACACTTACTCACAATCTAGATGTCTATCTTGAATATGAGCATTTGTTTTTGTAAATACATTCTTTGCATTCTAATGACATAATAATCATACTCACAGTCAGCATAAAATAACTTTAAAAGAACATGTATATGTCTTATATTAATATCATTAGTTGCTGTAACATATGCTATTTTATAATACATTACAAAAATATGAACTGCATATGCATTATTGTCTCTCTAGGAAATGACCTTATCCCTAGGAAAGTCATATATAGGAGAACAAAAGCACTGCATGAGAATGTAAAAAGAAACTTATGTACAAAACATGAATATTTGTAGATTACAATAACCGGTATTGATCAGAAAACATCTACATACAGGAAGAATTATGCAAATTATGCAACATTCTGTGGCAGATACAAAGTAAAATTAACAAGAGTAGGAACTGACTGGTATGCACAGGACAATAGATTTTAAGTTGCAGAAAATGTTCAGTTACTCAGAACTAACAACTAACATGTAAAACATAGGAACAAAGATAATAAAGAACATACATGAAAAACATAAACACATTTTATGAGGAGTATTTACAATATCAGAAGCAAAGGACAAACAACAAATGTATCATGGGTCATGTAGAGGAAAAAGAAAGGGAATTAAGTGCACTTCAAAGTCATATATCATCCTAGTGTCATGTACCACTCTAGTGTGCTGATCAACTTTCTAACTATTGTACTGTATGCATACTGTACTTACTCTGAACTATAGTACTTTTTCCATAATATCCTTTAGCTCAATTTACTTGTCAGAAACATCATAATCATATTATAATAAGTTTCACGTCAATTTACCTGCCCCACCTAACATACAACATCTCTCTTCAACCAAATCATATATTTAGTTTTATTTGACCAACCTATTCACGTAGTTTACTACCTTTATTTCCCTGTTCTCATTACTTTCTTTTTGTAGGCGCACCTGCTGCATTCTCAAATTACTGTCTTCCCTACACCCACTTTTCATATTTATGACATTCAGCTTATTTATAGCCTCTAATAGTAAATTCTATTTCTAAGTGAGTTCATAAAACTACAGATGCCACAAAACATCTATAAGCATAAAAATAGTTCATGAGAAAACCAAATAGATTATTGAGATGCTGCTATACCTGCAGGACGGGACCGGTAGTTTAAGTTGTGGAAATGAGTCAAAATAAGTGGCTGTCAGTTACACTCAAACATACAACCTTTTATTTGATCAAACATTACAAGAGCCAAGAAAAATTAAAAAAAAACGCAGCTTTAGTTTTGGAACTTAATTAGGGGCTGAATGTGCCATACAATCCGATGCCTCAAGGGCAATACCACTTTAATATTAAAACAGCTGAAAGCCAATAACTTAAAGTCCAACCAAAATCAGAAATTTAAAAGGCAAAGCCTTATCTTAAAACAGTTCCTTAATGAGGCTGAAGGCCCAAAGAACCTGGCACTTTAAGAGTAAACAAATTAAATTCAAAATTACATTAATTTTAAAAATGCCAAAGGCTTTACGTAAAACAGTTCTTAAATTAGGCTGAAGGCCCAAACCATCTGACTCCTTAAGGGGAAAAAAACCTTAATCTAAAAATCGGCTAGAAGCCATACAAATACAAACAACAAGAACAAACAAGAAAAGGCAGTACACCCAAGGGCGCTCAGAAGTTCTGAGGGTCGGTCTGGAATTCAAACTCTAATGCTTAGGTGAGACAAGCAGTCAGCCCAACCATTGCTGATCCAACAACAACGCAACCGACAGACAGTCAGTGGACCCACTGACAAGATAACCTCCACTTCACCCAACCAGCACACAACAGGGAGTTCAATCAAACAACATAGACGGTATTGCTGCCCACAACCAATTATACACTGAGTTGTCAAACTACACACCGTGCTTGACAGTGACAACATGATGAGGAAAATACACTGCCTGAATTTAAGTCAACAGCCAGGGCAGGTAACCGAACATTAACGGCAACAAGGCAGAAGATTCTGCTGGTGCACTTCAATTCAAATAACCAAATACAGTTAAACTCCACTGGAGGTTGGCTAAAATTTGCAAACTTGAAAACCCATGATGTTGGTTGCAGGAATATCCCAACAACTGTCAACGAACTCCAAATGACACAATGTGAAGAGTCGTGAGTTGCTGGTATAATAAGTGAAAACTCAACTTTCAAGTCCAGATCGGTGAGCCACGAATCTTATAGCAATGAGAACAGCACCACACACTCTGGCGCCGCATAGAGGCTGCTAGCGGGCCCAGCCGAACTGCACGCCACAGAGATTTCCTTTCTCCTCCACGCCAACCAACCAATTACCAGGCCCGGAAATGGTGAAAGGATCAAATATATGTCGGTCGATGAGACGGCCAACTGAATGATCAACCAGCAGTCGTCCCACTCCAATCTCCCACCATCGGACAATTTATGTGTGTCGCCAGCGGTCGGCGAGACTGTCTGTCTGCACCTCACTGGCGCTCTGTCCCCGACTTCACTGCTGCTGTGTTCCCGAATGCACAGTTGGTCCATCTCCAGCTGACTGCCAGATGCACAATGACCCGGAAATACTATTGGTCACTCCAGAGATGGTACGGCAGTGCACTTATTGATACATGGTGCTGCTGCTGCTAATGGTCAAGTAGGGCAGGAAGTTAGTGACGCCAGTAAATGGAACAAGAAAACGAAGCTGCAGTAGCATAATAGAAGATGACAAACAATAAATGGGATAAATCCCCACAAAAATATGTATTGCCTCAGACACTGATAATTTGTTTCAAACAAAACGATCTTACCTTTAAGAACTCTTAATTATTCCTTGAACTAGTAGAAAATCCTTTATACACTTGGTTGTTATTCACCAATAATACTATCATTTGCAAAACGGACTTTCCATTTGGAAAACACAACTACACACACCAAAAAGTTTTACATCACCTTGGTCCATTGAGTTCCGGAACCTGTAAAGAAAATTGGAGTAGAGAATAACATAAACATCATTTCCACCCTTTTTATTGTTCATGAAAACAATACATTGCATGTTGTACCACCATACAGCGAGAACTTCAGAGGTGGTGATCCAGACTGTTGTACACACAGGCACCTCTGATACCCAGTAGAACGTGAAACGTCCCCTTAGAAAAATTACTGAATTATTGTGCTGATAAACCTCTTACATTATTTGATTTTCAAACAGCTGAGCAGAACTGAACATACTCAGACATTTCGCTCTATACTTATTCTCATCAACACTAAACTAACACATAATATTTTTAGCGCAACACAATCTGACTTTCAAAAATCCCTTCAAAAGAATGGCCCTGACTAACAATAATCTATACCTTTCATCAATCACTTACAAAAACCTTCATTACTCGAACAACTGCAATACAGGGAGCGCCACTGCTGCCAGCTAAATAAAAGATTCTAACTACTGAAGGCACTAACTACTGATAGGCGTAGTTAGCAAATGAAAGATTTTGATAAAGAACGAACAATGTGTTTACCATAATAGTTCAAAAGTCATAATATATGTATCAGTTCATGACATCCAGTCTTACAAATTTACTGTCTCTGATGGACAAACATCCAGATCATCCGCTCTCAAAACTCCGCCATCTCTCTCCCCACATCCACCACTGCTGGTGGCTTACCTCCAACTGCACAACTCTAGGCACTGTTAACAGCCAACTGCCCAACACTACAATAGCGACTATTCCAACAATGCCACCCAGCCACAGACTGGACACAGCACATCCAGTGATTTTCATACAGAGCACTATGTGGCGGTAGCGTTACCAGTATAAGAAACTAAACAGCCCACTTACATAGCCCCCATGCTCCCCACAAAAAATTTTACAAATTGTTTTGGGCACTGGCCAATACATATTTGTTAAAAAATTTTCACAATTACAATAACAAAGAAATCACATGCACACACTTAATGATACAATGTCGGTCAAAAGCTAAAATTTTCTCACAGTCCATAAAGACAGTCCTGATCATTCATCACAGTATTAATTACAATTTTATGCACAAAGTCTGAGCAGTAAAAGAAAATGCACGCAGAAGTAGTGGATTTCCATGTAGTCTTGAAAGAAGTAGTGTTGTCCTACCAACAGAAAGATAATGCTGACTCTTGACATGCAGACAGGTAATGGTCCACAACAAAACAAACCCACCGCAGTCAGTCGAAGTTTTGAAGAATATTGGTAGGTAGGTCATCACAGAGCAGACCCATTGTAGTCCTGGTAGAGATTACGATATTGGTGGGCCACTAGAGGTGCAGACCCACTGCAGTACTTGTAGAAATAATGGTATTGGTGAGTCATCAAAGGTATAGACCCACTGTAGGCCTTGTATAAATTATGGTATTGGTGGGCCATCAAAGGTGCAGACCCACTGTAGTCCTTGTAGAAATGGCTAGCAGCCATCCATTGTGACTGTGCGAGTGCACAATCACCATTGAAGAGTCTTGTGGATAATATAGCAAGTCCATGAACCAAAATTTTTTGGAATGTCCTTAGAACCAGCAATGCGGTTAACTAGTCCCTTGCTGAATTATTAACACATATGCAAACACTAACAGTCCCAACTTCCACATATTGTGCATATACTATGACCAACAGAAACATGTGCAGTGAAATGTATGCTTACAAGTTACTTAATTTGATGAACTGGTGTACATTACAATTTTATAACATGAGAACGCAATTACAACGATACAGAAAACATCATTAAACATAATAATACAGATAATATTTGTAGTAATACAGGTTTTACAAAAGAATTGAATAACATATACATCAGTGTTACAGGAATTATGACACAAGTAAATACATAAAATAATGAAAATAGTTTTCGAAACATTAATTTCACATATGAGCATTGAAACAGAACAGAATTAATAATGTCTAAACATCTTTACAAAGTAAATAACATAGTATTAGAAAATTCTACAACATAACTCGTATCAGCTAAACACATAAAGACAGAAAAACACAAATACACAAGGGTATACAAACACATAGCGGAATAACACATAAGGACAGGACAGGGTTTGTTTCCAGTGTGACATTTGGTACTGCAGTCCAACCCAAAACTTCATTCCATAGATCTTTCCTCTTATTTTAACATTTGCTCCTGCAAAAAAAGCCTATCTAACCCTGTTAAATAAATATTTCTCATTGTACAATACTCATTTCTGCCCAAATCTCTTTCATATAACTTCACAATGCATTTCTTCCCTATTCTTCATAGTTAGTTTCTTATATAGTCTACCCCCTCTTAAACTAACTTAAATCTACTGAGCTCAGATATATATACTAAGGGACGAGGCAATGTAGCAACACACAGCAAATTAACACAAACAGGAATGACAAAAAATGCAAATTAGCAAAGCAAGCAGCAGTATATCTAAATTAGCAGAGCAAATGCAACATTATCACTAATATGAGCCAATGTGCAGCAAAAAGAAAAATAAATCAGTAGTACAACTGGCTTAACAGAGTAATACAAAGTGAAATTTAATAGAACTATGCCTGGCAAGCAGCAGCAGCAAATGCAGCAACTTATATGTAAGCATGACAAAGCTCAAGCAGAAAAAATATTACAGTAAAAATGCCCATGTTTAATACCTATGTCACATCTTAACACAAGAGTGATGCATCACGAGATTTTACTCTAGCAGACAAGTTACCAAAATTTATTTATGCAAATCCTGTGAAGTGGAAATGTCTTTTTGTGCTCCCTCGTTTTTTTGGAAGTAGACCATAAAATTATTATTTACTGGATCTGTAGGCATAAAATTACTATATTAGTACATCTAAAAATTTTATTTTAACCAATGCTGCACTGCAGCTAGAAACTAGAAGTTAAACGAAATGAGTAAATAAATACAAAGCATGAAACATCATTCACTAGGCAAATGGCATCTCCAAAGGCAGTAAAAAAATCTCTCAACTAGAAAGACAATAGACGTAAAATGTTTCTCATCACTTCATTAGGCATTTTAGTAAATAACATAAATTAAGAGCTCCACAGTGTAATCATATGTTTTCAAGCTCGTGCATGTCGTATTTGCGATGCTTTCTACAGAGAAATGTCAATAGCGAGGATAATGGCCTCTTTTTTTCACCACCTAATGGCTTTTTTCCAGGCGACTGTCGCGCAGCTGGGTGCTTACAGTGCATTACGTCAATGTCACTTTACCTTTCTTAACGAAATATTTACGACAGCAGTTTCAGCTACAGTGACAGTCTCATATAAAAATTACACAGGTCGAGAGTTTGCGTTACAAATGTGTAGAAACAAAATCCTGTAAATATAACAGCGTCCAAAAATTTTCGTCGGCATTATGATACATTCATGCACATACATACATTTCATAACTCTTAAAGTACGATTCTTGGTTTCCAACATCCCTTTTCACAAATCAGAGCCCCTAACCAATACTCATTAGTCCTTACCTTGTTACACATACATATTCGTTGACACATCAGTCTTGCATTGACACTTCAATATTTCATCATAATAAATACGTAGCATAATCAGATTCCTCATATAGCATCAGCTTATTGATCATAAACATTCCTCAACAGCATAATACACATCATCGTTGCAATAATAACATCATAACACCTCAGTCAAATCTCAAAAACGTTGTAGCTTTCTTCAATAATGTCAAAACCTAAAAAAAATGCTCTGCTCATTTCAGTAGTGTCATCTACCTCAAATGTACTTTAAAAATCATGATCCCATACCAAATACATCATTCAAACCTCTCATAATATCACAATGGTTCCGAAAAAATAGGAACAGTTCACAAAGTACAGACAAAATACAATTTCATAAGTGTGAAGTTATCCAACTGTGTAACTATGTAAACATCTGTCACTGATATAGTAAAATAAATGTTTGTCTCTCTCAGTTAAATGATCAGACAGCTGTGTAATTCTGTGTTAGAGGAATATGGTACCGATGTGTAAAGTTGTATAAGCAAATACCACATTAGCTAGGGCTCCTTGTGCTTGACAAAAACATGGTACACAAAGTTAAGCGTGTACCCCCGTGAAGATTAATGTAATTATATCCTCAGATGCTACAGATTACAGCAATGAAATGAAATGTATCACAGAAAACCTTTGTATCATTGTAATTCAAAAATCTTTAAAAATAAATGTTTCAAGTACAAAATTAATCACTCAAATATGTGTACTGCAGCGCTAAACTGTGCGTCTTGTTGTAAGATAATCTCTGTCACTACTTAATGGTAAAAATGTGCTAAGTATAGTCATTATCGTCGTCCGTAAGCAAAGTTCTGTAGAAGTCAATGTACTTACCTCGTAATAAACAAAAGTGAAATGCTATACATATAGATACCATAGTTATTACATACAGTACCTTGATCAAGAAAGTACTATACTGTAATGTATTGCTGTGCTACGAAAAAGGTTGTCTCATTGTAGCTATACCACAAAAGTTACTACTAAAACATGTTTTACATTTCCAGAAGAATTCAGAAAAACAGATACACCGCAAAAGCAACAATGGAAATTGTGTCACATATTAGTAGTGTCGTGATATAATCGTGTAGCTGTCACAGAAACCAAATACTAAGTCATCTTTAATCTCACAGAAAGTACTTCAAACAAAGAATGTCTTTTCAAGTAAACCAAAATGTTGCATAAAGACTCATTAGCAGTATATGTTCTAAGTATGTAAGCCGTATAGTCGTTACATAATCTTGCAACTAACAAGCAAGAATGTACACACAGTAACACTGTGTTCTCTGCTCACTATCACAATGCAGTGGTAATTACTGTCTACTGTCTAAATATGTTCCCTAGGTTCTAGACTGGACAGTTAGTTTCAAAACATTGTTGCATGATAACAGTTTCTAAGTGTGACAACGCGTACTAGTAGTGTGAAGTGAAAAATTTTATGGCAAAGACTAAATTAAAAAACAGATTATCTCTGAATAAACGGTTTTACATGTGAAATGTGGTCCAATCCTTTACTCTTCCTCGTGCGCAGAGTTTCAACTGCAAAGCATTTATCATTTTGCATGCGTCAGTAAGGAATGCTAAAATTTTTCTCAAGGTTAGCGTCTATGTTATTTTCCTCTGAGCCAGCCGGCGCACGTGGCTACCTGTGGTGTGAGTCATTGTCTGTCTCTTTGTTGGCGCGCGTCGTTATTGGGATTTGCAGATCTAACTTCTACAAATTCACCTTGTCGAGAGGGCCCTGCCCTGTTTGAATCCCGCCAGTTCTGATGAATTGCAGGTCTGTCGTTTTGACGGTAGTTTCTGTAATTTTTCTTGTGGGTCACGTGGTGGAGAATATCTCCATGAGTCGTAACTGCGTGGTGGACCGTTGCGTCTGAAGTTATTCTGACTCCCTTGATAATAATTATTTTGGTACCCATATTGTCTGTTTCTCTGATTGTCTCTGTGATAGTCATTACCGCCGAGAGATGAGCTTTCCCTGTAATTATTACTACTCTGCCGACGGTTGTCATGTGGGTGGTGTCTGTTTTGGTCACAATTTACGTTGTGAGAATAGCCTTGTTGTGTCCAGTTATTATTTCTTTCATCACAGAATTGTGACCAATATGACCTGTAATTGTTGTGTTCCCGTTTTCGCGTCCCGCGATTGTCGATGTCAATTTCCAATTCTTGTAAGAGTCCCTGAAAAGCTTCAATGTCATCTTTGGAACGTCCTCCCAATATAATATGTCGTAAATGTTCAGGCAATTTGATGAAGCAAATGCGAATGAGTTCTGTGGGGCTGTATGGGTTTGACATGTACTTATTCTTGTGCAACATGTCTTCAAAATATTTCACAAGACTGGAAAATTCAGACTGTTCGAAATGTTTCATCATTATGATGCCATGTTTTGCTCAGTCTTGTGTAGCTTGAGACCAATACGCTGAGAGGAAGGCATGATAAAATTCTCCTTCACTGTGACAATCGTGAATGACCGACCTAATTCTTACAGCTGGTTCATTCTCTAAGTAACCACACATAAATTCTAACCTGTGCTCAAATTACCAGTTGGGAGGAAAACAATTAGAGAATTGATGGAGCCATGCTTGTGGATGAATGTCGTTGCCAGAATTCTTAAATGTTTTGAATTTACGTGTAGTAATGAACAGCTTTTAGTCAAAATCATCGTGTCGGCGAGTCGCATATCGGTCATTGTTACGGCGTGTCGTCGGTTCCATCTCAAAATTCGGTGCACCTTGCCAATTTCTTTCATAGTTTCCGAAATGCCCTGTGTTATTATTTTGTGGCTTTTCCGTATTTCTACGTCCCTCTTCCCGTGTTGGAGCGCGAGTGTCCTCTGAAATATGTAATTCTTGCATTACTTGTGCCAACTGATCTTGCACTTCCCAGATTTCTCTTTTGTCCTGTGTATTGATTTGATTTTGATTTTGTTTGAATTTTGTAATTTGTTCATAATCTTCTGTGTCAGTGAAGGCTACGGGTCTTGTGCCATCCAGATCATCATCCACCTTTGTATACAAGTTAGTGAACTGATCCGAAAGTTCGGCTAATTTCTCCGGTAGTGAACTTATTTCCTCAGTGTGTTTCTCTGAACCAAGTTTCAGTGTCCATTTGTGTTGAAATCGTATCTACTGTGTCCTTTAAGTTTTCCTGGAATCGGTAGGTGCAACTGTGTCAATTTTAGGTTGCAAGGTGTCGTGATTTTCATGATCAATAGTTTGCAGTTCTTTTATGGCTGCTTCGTGATTCTGTAATGCATTTTCATGCCGCAAAAAATTGGTTGAAAATGTTCACAAATTTGTGTTTTTACGTCATTACAGACTTTTTGACATTTAGATTCGATTTTAAGTCACTCAGCAGTTAAACCTTCACGTGTTTGTTCAAGAGTGGTGTCTAACTTTTGAAGCTGTTGCTGTGTTTATCTCTGATTTTGTTCCATTGTGTCTAACTTTTGAAGCTTTTGTCCCATTTGTTGTATTAATTGTAATAACAATGCACTGCTATTTGAAACATGTTCCTCAGTGCTTTTCGGCAGTGCATTTGCACCGGCAACATTCACATTTTGACAAGCAGAAAATGTGTCTTGACTTGTCTGAGAAAACGGTGAGGACCCAAAACCTGAATCCACAGTATTTGCGAGATTGTGTCCTGTCATTTCGGATTCCTGAGGCGAGCTGTAGCCGACCGATTGATCGATAATGCTTCCCTGTTCACTAATGGTTTCACTGTCTACACCATTATTTGCAGCCCGCTCCATTTCCCTATGCACAATTACCAAATTACTACATTGAACATTAGTTAATTCATTACTCGGTGGCGCTAACACACTGCTTTCGTCTTCACTGTCATTTCTCAGTTTACTTTGGAGCCTAGTATTACGTTTTTCACACGCCATTATTGTCGCAATATTTCACACGATAACACAGAAAAGCACAATTTGAAGAGGAAAATAAGAAAACACATTAACATAGTACTGAAAATAATAACTAGTTAATTGCAAGCGCAGCTGCGAAATACTTGGTGAAAATCTACATGTATGCCACCACAGTTTTACTGTACAACAATGAAAAACTACAACTACGAAGGAAATTCTCTCTATAATTACGCGCTAGCAATAAGAAATAGCTACACTAATTACACAAACTACAAGAAAAAATCAGAAGATTCCAGTGAGGTATCCTCGGCTAAGTGTCGACATATGAAACGTCCCCCTTGAAAAATTTAATGAATTACTGTGCTGATAAACCTCTTACATTATTTGATTTTCAAAGAGCTGAGCAGAACTGAACGTACTCAGACATTTCGCTCTTTACCTATTCTCCCTGACTAACAATAATCTATACCTTTCATCAATCACTTACAAAAATCTTCGTTACTCGAACTACTGCAGTACAGCGAGCGCCACTACTGCCAGCTAAATAAAAGATTCTAACTACTGAAGGCACTAACTACTGATAGGCATAGTTAGCAAATGAAAGATTTTGATAAAGAACGAACAATGTATTTACCTTAATAGTTCAAAAGTCATAATATATGTATCAGTTCATGACATCCAGTCTTACAAATTTACTGTCTCTGATGGACACACGTCCAGATCATCCGCTCTCAAAACTCCACCATCTCTCTCCCCACATCCACCACGGCTGGCGGCTCACCTCCAACTGCGCAACGCTACGCGCTGTCAACAGCCAACTGCCCAACACAACAATAGCGACTATTCCAACAATGCCACCCAGCCACAGACTGCACACAGCACATCCAGTGATTTTCATACAGTGCACTACATGGCGGTGTCGTTACCAATATAAGAACCTAAACAGCCTACTTACAAACGTCCTCTTGCATTGATGCAGGCCTGTATTCGTCGTGGCATACTATCCACAAGTTCATCAAGGCACTCTTGCCCCAGATTGTCCCATTCCTCAACGGCGACTCGGCGTAGATACCTCAGAGTGGTTGGTGGGTCACGTCGTCTAAAAACAGCTTTTTTCAATCAATCCCAGGCATGTTTGGTACGATTCATGTCTGGAGAACATGCTGGCCACTCTAGTCGAGCGATGTCGTTATCCTGAAGGAAGTCATTCACAAGACGTGCACGATGGGGACGTGAATTGTCGTCCACTGGTTGCACTATCTGTCGGAGGATGGCATTCACGTATCGTACAGCCATTACGGCGCCTTCCATGACCACCAGCGGCGTACGTCAGCTCAGCATAAGGCCACCCCAAAACAGCAGGGAACCTCCACCTAGCTGCACTCGTTGGACAGTGTGTCTAAGGTGTTCAGCCTGACCGAGTTGCCTCCAAACACTTCTCCAACAATTGTCTGGTGAAGGCATATGTGACACTTACTGGCGAAGAGAACGTGATGCCAATCCTGAGCTGTCCATTCGGCATGTTGTTGCGCCCGTCTCTATCGCGCTGCATGGAGTCGTGGTTGCAAAGCTGGACCTCGCCATGGAAGTCGGGAATGAAGTTGCTCATCATGCAGTCTATTGCGCACAGTTTGAGTCGTAACACGTCGTCCTGTGGCTGCAAGAAAAGCGTTATTCTATGTGGTGGCGTTGCTGTCAGAGTTCCTCCGAACCAAAAATCCGCAGGCAGCGGTCATCCACTGCAGTAGTAGCCATTGGGCGGCCTGAGTGAGGCAAGTCGTCGACAGTTCCTGTCTCTCTGTATCTCCTCCATGCACGAACAACATCACTTTGGTTCACTCCGAGACGCCTGGACACTTCCCTTGCTGAGAGCCCTTCCTGGCACAAAGAAACAATGCGGACGCGATCGAACCGCGGTATTGACCGTCTAGGCATGGTTGAACTACAGACAACGCGAGCCGTGTACCTCCTTCCTGGTGGAATGACTGGGACTGATCGGCCGGACCTCCTCCGTCTAATAGGTGCTGCTCATCCAGTGACATATGTAAACAGTCAAAGGGACTGTGTCTGTGATACAATATCCACCGTCAACGTTCTGTCTTCAGGAGTTCTGGGAACTGGGATGATGCAAAACATTTTTTTGATGTGTGTATAGTATATTATCGGAACTGGTACTACATATTTCAATTTATAACTTCTAACTGCTAGTTCGCTATACAACAATGATGCTCTTCAAAGCTGTATGGTTGTACCGCCAATATGCGTTTCATTTCATATTAGAAAATGTTTACTGAGAGTGTAATTTCTATTTCTATTTTTCGTGGCCGACAGTTTAACGTAGTGCCTGGGACAATTAGTAAGATGTCCCACATATTTCTGTAAACAAAGTTCAGCTTTGTAGCAGCGGTTTATTCTGAGTGATCTGAAGCATTTTTTATTACCAGAATTGCAAGTCGCTGTTCTGTAGTACGTGTCGAAATTAAATGAAATGCCGCTTGTTTTTTCATTTTAACATTTTTCTAACTGATTGAAATGTTGTTACTGTCACGAAATGCACCTAATCGAAGTTTCCAATTTGTCAATCTCCGACTGTACTCTGTAGCCAATGTGACACACTCTTAGTCGTACCTCACAAGTCACTAAAATTATTTTCGACTCTGTTACATTAGGATAGTGGAGGAAAATTCCTACAGTGGAGGAAAATTCCTATAGTAGGAGAAGACGAGCGTATTAAGAAACTGAAAGACGGTTAACACCCAGCAAGGGCAGGCATCGTTAGCCAGTCATGTACTGAAAAAGTATGATGGATCTCCTATCTACTTTTAAACGTAGGTAATGCATAGAACTCACATTGTTGCTTTTTTCGTAATTCTTGTGCTCAAATGTTCAGTGTAATAACGCATGGACTCTACACTGCCTTTTGTGTGTAAGTGTATTTTTGTACAAAAAAATAATCGCCTAAGTTGACTGTATGAAAATGTTTGTAATCGTTACTGCAGTCTTTATGCATCCACGAAACTTCTCTGGATGCCTCCAATACTGTTCATTACCTGAACTGCGAGTGAAACTTTGTTCTAGCGAAAAGTCACTTAAATGCCATGAATACATACAAATGCTGAAAGTGCCAAAATGTAAACAAGAATTAGCAAAATAATCGCACTTGTATTTTCGTCCACCGTGTGTAAGCTGTTGATCCATTAGTCTTACGTAATCGTCTTCATGCTGTTTCAAAGCTTTACGTTTGTTTGTACGGCAAGAACAAACCAGAAGAATGTTATTTGGGGTTCTGCTTATGTTCGTTCGTGTTCTTCACAGGCTGGGATATACATGTAAGATGTATTTGTTGTCCTCCGTGAACTGTAATGGTATAGGATATTACACTGTTTTCCTAGTATAGCTATTTCACTTTGCCATTGAGCGGATTTGTTTCACTATTTTAACTCGTGTCGGCAAATTTTGTGCTAGTATTTACTTTGTGTTTCTGACCTCGTTTGATTCGCTTCTGATCAACGTTACATTGTTCGAAACTTCTCATTCTACTGTTTTCGAAAAGTGAACCAGTGAAGTGTTGTCAGATTTTTTCTCTCTGTATTGTTTGACAAATACGTCGCATTGATAGTAAATTCTTCAATTTTGTCCGGAATCCTACCTCTGTGACGTCATCATTTCTTTTTGATTCTTAGTATATTCTACCTATGACGTAGTATTTTCTTTCCGTGCCCTGCTCGTGTCTCTCACTGACCTAGTAAATTCTTTCTGTGATTTATTATCCTCACGCAGTGACTTACTTATTTTAGCTTATGTCTCTTGCACTAACCTATTATACTCATTCACACTTTCTTTAACTAATTGCATTCTCACAATGAAATTCAACAGAAGTGCCGACAGTAGGCGACACAGGTGAGGTTTGTGCATAAGAAGCCATAGTAACAAGTTATACACGTCGTAAGAAAAATCAACTGCGTCAAATTTCTATCCCTCACGAAATAAATTATTTTCAAACACTAGTCACAAAAAACATAAGATTGAGCGTTTCTAGAAATACAAAAGAAACGAATTCAATATTTGTAAAACAAAGAAACTGTGCGAAATATCTGTACTACAACCTTGTCGTTGACCAAAGGTCTATCCTAGGCGAAGACGATCGACATGTGTAAGCTTTCTATCAAAAATTTCCTGTGTGTGAGAAAACTGAACATATACTGATTTCAAAAAATTTCACCTCATGTAACGTGTACTTTAGATATCTTATTCAATTTCTGATAAAAACTGACTGTTGGTTGGCCCCGTGATGCGCATGTGAACAGTCTCATCACACAAAATTGAAACATAATGAAATGCAAAATTTGAAATAAAGAAAATGGATCTAATTAAATGTCAAAGGAAACTAATTATGTGCTCAATGAAAACTATATAATTAAAACGCAGTACCGATGTACATTACGAACGCTACGTGATATGAAGTGCAATGTTAGACTTGGAAAACACACAAATAAAGTGCGGCTCTACTCGGAAGAAAACAACGACAACACCTGACAATACTGAATATACACAGTTTGTTCGAGAATGTAAGGTGGGATCTGCCCTGAAATAAATGTGGTCTCTCTCTTGCTCAGCATGCTGTTTTTGTGACTAGAGTGCTTACGTTGTTGCGGTCTTCAGTCCTGAGACTGGTTTGATGCAACTCTCCATGCTACTCTATCCTGTGCAAGCTTCTTCATCTCCCAGTACCTACTGCAACCTACATCCTTCTGAATCTGCATGGTGTATTCATCTCTTGGTCTCCCTCTACGATTTTTACCCTCCACGTTGCCCTCCAATACTAAATTGGTGACCCCTTGATGCCTCAGAACATGCCCTACCAACCGATCCCATCTCCTACTCAAGTTGTGCCACAAACCTATTCAACACCTCCTCATTAGTTATGTGATCTACCCATCCAATCTTCAGCATTCTTCTGTGGCACCACATTTCGTAAGCTTCTATTCTCTTCTTGTCTAAACTATTTATCGTCCATGTTTCACTTCCATACATGGCTACACTCCATACAAATACTTTCAGAAACGACTTCCTGACACTTAAATCTATACTCGATGTTAACAAATTTCTCTTCTTCAGAAACGCTTTCCTTCCCATTGCCAGTCTACATTTCATATCCTCTGTACTTTGACCATCATCAGTTATTTTGCTCCCCAAATAGCAAAACTCCTTTACTACTTTAAGTGTCTCATTTCCTAATCTAATACCCTCAGCATCACCCGACTTAATTCGACTACATTCCATTATCCTCGTTTTGCTTTTGTTGATGTTCATCTTATATTCTCCATTCAAGACACTATCCATTCCGTTCAACTGCTCTTCCAAGTCCTTTACTGTCTCTCACAGAATTACAATGTCATCGGCGAACCTCAAAGTTTTTATTTCTTCTCCATGGATTTTAATACCTACTCCGAATTATTCATTTGTTTCCTTCACTGCTTGCTCAATATACAGATTGAATAACTTCGGGGAGAGGCTACAACACTGTCTCACTCCCTTCCCAACCACTGCTTCCCTTTCATGCCCCTCGACTCTTATAACTGCCATTTGGTTTCCATACAAATTGTAAATAGCCTTTCGCTCCCTATATTTTACCCCTGCCCCCTTCAGAATTTGAAAGAGAATATTCCAGTCAACATTGTCAAAAGCTTTCTCTAAGTCTACAAATGCTAGAAACGTAGGTTTGCCTTTCCTTAATCTAGCTTCTAAGATAAGTCGTAGGGTCAGTATTGCCTCACGGGTTCCAATATTTCTACGGAATCTAAACTGATCTTCCCCTAGGTCGGCTTCTACTAGTTTTTCCATTCGTCTGTAAAGAATTCGCGTTAGTATTTTGCAGCCGTGACTTATTAAACTGATAGTTCGCTAATTTTCACATCTGTCAACACCTGCTCTCTTTGGGATTTGAATTATTATATTCTTCTTGAAGTCTGAGGGTATTTCGCCTGTCTGCCACATCTTGCTCACCATATGGTAGAGTTTTGTCAGGACTGGCTCTCCCAAGGCTATCAGTAGTTATAATGGCATGTTGTCTACTCCCGGGGCCTTGTTTCGACTCAGGGCTTTCAGTGCTCTGTCAAACTCTTTACGCAGTATCACATCTACTATCTCATTTTCATCTACATCCTCTTCCATTTCCATAATATTGTCCTCAAGAACATCGTCCTTGTATAGAAACTCTATATATACTTCTTCCACCTTCCTGCTTTCCCTTCTTTGCTTAGAACTGTGTTTCCATCGGAGCTCTTAATATTCATGCAAGTGGTTCTCTTTTCTCCAACGGTCTCTTTAATTTTCCTGTAGGCGGTATCTAGCTTATCCCTAGTGATATACGCGTCTACATCCTTACACTTGTCATCTAGCCATCCCTGCTTAGCCATTTTGCACTTCCTGTCGATCTCATTTTTGAGACATTTGTATTCCTTTTTGCTGCTTCATTTACTGCATTTTTGTATTTTCTCCTTTCGTCAGTTAAATTCGAATATCTCTTCTGTTACCCAAGGATTTCTATTAGCCCTCGTCTTTTTACCTACTTGATCCTCAGCTCCCTTCACTATTTCATATCTCAAAGCTACCCATTCTTCTTCTACTGTATTTCTTTCCCCCATTCTTCTCAATCATTCCCTAATGCTCTGCCTGAAATTCTGTACAACCTCTGGTTCTGTTAATTTATCCACGTCTCGTCTTCTTAAATTCCCACCTTGTTGCACTTTCTTCAGTTTTAATCTACAGTTCATAACCAATAGATTGTGGTCAGAGTCCACATCCGTCCCTGGAAATGTCTCACAATTTAAAACCTGATACCTAAATCTCTGTCTTACCATTATATAATTTGTCTGAAACCTTCCAGTATCTCCAGGCTTCTTACATGTATACAACCTTCTTTCATGATTCTTGAACCAAGTGTTAGCTATGATTAAATTATGCTCTGTGCAAAATTCTACCAGGCGGATTCCTCTTTCATTCCTTACCTCCATTCCATATTCACCTACTACGTTTCCTTCTCTTCCTTTTCCTACTATCGAATTCCAGTCACCCATTACTATTAAATTTTCGTCTCCCTTCCTTATCTGAATAATTTCTTTTATCTCATCATACATTTCTTTAATCTCTTCGTCATCTGCGGAGCTAGTTGGCATATAAACTGGTACTACTGTGGTAGGCGTCGGCTTCGTATCTATCTTGGCCTCAATAATGCGTTCACTAGGCTGTTTGTAGTAGCTTACCCGCATTCCTACTTTTTTAATTAACTATTAAACCTACTCCTGCATTACCCTTATTTGATTTTGTATTTATAACCCTGTAGTCACCTGACCAGAAGTCTTGTTCCTCCTGCCACCGAATTACACTAATTCCCACTATATCTAACTTTAACCTATCCATTTCGTTTCCCTTTTTAAATTTTCTAACTTACCTGCCCTTTAAGGGATCTGACATTCCACGCTCTGGCCCATAGAACGCCAGTTTTCTTTCTCCTTATAACAACATCCTCCTGAGTAGTCCCCGCCCAGAAATGCGAATAGGGGACTATTTTACCTCCGGAATATTTTACCCAAGTGGACGCCATCATCATTTAACCATACAGTAAAGCTGCATGCCCTCGGGAAAAATTACAGCTGAAGTTTCCCCTTGCTTTCAGCTGTTTGCAGTACCAGCACACCAAGGCCGTATTGGTTGGTATTAGAATGCCAGATGAGTCAATCATCCAGACTTATGCCCCAGCAACTATCGAAAAGGCTGCTGCCCCTCTTGAGGAACCCCACGTTTGTCTGGCCTCTCAACAGACCCCTCCGTTGTGGTAGCACCTATGTATGGTACAGCTAGCTATCTGTATCGCTGAGGCACGCAAGTCTCCCCACCCACCAACGGGAAGGTCCATGGTTCATTGGGGGGGGGGGGGGGGGGCCTATACCCATTACATTCCATGTCTCGTGAAGGAACAGAGCGAGCTGTGTCTGTAGCTGCTGTTCAGTGAAGACTGTTTCACACCAGCTTTATCCACAGCACCAATCCAAGTGCACAAGATCTCTCCAGATGGATGCATGTCGAGAGTGTATTGTAGACATGAGAGTGTTGCGGTGACATACAGATGGTTAAGAAGAAATGTGTGGTTTATACATGATGGAGCTCCAGACAGATGGAGTTTGAAACATTTCACTTAAATCAACTGTGCTATAAATTCTGAAGTATTGTTGAAAGTTGTGGTAAGGTCTTATGGGACCAGACTGCTGAGTTCATCGGTCCCTAAGCATACGCACTACTTAGTCTAACTTAAACTAACTTACCCTAAGGACAACACACACACCCATGCCCGAGGAAGGACTCGAACCTTCGACGGGGGGGAACTGAATGGACCGTGAGAAGGCGCCCCAGACCTCGCAGCTACCCTTCGCGGTGAAGTATTATTCCACTGTCTGGAGTCAGTACCAGAAACGTACCAGCGAGAGAGAAATGATCGTAGAGCATAAACTCCTATGGCTACACGGTTCTGCATCTAATAACGCTATATTGTTAAAGCCATATGGATTCCAAACTACTAGTGTCTGGAACTCAATGCTCTTAATACTCTAATGCAGGATATATTTATCCAACTTCAGACATACAACCACCTAGCACGTCCTACTCCAATCACTACGGTGACAAACTTTAATATAATAAAACTACTTCCTTCTACACTATCCTTGTGTCCTAGGAAGGCACCGTCACTGTGTATCTGCTGCTAGAGCTGCTTATAAACCAACTACAACGAAGTCAGGAGACTGCTGTTCTGTCACTTAGGAAATAATTGGATTTTGCATGTATTCTTAAGTCGGAAACGTATGTACCGTCAATCACACTTCCCACATAGGTCATGCCAATTCTTAGTCATAATAGTGGTTTTGATGAATGTGGGTATGCCTCACTAGAAAATACAGCGAAGAAAAAACGACATGAATATTTTCGACAGTTGGTACATTGAGTTACCACCCGTGCCCTGCTGCACGAAAATGCACACGAAAAGCGGCAACTTCTTACAAGGGAGTAAGTCCCACGATCAGTACCCAAAGGAGATTTGACTGTCTTATTGCTGGTTACAGTACCATCGCCACTGTTCTGGTAGCATTCCTCTTGCACGAAGAAGTATTTTTGCTCATGTGAAGGATAATAAAGCAATTTCGTCCTAACACCACGTCTCTCAAGTACAGCCTCCTCACACTGTTAAAAGTGATATACGTGGCATCGGTACACTCTCCAAACAGAACACTTTAGGGAATGACTTAAGTCTGATAAACGTATTGATTATTCTCCATAATACTTAGGAAATAACTATGCTTGCGAAAACTAAGGGTAATTCGCTATTATCTATATTCGACTGCATGTGTGAGAACACAAATCTGGATTTGGACACATACGTCTCGCGGGCTTTAATACAACGCCTCTATGTAATACTTACATCGTCTTTGTTGAAGAATGTATTACGAAAACCTAAGTAGTTTACAGGAGGAGAGCGAGTGGTGGGCGGGGGAGGGGGAGGGTAGGTTAAACCTGAATGCAGACAGGGCATAATTTTTAACCTTTCGTGGGACTTGAGTTTCTGGGTACCCACAACCCACCTCAATTCGCTGCATTTCAAGTTACTTTTTTTGTAATTTTATGTAGTCTCAGCCAATTTAAGTAATTTTACAAGTTCTTCGCAATTTTACATATTTCGTCGTAGTACCCACAATTTTACATATTTGCCATCAATTTGTCGCAATTATACCATGTTTTCCTCAATTTTTACCGATTTTGTGTAATTTTTTCAATAGGTTTCCGTGAGTATATGATCATATTGCTGACATACCCATGCATTGTATGGTTTTAGACGAAGATATTTGCTTGTCCTATACACCACTCTACTGAAAAGTCCTAAGAATTCCCCTCATTCCGATGATCTACATGCATGCATTTTGGCTAGGAAAACTCATGAAAAGTATACTAACACTCGCCTCGTACTTCGATGAGGCTCAACGAGTGCTGCAGGCTGGAAACTCATAGTCTGGAAACAAATCTGTGTATTGCTACGACGCGTCAGAGAACTTGTCTGCAGACTCACGTAGCGATGCACTTGATGGAAACTCAAGAGTCTGGCACCGTTCTACACCTTCATTTGACTTCCACTTTACCGTGTAGGGAACTGCAACAGAGAGCTGACGTGTGTACACAGTTGATTTCTGCTGCTGCTCTGATATTTTTGCCCGTAAGTGTATGCTCTTATTGCTTTCTTATTGCTTACCAGATGAGCTTCGCTACTTTTGTTTATGACTTCCAACTCTGATATGTCCCCAGAACACCGTCAGGACATCTACAAACTGTAGATCTCGTTTTTTTGTTTTTTTGGTTCTTTTTTTGTTTTTTTTTTCCCCCTAGTAATAGATTATTCCTTAGTTGACAGTGTGTCGACAGCACTTAGCATCCTAGAACGTGACAGTTTCCCTTTTCATATCTGCAGAGTGCGCATCCCTGACAGCGTAATTTGTAGATTAACAGTTCGAAAGTTATGCCTTCGAACCGCAACAGTCCGCCGCAGACAGACTATGCATGCGTATTACCAATTGCGAAGTCTCGATTTCAACCACTTGTAAGTTATTTTAGACGTGCCACAGCCCTGCAAGTTATACTCTTCGCTCAACGATTCTGTAGGCCATGCAAGCACATTTAAATTCGTCCTGCTAACGAGCAGAACATCTTCGATGCAAGTTATATTACGTATATTTCGTAACAATACTGTCTAGATCAACCACTAATAACAACAAACGAAGGCATGCTGCACCTGTCACACCTCCTTTTAAACTCTTATATATGCACGATGACGGTACATGATCATCCTATCCTATACCGATTACGCTATGTTGTGTGCTAGATACCCGTTGGAAGGTTGGAGACAGTCTTTCTGAGTATTATTTTTATGTACAAGATAGAACAGCACATTAATTGGACGGTGTAGTATAGCACTGTACTCGAATGCACCCAGTCAGTCACAACCACATATTCTACAGATGCAATGCATTTGCTCTTTTGCCATTGCCGAGATATGCAGCGGAAGGCGTCTGTAGCGAACTCTGACGTCAAACAGCGATAGACACAGTCCTCAGGTAACACTCTTACTCAACTCCTTTCTGTTCAACACCAGCATCTCGTCAGTTGAACACAATTCACGCCATCTTGTAGGTTACTGGTACACATTCAGTGCGTCTGCCACTAGTTTCGAGCGTTATCGTGAAATTTTTTCGAAGCAGGATAACACCAGTTGTATGGCATCGTCAGTTTTTGAACTGTACTTCGATTTTAGGCACAGCTTATGTATGTATATAGTTGTGTAACTAAGATCGATCTTTACGATTAATTTCCGCGCGGAGTGACCGCGTGGTTAGAGCCGCCATGTCAGCGATTGCGCGGCCCCTCCCGCCGGAGGCGTTGGGCATGTATGTGTCTGTTGTTCTTAGCATACATTAGTTTAAGTTAGTTTAAGTGGTGTGTAAGTCTAGGGACCCATGACCTAAGCAGTTTGGTCCCTTAGGAATTCACACACATTTGAACATTTTTCTGATTAATCACGTCATTAGGACCCATCTTTACTTCAGTTTCCCAACCAAAGTAAATAAAATACACTAGCCTAAACTTCCTCTCCTCCATCTGGACAGTGTCCATGTGTTAGGATGGTGCACTTGGGCTTTCTCTCCAGAAGGACCAGGGTTCGAGTCTCAGGAAGGGCCCCGACATTTTTAATTTCCCGCCAATTCCAAGTCGTGGAGTGGGGTGGGACGTCAGTACAGCTCTAGGACAAAGAAATTCCCACCAAAAGTCGAAAATCCCGCCAATAGGGTAGGTGTGGGAGGGAGACGAGAGGAGTGAGGAAGGGAAGGGGGCAGGGAGCCACATGCTGGCTGGGGGAAAAAAAAAAAAAAAACATACGGCATCATCCAGAGGTGGCGGTTGGGGTGTTTGGGTGGGGGATGGGGGTAATTAATTGACGAATTTAATTAATCTGCATATCAATTTGATATCAAAAGTGTCCTGAGAACCCCCTTCCGCAGTGCTAACAAACTCTTCATAATTTTACTATGAACCATGGAGATAGGTTTTACTCTAAAGAAAATCGCTCTTGAGAAATCAAACTCTTATTACTGAGAAAAAGACAGTCCAACACCAGAAGACTCTAACAATTACAAAATTCTCTCATTACAAAAATTACAAATATTCCTTTAAAATTCCTAAAATCTTCTCCAAGAGAATAAAGATAAAGAAAGTATTATAAATGAGTTTTCATCTCCATAATAAAGTATTCCAGACATTTCTTTCAGACTCACAAATAACTGAACTCTTTCTTTGAAAAAGTCAACTGCTCGCTACTATGCCTCAAAAAGAATGCCCCAGCGCTGTACAACTAACTGACTAGCAACTCAACTGCAGAAAAAACTAAATGCAAAGTTAAGGATCTTATTCACTATTCATGCAGTGCGCTCTTTCATCTTGGTCCCAGTACAATAAAGATGGATTGTTTACAACAGCAGAAAACATATGAAAACCTTACAACGGGAAAGAATCGTAGTTGAGAAACGGTCGAAGGATACAGGATGACTAAAGTAGGATTTCTATTTGCTGTGATGAATGGCAGCTTGCTCTAAATGTAGAAAAATGTGAGATAATGTACGCCAGAAGGGAAAAACAATCCTATAATGTTCGAATACATTGTTAGTGGTGTCGTGCCTGACACAGTCACCTCAGTTACATATCTATGTACAATGGTGGAAAGCGATATGAAATGGAGCGAGCACGTTAGGATTGCAATAAGTGAGGCGAATGGTCCACGTCATTTTATGGGGATTGTTTTAGGAAAGTGTAGCTCATCTATAAAGGAAACCGCGTTTAGAACACTAATGTGACCCATGTTTGAATATGGCTGGAACGTTTGGGCCCTCTCAAGGTCAGATTAAAGGAAGACATGGAAGGAATTCAGAGATGTGCTGCTAGATATGTCACCAGTAGGTTCCATCACCAAACGAATATTATAGAGATGCTTCTTGAACTGAAATGGGACTCCCTGGAGGGGAGGCGACTTTCTTTTCGCGAAACACGACTTACAAAAAAGAGAATCGGTATTTACAGCTGAGTGCTTGGCGATTCTACTGCCACCAATGTACATTTTTGTGAGAAATTAGTGCCCGTAAGGGGGTGTGTAGACGTCGTTTTCCCCTTGCTCCATTTGCTAGTGGTACAGGAAAGCAAATGCCTAGTAGTTGTACAAGGTACCACCCGCCAGGCACCATACATTAGCTTACGGAGTATACATGTAGATGTAGATGCAGGGGGCGGGGATAATCCCACTCCCTCTGGCTCCCGGTGTTAACTCAACCTTGCCGTTTATTACAAAACATACTTGTTTTCCAGACGTCCTGATCTAAAAGTTTCACACTACTGTCTCTTATTATACTGAACATATAAATTCTGCGACTTGTTTTAATTGCCCTTTGTACATTCGTAATCCCTTTTGCTTCAGCTGCCTCATGATAACTGATACTAGTCTCAATGTGGACATCATCAAAGATGTGAGGTCTACTTGTTGCCAATGGGTCCTATATATTTCCAAGGTAGTCCTACAAGTATATGTAAACATTGTGAGGCAAGTAGAAGCGTGACTCTTCGGAAACCACTATAACTAACGATGGCGACCACATGGTCGTTTTACATGCAGCCGCTTGTGGCTTCTAGATGTGAAAGGCACAATGCGATCAGTTCCGTCTGTAGCACACGTCGTTTAAATGTAAAAGCAGACAAGTTCGCTCCCGCAGCAGTGTTCTAGGGACAAGTCAACACTGTGCTACAGCCTGTGCAGACCGTTACGGTCATGCGCACCTAAGCCATCCAATCAGTTCTGGAGTCACACAAGTCACACTGCTTGGCCCATTGCCTGATTGTCGCTGTGTTCGTTTTCCCCCTATCCATTGGTTCCATATACGCATTATCGTTAAAGCAGGACGCAAAGTATGAGGTGAATGTGTCAGAAAAACGTGTAACTTCCCATAGGCCGACGTTATTACTCTGTTCGAACTCATTCATGTACTGGTACTGATGCAGACTTTGATATCATAATAGCTCAAGCTTTCAAGCTTGCACTTCCTTCAAGAGCTGTTCATTGAATGACCTCGACTTTACACTGATGGTTCCGGCCACGAGAGAGGACCGTTCTGGCTCTTTGTGTACTCTCTCTCTCCTTCTATCTGTGTAGTCTAAACCACTTACTACTGTTGCTGCATCGCTCTCCAATTGTGTGACTCTGATTTTTGGTTTCCTGCGCTACCCTCTAGCTCAGTATTACAGCGCAAAAATTAAATCGTGCTCAATTTGCCGCAATAGGGAAAGAGGGTTGGAGTATTCCTAGGCTCCTCGTACGGAAAAATCCATAAATCCCATAAAAATCTCATTTAAATTTTTTATTTCAAAATAACGGTAGCTGATAAACCATCAACTTAGCTACATGCAACTAAAGTATCAATAGTCCTAAATTAAGTGCAAAAATACTATCCATTACGGTAATGTGTCTGAGGTAAATATGACGAGGGAATAACTTTTTCTGTGAAACTTTAAAATCTTTGATGAAGTCTTTTTTTTTCCACACTTAAGAAACATTTGGCAACATTTTGATAAAACCTGATTCACAGACTGCTTCTGTTTTTCATTTCTATAAATAATATATTTTATATCTCAGTCTGTTTGGCGCCTGTCTCTGCTGGGTCGTTTACAACTTTCTGTTTATTAACTACATGTCGGTCGTTGGCAATACCTTGAGTTTCACAGCACCACTGTCGTAAGGAATTATATACTTCAGTCAAATCTGGTAAAAAAATTAAATTAGAAACAGTTCAGTTCCATTACTGATTATTTATGGTTTTATATAGGTTTCTACTTGGACCTTGATTCTTCCTCCCAATTCAATTTATTGATCATTTACTTTTTAATTGAACAGATAAATTAGAATCAACGAATAGCAAGAGGACATAGTCAGAAGGTATGTACCAAAATGATTCTTTACTGTCCTAAAGCCATATATTTCTTCGAAATTTCCAAAGCCACTGAGACGTGACAACCATACGACTATTCCAGATAAGGTACAGAATTTGTGAGCTGGAGATGTAGCTGCAGAGTTTTGCAAGAACATTATTCATACACTCCCCAAGATAGAAGAGACACAAAAGCACGAAAACCACAGCATAATCAGTTTAACAACTCATGCATCGTCGTTGCTGACAAGAATAATGTACAGAAGAATGGAAAAGAAAACTGATGATGTATGGGTGGGTATCAGTTTGGGTTCAGGAAAGGTAAAGGTCAAATACGTTCTGACGTGACGCTTGATAATGGCTGGCTCTGAGCGCTATGGGACTTAACTTCTGACGTCATCAGTCCCCTAGAACTTAGAACTATTTAAACCTAACTAACCTAAGGACATCACACACATCCATGCCCGAGGCAGGATTCGAACCTGCGACCGTAACGGTCGCGCGGTTCCAGACTGTAGCGCCTAGAACCGCTCGGCCACCCCGGCCGGCGCTTGATAATGGAAACAAGACATAAGAAAAAAACGAAACATGTTTTTAGATGTTCGGCAATGTGAAATGTTGCAATACTTTTGAAATTCTCAGTGAAATAGGTGTAAGATGTAGGGAAAGATGGATAATATGAACGATACGCAAAAAACTAAAGGCTAGAATATTACCTGAAGACCAAGAACAAAGTTCTCGCATTATAAAGGGTGTAAGACAGGGATGTAGTCTTTCGTCGGTACTGTTCAGGCTATACGTTGAAGAAGCAATGTGGGAAGGCAAGAAAGTTTTTACAGGAGGGACTATGATTAAGACTGAAATGAGATTCTCTAATGACATTGCTAAGCTCAGTGAAAGTTGGAGAAAAATGCAGGACATGTAGAATGAAATGAACGGTCTAATGAGAACAGAATCTTGATTGAAAGTAAACCGGAGAAAAACGAAAATAATGAGGACTAAATACTAGAAATGAGAGTAGAGATAAAATAACATCGAAATTGGCGATCACAGAGGAGACGAAGTGGAGAAATTTTTCCACATTGGTAGGAAAATAGCAAATAATGTACGAATCAAGTAGCCGATAAGAATCAGACTAGCACATGAAACAAAAGTTTCCTGGCTAGAAGAAGTCTACTAACTAGAAAACATTGCCCTTATTTTGAGGGTGAAATTTCTGAGGAATTGCGTTTGGAGCACAGCATTGTACAGAACTGAATCATGGACTGTGGGAAAAACGAAAAAAAAAGAGAATCGAAGCATTTAAGTACGACGTAAGAGTGAAGAAAATTAATTTTATTGATAAGATAAGAAATGAGGAAGTTCTTTACAGAATCGACGAGGAGGGGAACATGTTCGTACACTGACAAGAAGAAGGAACAGATGACAAAGCATATGTTAAGGCGTCAAAAGATAGGCAGACACAGAAGGTAAAGACTGTAGGGGAAGACAATGATGTGAATATATCCAAGAAACAGAGCTGGATTCAAGGGCTACTCAGAGATGAAGACGACGGCACAGAAGTGGAATTAGTGGTGGGCTGCAGTAAACCGAAGGTCTAATCATCCACATACCGACAAAAAAAGTGAATATGTCAATACAGATAGTCTGATAACATCACAGAGTTTTAAAAGAATCGTGAAATTTAGTCAGGGTACTTTCGTTGCAAAGGAAACTATAAATATTGTATTACAAATGACGTTCTCTGCTTTTGGTGATAACTCTGATTCATCAAGGAATATAGCCACTTCCACACTTCGTCATGCTCCTGACATGATGAATAATCTTTTCAGCATAGGAAGATGCTCTGCAATATGGTGCGCTGCCAAGAAAGAACGCAGTTAATTCTAAACGTTTTGTTGCTTTCGTTGTCGAAACAAAGCTTCTAATTTTGCTGCGCAGTAACTCAGCCTATGTGTCCGAATCCGTCCTTTTTACCAACAAACCTTCACTTGCTGCACAGCTGGTTATATTATCCCACATTGGAGCAGCAGTGATCAAGTAATGAGCTTGCTGGCCGGCAGAGATTGTGTGCACCGATCATAGTTTACACAGGGGCTACGATCGCGAAGTGTTAAGTGGGCGGAGGCACTGGCTATTGCAACGAGATACTCATGTCCACGGCAGTTCTCTGCTCTATAGGTCATTAATATTTAGCTTTAGACATTATTTGCCATGTACTGTTTTGATGATATTTTGGGTGTACCCCCCCAACGTGTGTGTGGGCCGTTCTCGCTAGATCACACGTATGACTTTACTCCCACTTCGTTGAAGTACGAGATTGTTTCTTCCACCTTCTTCGAAATTACAAGATTTGAACTTACTGGCAGCTCCATTGCACTTTAGTACGTTGTACATTATGAACGGTAATTATATATCTATCTGCATTGGTGCCAAACTGGTGTGACACTTGCAGCTAATTTGCACACATGCAAAACCATTAACGTTATATTCCAGTTATTTGATGCGAATAATACCCCAGTAAATAAATGTTCTTCCGTAAATGAACTGAAGATATTATTCTTACTATTAATGTTTCCTTCTTACTGAATGCAGTAGCTTTGAAGAACGTTAAAATATATCTAATTCTGCTATTTTTTTGGTAGTTGTTTCAATGTGCCTCAGAAGATACGGTGCAGCAAAGATGTTGCGAAAACTAATTTGATAACTGTACAGCAAATGAGGCTTGTTTCACATATATCCAGTGATATTGCTCCACACGCGTATAGTCCACATTTCACCAGTACAGAAACGTCGTCGGGTGCAACTTATATCTTGTTAGGCGCCTTTTGTTGTCATAAATAGTGGAGAACCTGAAAAAATTCGCCTGACTGCGTGTTTTTCCTGAGATTAAATATCTGTTTCTCCATAACATATGGCTTCAGTTATGAATGAAAATCTCGGAAGTGTGGCTAGGACGTCATGTTTCAGTATTTTCGATGTTAATTGTGTAAGGAATATCATATGAAATGACATACGACTAAGTATGTCTGTAGCATAGCTACCACCTAAACATTTAGATTAAAATGTCTACTTAATATTACCTTTCTTTAATAAAAAAAACATTAATAATGCCCCTAGGTGTTCAATAGACAATTCACAATCACCATTTGTAGTGCAGACGCTATGACTTTCCATGAATTTCTACAGCATAACCTCCGAAATGCGAGCATCGGTGTTTCAGATACATATTCCTTCTTAGTGGCAGCTTCACCTTGGCCTTCAACTTCACTCTTCAAACTGGTTTGTGCTCCCTGAATAGCTGCGCATCCTAACTTGAAATCCTTACTTCACTTGGCCATAGCGAAACGACGAAAAGTTACACAACCACGCGTAATACCTAGACAAACGAGTCGCAGCTAGACAGCCGTGGTGCAATACATAGCCGATTCGTCGCATGCGATTCATCAGAATGGTTGGAAATTATAAGCAATCAGCGATCGATCTGAGATTTCCCCACTCACGTGCGATCTACGGCCAGATGGTGCGACCTGCTGCGATCCGTCTTTCTTGTGTCCATCCTTCTACGTGACTCAGCATTTAAAGAAAGGAACCACATTTCAGCCGTGTCAGGCCAAACACGGGTTATCATTTTGACCGTGACCGCGCGAAAGACCTTTAACCGACCTACGCGAGATACGTGCGGTTCCTTTATAAGAACTGCCGACACGAGTTCCACAGACATTCTGCCGCAGTTTGTTGGACACATACTTTTTACGAGAGTCAGTTATGGGCGTGAAGTTCCTTAAGAAGGGTAAGTGAAGTATTATACCTGATTTCAAGCCTATTCGATCAAGACCTCATTACACTTCCACTGAATTGAAGTATTGCTGGAAATAATTCTTGTACGCATGCGTCCGAAGTTTTCGTGTCAGGGTTGAATATCAACGTGTTGAGCACAAAAATCTTTTCGGTTTTATTACCACGAAAACACTCATTTGCGTATCAGAAGTGACGCAGCAAGGAGCCCGAGAGGATTTCAATGTTTCGACGTGCCGCGAAATATTATTGTCTCTCTGTTGCCAGATATTGATCTCAATATTATTAGCATCATCAGCATCCCCATGTGCCTACACTACAGGGGTCTTTCACTGAGAGCTCACCCTCTTCCATTTTTTTCCTGATCTCCCTCTTTCCTTGTTGTTTAGCAGAGTGAGGAATATGTTTTGATGCAGTCTCTGTCTTTTGAACTTTTGACGGATCACAATTTCTTATAAAGTACTCTTTCTTATTGTACAGTCTGTTCTCATTGAGTAGGTAAGTCAGTCTATTTTGTTATTGTTGATTATTTTGATTAACACTCATTTCTCTTTCACCTTTTACGTAACTTCACATTCTTTGTTTTGTCTTCCTATCTGAGGTTTCCTCCAGGCACAATGTTAAAAGGCTTTTAAGCGCTAGTCATTGCCTTTCCACAGGCCGAGACTTCTTGCATCTCATACTACACTTTTTAACAACCTAAATACTTTGAAATATTTTTTTGCTTCAGCATTACTCTTTCAATTGCACATCCATTTTGTTTTTTCCTCTGTACATAATTATTTTCTACGTCTTTTTAACATGTGTTTTCGTACCACGCTGTTCAAAGCTGTCTTCCAGCTCTTCCAGACTATTAATGACTGTCATCTCTTCTTCAGCTATGAAGTATCAGTACCAAATATTTTGTGTGTGAGCTAGCTTCTGCCTACTGCAAGGCCTTCATGAAGAAAACTCTTTACTGTTTCCTCCAAGTAAATCCTGAATAAAGTCTGTGGCTAATATCATTATTGATTCACATCCGATTTGACTCCTGCTGATATTTCCCATCCAGCTGCTCTCGTTCTTTACTACGTTATAATTAAGTTGCTTATCGGTACGCACCTCCTAGAACTTTGACAATTTCACCCTCTCACATGCTTTCTCCAGATCAACAAATACAACTTATTGAGCCTTGCATTTCTTCTGGTATGTTTCATTAATTATGTCAACATTTCAGTTGCAGTCTTCTTTCGTTTTACTTTCCTGAATCAGAACTATTCTTCTTTCAGCTTCATTTCAACATGAATCCATAGATGTTGATTTGACAGTAACCATGAAACACTCCCTCAGTTCACAGTATCATAACCAATATCTTTCAGTCTGGTCTATGAGCGTAACAAAGTTTAAAATGTCACTACATGAAATTTAACTAAACATATCCCTTACTATGAATGTGCTATGCCTCTACTTTTATTTCACAAACACAAATCTGTTGATAACTTAATAGAAGAAATTCCCATCCGATCGAACAGCATACGTGGGAGAATGCAGAATAAGCCTATATTTGCAGCAACAACAACTACGATGAATAATATGTCGATGCAACTTCGGTCAAAGATGCACCGCACTCTTCCAGTACTCTCCCACCAAACCTACTCTTTATTTCTGCATTTTTGCTACTAATTACACATCTTCGTTCTGTCGCTTCAGAGTATTGTCACTTGGTTTGTAAATGGTACGATAGGCTGCAGAGGTTTGATAACAAACTTCCGTGTTATTTACTCTATTGTGGATATTTTCTTTCACTTACTCATTTCAAAGGAAACTCTTATTCAGTGCACCAATCGAAAACACTGTGTAAGTTATCTCGTATTTCCCTGTTTTTTCTGTGCACAGTATTACAACCGATGTACAATCTGAGAGTGCTGCTTTCCTTCCTTTGATTTTATGTAAACACTTTCGGTGCTGTTGAACATTTATCGAGCAGTGTAACGTATTGTATTCTATGCGTGAATAGTTCTCCGTATTAGTCACATGTCTGCAAAATACTTCATTTTATTGCAGCCTTGTTATCAATCGAAAATATGCAAAGAAAGATGCATGTTGAAAATCACACGGTTCATCTCCAACACACCTTGTGTGTAAAGATGTTCAAATGCTCATATGTGTGTGAATTCCTAAGGGGCCAAACTGCTGAGGTCATCGGTCCCTGGACTTCCACACTACTTAAACTAACTTATATCACTCATTAATGAAAGTGTATTGTGGTCAATAATTGGTACGGCAGTGGAATTATTACGCATGAATGTGCTCTCGTATGCGGAATTTAACACTTGGTTTTTTTATTGTCTTTGGTTTAAGCAGCAGACAGATCCACAGGAGACTGAGCAGTAGATACGGATCTGATAAATACTTATGTGAAAGTCGAGAACCTTATATGACTAGTCGATAGGTGCATGGTCAGGATCTAACTGGAAATTGTTATAGGACTTACACATCGTCCTTCTTCCAGATACAAGAAATGAACTTAAATTTCCTCTGTTAGTTTCATAATGATATCGTTAGTTTCTGTTTCCGTAAAATTCTACCTGTGGTGGACTCTAACAAATGTGTACAGTTGTGTTTCGTATTTCCTTATTAGGTACGTTTTCATCTTCTCCTCCTTCATCTGCTTTGGCACTTAATGGGTCTTGTCTTCCTGAATAATCTTCCTTCATACCCTCTTCTTCTTGCTCTTGGTCGGTCCTTCCTTGTGGTCAAATACTGTATTCCACTCACTACGTTTTTGGGCATTCTGTCACCTAAAATCCTCTAAACATGTCCTAAACCAAGTATATTGTCATATTTCATAAATATTGTCATATTTTTCTCTTGTACAAGCCGTTGTAATTCATGAGAGTATCTTTTTCTCCAGCCCTCTGCATATCTCACAAGCCCATAGCATTTTCCACAGGATCTTTCTCACAAATGGCTTAAATTCATGTCTGCCATTGTAACAACTGATCGTATGAGGGAATAATATGCTATTACTTTTCGTTCTCATATTTACAGAATTGTTAAATACCTGTAAGTTTGCATAAGATGCTTTACTGCTGCTTGTACTCTTGCCTCATGCAAACACCAAAAAAAGTTTTGCATCACCCCGGTTCCCAGAACTCCAGAAGACAGACGTTGACTGTGGATATTGCATCAGAGACACAGTCCCTCCGACTGTTCAGAGATGTCATTAAACCCGCCCAAAGACGTAAACAACCACGCATGAGCAGCGCATATTAGACGGAGGGGGTCCGACAGCCATTCAGTTCCAGACATTCCAGCAGGAAGGAGGTACACGGCTGGTGTTGTCTGTAATTAAACAATGCTTAGGCTGTCAGTGCCGCGGTTCGATCGCGTCCGCATTTTTACATTGTGTCAGGAAGGGCTCTCAACAAGGGAAGTGTCCAGGCATCTCTAAGTGAACCAAAGTGATGTTGCCCGGACATGAAGGAGATACAGAGAGACAGGAACTGTGAATGACAAGCCTCGTTCAGGCTGCCCAATGCCTACTGCTGCAGTGGATGACCGCTAGCTACGGATTATGGCTCGGAGGAGCCCTGACACCAACGCCACCATGTTGAATAATACTTTTCGTGCAGCCACAGGACGTCGTGTTACGACTCAAACTGTGTGCAATAGGCTGCATGATGCCCAACTTCACTTCCAACGTCCATGGCGAGGTCCACCTATGCAACCAAGGCACCATACAGTGCGGTACAGATCGGCCCAACAATATGACAAATGGACCGCTCAGGATTGGCATAACGTTGTCTTCCCCTATGGGTGTCGCATATGCCTTCAACCAGACATCTGACAGTGACATGTTTTGAGGCAACACGGTCAGGCTGAACGCCTTAGACATACTGTCTAGGGAGTGCAACAAGGTGGAGGTTCCCTATTTTGGGGGTGGCATTATGTGGGGCCGACGTAGGCCGCTGGTGGTCGTAGAAGGCGCCGTGACGGCTGTACGATATGTGAATGCCTTCCCCCGACCGATAGTGCAATAGTGCAACCATATCGACAGTATATTGGCAAGGCATTCGTCTTCATGGACGACAATTCGGGTGCACATCTTGTGACTTACTTCAGGATAACGACATCGCTTGACTAGAGTGGCCAGCATGTTCTCCAGATACGAATCATATCGAAGATGCGTGGGATAGATTGTAAAGGGCTGTTTGTGGACGACGTGACCCACCAACCACTCTGAGGGATCCACGCCGAATGGCCGTTGCGGAGTGGGACAATATGGACTGACAGTGCCTTGATGAACTTGTGGATAGTATACCACGACGAATACAGGCATGCATCAATGCAAGAGGACGTGCTATTGGGTATTAGAGGTAACAGTGTGTATAGCAATCTGGATAACCACCTCTGAAGGTCTCGCTATCTTTCGGTACAACATGTAATGTGTGGTTTTCATGAACAATAAAAAGGGCGGAAATGATGTTTAAGTTGATCTCTACTCCAATTTTCTGTACAGGTTTCGGAACTCTCGGAATAGAGGTGATGCAAAACTTTTTTTAATGTATGTATTATTATCACTGGTGAGAAGGACGCATAGATAGCTGAAGCAGGTTATTTCTTAAAATAATTTTAGATGCTGTTAGGTTATGTGGTATTCTTCTAGCATTAGAATTCGTCATTATCATGTATTTTGTCTCATTTTCGTTTACTGTGATTTCTATATTTAGTTTTAGGTTTTTATCTAGAAGAGAGGTTGTGATGCTTTCAAACTCATTCCGTCTTTCTTTTTAGTTTGTAGGCTTTGAACGAAATGTCCTGAAGTCGTGTTTCAAGAAGGAAATTTACGATTGCCTCTGCCAAACACATTACTCTCTTAGCTTTCATTTGCGTTTGGTAACAACCACCGCTCTTTCCTTGATTGCACATGGAAGATACGAGAAACGTAAGCAACTAAGAATATTAAAATATATTTTTTTTAATTGTAAAAACCAACAGCCTCAGTTGCAAAGTTTACCGCGAAATGTTGAAAATATTTAAAATATTTGTCTTACATATGGACTGTCCGACTAGTTGTAGAGGGTAACAGGAGCGATGCTCGTTTGGAAGGTGAGCATAGTTTTTCAGCCGGTAGTAAACAAATTAAAGTCATTCACTATTACAATCAGGTGTTTGGGATATTTGGAATATATTCGCTCTGTGGAGTTAAGGATGGTTGTCATTGGCTCAATGACTAATGTGCCTGAATATGGCAGCATGCAGAGACACTCGTTGTTAATGTTACACTCCCAGTTAGCTGTTTCTGACCATGTCTTACCACTGTAGGATTCATTTTGCCTCCGCAAATTTGTTTCTGTTCACTCCATCCTAGAAGAGTGTAATCTGTCTTACTCATATTCATTCCAGTAAGTGTTGAATAAATCCTACTTTCTTATTCGGGTCTGAAAGAGTTCACAATCTCTAATAAAATATGACAGACTACTTTTTCACTTTCTATTTTTTACACGGGTTCGATATTAGTATATGTATCCTGAGATATTTTCATCAGGGGAACTCGAAGTTTCGGATAACCTAGCTGCATGAACTATTCCTGATGTGTATTCCAAAAGTACGCTGCCACCTGAACGGACGCTTCTGAGCTATAGTGTATGCCTGCTTTATTCAGAACAGTTTTATAAATTTTCCATCTGTAGCACGGCTCGGGGAATCTACAGTCATAATGGTCACAGGACTGACAAAACCTCAGGTTAAGAACTTTTAGAATTTTTCACATCAGAGGACCCAGATTAGTCCCATGCAATGCTGTATCCAGTACGTATGTTCAGTACATCGATATGGCCCGCTAAGCTTTGTCTACGTCATCGGTGACAGACGATATTGATAGCAGGAAGAGCGCCGTGGTTTGATGAGATTTTTTTTTCCTTTATTGTAATTTTAATCACCTATACAGGCGGGCTGGCAGCAGCACATTACGCTGCTCTTCAGCCTTAAGTGGAACAATAACATGACAGAGGTGATACAGACAATACAAAAAACGGCGGGCAAAAAATGGAGATACAAAAAAAAAACAATAAACATGAAGCCGTTCACGTTGGACGATAAAAACACTAACACTTGTGGACACGGCGCACAAAACACGGAGAACGGCGATGGCACATGTGAACAGTGGAGTTGTAACTGCACGAAACACAAAACGAAGCACACACACGAGATACTGATGTCGTTGATCTCCGGCGCGCGAATGTTCACCATGCGTGTGCGAGTCTGGGGACCTGCCAAGAGAGGAGGAGGAGGAAGGGGAGTGGGAGAGCGAGAGGGGAGAGCAGAGATGCCACGGGCAGGGGAGAAAGGGGGAGGGAGGAAGGGGGGAGGGGAAACCTGGGGGAAGAGGGGTGGAGGGAGGGGACGTGGGAAAAGGAAAGAGAAGGGAAGGGAAGAGAAGGGAGGGAGGATGCCCAAAGGAAAGGACACCGGAAGTGGGGGTTGGGGCAGGGTCAAAGTTGATAGGAGGGGTAGATGGAGGGGAGGAGGGCATCATCAGGGAGGGGGAGCTGGCGGAAGCCACCTTGGGAGAGGGTAAGGAGGGTGGAGAGATGGAGACCGGGTGGGACGTGCGAATACAGACGCGGCAGCAGGCGGGGGTGGGAGAGGATCGGGGAGACGAGCGGGTGAGGAGGATCGAATTTGCGGGAGGTGTACAGGATCCATATCCTTTCAAGGAAAAGGAGGAGGTGGGGCAAGGGATGAGATTGTACAGGATCCACATGGGGGAGGGGAGACGGATGCGATAGGCGAGGTGGAGAGCATTACGTTCAAGGATTTGGAGGGATTTATAAAAGGTAGGGGGGACGGAGATCCAAGCCGGATGGGCATAACAAAGGATAGGGCGGATGAGGGATTTATAGGTGTGGAGGATGGTGGATGGGTCCAGACCCCACGTACGGCCAGAGAGGAGCTTGAGGAGACTGAGGCGGGAGCGTGCCTTGGCTTGGATTGTCCGGAGGTGGGGAGTCCAGGACAGGCGACGGTCGAGGGTGACGCCAAGGTACTTAAGGGTGGGAGTGAGGGCGATAGGACGGCCATAGATGGTGAGATAGAAATCAAGGAGGCGGAAGGAAGGGGTGGTTCTGCCTACAATGTTCGCCTGGGTTTTGGAGGGAATGACCTTGAGCAACCACTGGTTGCACCAAGCGGTGAACCGGTCAAGATAGGATTGGAGAAGGTGTTGGGAGCGCTGTAGGGTGGGGGCAAGGGCAAGGAAGGCGGTGTCATTGGCAAACTGGAGAAGGTGGACAGGGGCTGACGGCGGCGGCATGTCCGCCGTGTACAAAAGGCACAGAAGGGGGGAGAGGACGGAGCCTTGGGGCACACCGGCAGAGGGGAAAAAGGTGTAGGAATCCGTGTTATGGATGGTGACATAGGAAGGACGGCGGGAGAGAAAGGAGCCGATCAGATGGACGTAGTTAATGGGAAGGGCAAAGGTTTGGAGCTTGAAGAGGAGACCGGAATGCCATACGCGGTCATATGCAGGTTCGAGGTCCAGGGAGAGGAAGATTGCGGAGCGACGGGAATTAAGCGGTTCGGAAAGGAGATGAGTGAGGTGAAGGAGAAGGTCGTCGGAAGAGAAGGACGGCCGAAAGCCACACTGGGTAACGGGAAGGAGGCAATGCTGGCGGAGATGCTGGTGGATGCGTCGGGTGAGGATAGATTCCAGGACCTTGCTGAAGACCGAGGTAAGGCTGATGGGACGGTAGGAGGAGACGGCGGACGGCGGTTTGCCAGGTTTAAGGAACATGAGGATACGGGAGGTTTTCCACAGGTCGGGGTAGGACTACATTGTAGAGCCTGGCCAGGGTGGAGAGGAAAGAGACAGGAGCCTCACGAAGGTGACGGTAGGTGACACAATCATGACCAGGAGCGGTGTTGCGTTTTGTGCGGAGTGTAGCAATGAGATCCTGTGTAGTGACAGGGGCATTGAGTTCCGTGTGTGCAATGTTGTCCAAGTACTGGAAACCAGGAGTGAGGGGAGGGACGGAGGTGTCAGTTCGATCGCGGACATCCGGGAAGAGGGAGTAATCAAACTGGGGATCATCGAGGATGGAAAATACATCGGAGAGGTAGGAGGCAAAGTGATTGGCCTTACTAAGGGTGTCAGGGAAAGGGTGATCATCATGGAGAAGAGGATAATAGGGGGACAGTTTAGTTCCGGTAAGGCGACGGAAGGCCGACCAGAACTTGGACGAGTTGATTGGTAGGGTAGCATTTAAACGGGTGCATGTCTGTCGCCAGTCCCGGCATTTCTTAGCCGCGAGCAAATTACGAATGTGTCGCTGGAGTTGCCGGTGGCGTCGTAGTGTGTCCGGGTCACGCGTGCGGAGGAAGGCACGGTAGAGACGACGGGATTCACGGAGGAGGAGAACGGCCTGTGGGGGTAAGGTAGGACGGTGGGGGTGGATGGCGACAGTAGGGACGTGGGCCTCCACGGCCTCAGACAAGGTCTGCTGGAGAAAGGAGGCGGCATGGGTGACTTCGTCAGGGTGGTGGTAGGTGAAGGGGTGGCTATCGACCTGGGTGGAAAGGGTATCCCGGTAGGCATTCCAGTCGGCACGGGAATAGTCGTGGACATACTTAGGGGGAGGGTCAGTACGAGGGTTGGGGCGAGGGCGACGACCGTCTGAAACGGTGAGGAGGACAGGGAGATGGTCGCTACCAATAGGCTCCAGGACATCCACCGTTATGTGGCCAAGGAGGTTGGGGGAGGAGAGGATAACATCAGGAGTGGAGTTGGATTCGGGACGGGTGTGCTGGGGGATTGGGATGAGGTCGCCTTGAAGGGAGGAGAGGAACCGATGCCACCGCCATAACTGGGCGGCGGAATGACTATGGATGTTGAGGTCGGCGGCGATCACGTAGGAGGAGAAGGTACGGTCGATGTGGGAGAGGAAGTCGAAGGGAATAGGGGCGTTAGGGTGGACATAGATGGTGCCGCAGGTAACGGTAAGGCCGGGGAAGAAGAGACTAGGGATCAGGTGTTCGATGGGGTCGGGAAGGAGAGGTTGGAGCCAAACGGGGATCTGGCAGTGGTGACCAATGGCAACTCCGCCACGCGCAATTGGGAGGGGGTTATCGGAGCGGTGGAGGAGATAGGGTGAGGTGTGGATGGAGTGGTGGGGTTGGAGGAAGGTTTCATTGAGGAGGAAGGCATCCACGCGGTGGGTGGCAAGGGTGTGCAGGAAGAGGTTCTTGTTGGCGGAGAGGGAGCGGATATTGTTGAAAAGGATACGTTGCTGTCGCGCCATGACAGGGATTTAGACAAGGGTGTCAAGACGGGAGAAGGTGAAATGGGCCTGGTTGTTGGAGTAGGTGGCGTACATCTTGAGTTGGAATATGGAACGGGTGGCAAGGGAGATCTGCTAGAGGGTGTGGGGGCGCTGAAAGGGATGAACATTTTGAAGGACGATGGTGGTGAACCTGATGATGTCCTCAGTGGTGGGGGGGGGGGGATGAAGGGAATTGCCAGGAGGGGTTGGGGCGTCCAGGGGACAGACAGGGACGGTGAGTTCAGGAGTGGTCGGAGGGGGTCAGGCTTTACACTTTTGGGAGTAGGTGGGATGGGGGAGATTGCAGGTATTGCAGGAAGGAGGGGATTGGAGGTTAGGGCACTGCCTGAGGAAGTGCGCTTGCCTACAATGCGGGCAGGTGGGGGCCTCGCGGCACTCAGCTGTGGGGTGCGCGTTATAGCACAGACACCTCTGGCAGCGCAGGGATTGAGGAGGGGAACGGGAGGGGTCAACCTCATACCGCTGGTTAAAAAGGAGGGCACCCTCCTTCAGGAGATGGTCTATGGAGGGGGCGTGCTCAGAAAAAACCCGCATAAGATGGGTGGGGCCGGCAGCATTATGGATCCGGCGAACCGCACGCACCTCCAGATGGGGATGGGCCTGAAGCTCTGCCAACACCTCCTCCTCTGTGATCACTGGACTGAGCCGAGTGATCACGGCGGTGAGGGTCGGCGGGCGACGTGGAGGTTGGGGTTGGCGGGAGGGTGGTGGCGAGGGCAGGGGTGAGAGAGGCATGAGGGCCAAAGCGGGTGACAGGGGTGCGGGAAAAGAGGTCTGTGTGGAGGGTAGGGCTGGGGGAGGAGTACCGAATCACGGCGAGGAGTGAGGAGGGAGATGGGGGCACTAGGACAACTCTGGCGAAGGAAGAGGGTGAGGTTCCGGGCTTCAAGGAGGGAGGGATCCGGACGGGAGAGGAGGTAGCGGTAGGAGGAGGGGGTAGAGGAGGAGGAGGAGGAGGGGACAGGGACGGGCGGGGAGACATCCATGGCATCAGGGGTGGGGGAAGGGGGACGAGGCGGAGCCTTTTTTGGAGCAGACGAAGCAGGGGTGCCACTGGGGCGCTTGACGGCGGCGGAGGAGGTGTGGGAGATGGGAACAACTGGAATGTGGCGGGGAGTGGCAGGTCCCGGGGCTGGAGTCGGCGCCGGAGATGGTGACGGTGACGGTGACGGCGAAGGCGACGGCGACGATGACGACGACAGCGGCGGTGGCGGCGGTGATGGCGAAGGCGGCGTGGAGAGCTGGGCATGGAAAGTGGCCCGATGGGCCACCACCCTAGCCGGAGCTGCAGTGACAGGCTGGGGGAGTGGGGGGAAAGGATCAGATCGAGAGGAGCGGGAGGAAGAAGCTGGAGATGGGGCGACAAAGAGCGAGGGCGAAGGGAGAGTGAGAAGAGGTGGGATGGAAGGAGGGGGGTGGGACTGAGCACACCACGTTATAGTGGTGGAGGCGGCAGAAGGGGAAGTGTAAACTATGGCGGTGGTGGTAGTGGTGGCGGGGGCGGACATGACGACAGGGAGAAACAATAACGCACAGAACGAAAGGGAAAGGACACAAACCGGGGCAGACGAAGACAAAGACGGAGGAAGACGAGGACGGCCGAAGACCAGGGTCGGACGGCGACGGCGGCGGTGGCGGCGACCAGGCGGCGGCGGCGGCGGCGGCGGCGGCGGCGGCGAACAGACGGACGGACGGACAGCAGGCAGCAGCGGTAGCGGCGGAGACGGACAGCGAGCAGGCAGGCGGACGGACGGGCGGACGGACGGACGAACGAACGAACAGCTACAGCAGTAAGCGGCGGGCAGACGGGCAGACAGACAGACAGACGGACACAATCTTCGAAAGCGGAGATTCCAACCTGACTAGCCCAGGCTTTGCAATCTGGCGCCTTCGAATGAGGGGATCCAACCCTCTGTGTGTTTGATGAGAATATCTCGAGGGAAAAAATGTTCAAGAGAGTTTCAGGCTTGCGGGCGGTCATCGAATACTGTACTCCTCGATATTTCGACATCACACCTGCCAGTCATCCTCAGGTGAGCCATCTACGAGCGAAGACGAATTTGAACATTCTGAAGTTTATTTGTGGGTTGAGTGTTGAATAAATCCTACTTTCATATTCGGGTATGAAAGAATTCACAGTGTATTGTGCACATGCTTTAAGGTCGTGGTGACAGACTGATCACACTAACTGACAAGCAGCGCACCCTAGTGTCGCCGTGGCCATAGTTGTACTCGATCGTGCTCGTTTGGAGCTTTAATTCACAGTAATAATGCTGTGTTCTGCAAGCAGTAGCTGTTTAATCCTCGACGCTTTCTCTGATCTCTTCTGTGGACCCACCGTTGACGACTTGTGTTCCTGGTATTTATTTGTGGCTTTCGATCCCGTTGGGTCAGAGTGTTTGAGAGAGTGTTCTCAACCGTCACTCGGGGACTGGAGTAAATGTAATACTGTGAAAGGCCATATCGCCGTCTCAGATATAACAGTATTTCGACAATAGAACATATTGGCCCGCGCGGAATGGCTGCGTGGCTTGATGCGTCAAGTAACGGATTGCGAAGCCCCTCCCGCCGGAGGTTCGAGTCCTCCCTCGGGCGTGGGTGTGGGTGTTGTTCTTAGCATAAGTTAGTTTAAGTAGTGTGTAAGTCTAGCGACCGATGACCTAAGCAGTTTGGTCCCTTAGGAATTCAGACACATTTGAACTTTAGAACAAATTGTCGTCTTCAGGCGCACTGTCTCTTGTGCAAGAAAACGTCTCAGTCAGTGTTTTTTGCCTTTTAGTTACCTTCTTGAAATTTAGTGGTTAGATTTCTTAGTAGTACAAACGTTTTTAATTCGTCATGATTGTTTATGTATTAAATTATTTGTCAAAGTTACTACGTATAATTAGTGAGTTTCGTCGCTTGTAGCACAGATCTGCATTATAATATTAGTATAGCCCAGCGATACTCAAATTGTGCTCCATGGGGCCCTGCGGCTTTCCAAGACCTCTGTGACGGCTCTGCCAAAATAATATCAACTAGTCTTGTAAAATACTGAGAAAACCGGGTCTTACAAATCTCTTACCACTGATTTTGAAGGTCAATTTCTTTCTCAGTGGGCTACAAGCAGCATAATAATACTACGATCAAAAACTCCAAACAGGGGAACTTAGGTTGTAAGTGTAAGTATGTGGCGACTTGTCACTACACACACAAGCAGTGATCATGTTCATGCTTCCTCCCCCCCCCCCCCCCCCCCATCACTCTCTCCCACCCTGCGTGCTGTCTCATCTATACATCCTGCGACCATTCCCTTATGCTCTTCCTATCTCCCTCTCATCCTTCTTAAACATCTCGAACTGCGTTGAAGGATTTTGGCAGTTCCCTATCTATGTTACCCCGCCTGAAGCTATACAAACCCACGCCGAGCAGCATAAAGCACAGCTCCTACTCGAGTTTGCCATTGCAACGCACTCCGGTTCGGCACGGCGAATCTGCACTGTTCTCGGATTACTGTGTATTAGATTCGTGGTTGTCATTGACTACAGTTGTAATATTTAATATCTTGTGACTATAGTATTCAAATTTGTCATATTGTAAAATTAAACTGTTCATTTTAAAAGACAGAATGGAGGGTTGACTTAGAAATGTTGCAACAAAATCTTGCATAGACAGTTCAAAGGTCATCACCCTCAAAGCCGGCCGGGGTGGCCGAGTGGTTCTAGGCGCTATAGTCTGGAATCGAGCGACCGCTACGGTCGCAGGTTCGAATCCTGCCTCGGGCATGGATGTGTGTGATGTCCTTACATTAGTTAGGTTTAAGCAGTTCTAAGTTCTAGGGGACTGATGACCTCAGATGTTAAGTCCCATAGTGCTCAGAGCCATTTGAACCATCACCCTCAAAGATATTCGATGAAGATTATGATATTCAAGAAGATGGTGTAAAGACTTTAAGCTCCATATTTTCAGCCAGTAAGATACCTAACGACTCAATAAAAATAAAAGAAAAGGAAAGTATGATGAATCTTACATCTATCTCGGATTTGTCGGTTCTAACGGCTCACCTTTCTGCATGTTACGTAGCAAGCTACTTCGGAAAAGTTTCATGGTACCTGCTAAGGTGCACGGACAGTTACAAAACATGTTGTTGTTGTTGTTGTGGTCTTCAGTCCAGAGACTGGTTTGATGCAGCTCTCCATGCTATTCTATCCTGTGCAAGCTTCTTCATCTCCCAGTACCTACTGCAACCTACATCCTTCTGAATCTGTTTAGTGTATTCATCTCTTGGTCTCCCGCTACGATTTTTACCCTCCACGCTGCCCTCCAACACTAAATTAGTGATCCCTTGAGGCCTCATAAAATGCCCTACCAACCGATCCATTCTTCTAGTCAAGTTGTGCCACAAATTTCTCTTCTCTCCAATTCTATTCAGTACATCGTCATAAGTTATGTGATCTACCCATCTAATCTTCAGCATTCTTCTGTAGCACCACATTTCGAAACCTTGTGTTCTCTTCTTGTCTAAACTGTTTATCATCCATGTTTCACTTCCGTACAAGACTACACTCCATATAAATACTTTCAGAAACGACTTCCTGACACTTAAATCCATACTCGATGTCAACAAATTTCTCTTCTTCAGAAACACTTCGACCATCATCAGTTATTTTGCTCCCAAAATAGCAAAATTTCTTTACTACTTTAAGTGTCTCATTTCGTAATCTAATTCCCTCAGCATCATCCGATTTAATTCGACTACATTCCATTATTCTCGTTTTGATTTTGTTGATGTTCATCTAATATCCTCCTTTCAAGACACTGTCCATTCCGATCAGCTGTTCTTCCAGGTCCTTTGCTGTCTCTGACAGAATTACAATGTCATCGGCGGACCTCAAAGTTTTTATTTCTTCTCCATGGATTTTAATTCCTACTCCGAATTTTTCTTTTGTTTCCTTTACTGCTTGCGCAATATACAGATTCAATAACATCGAAGATAGGCTACAACCCTGTCTCACTCCCTTCCCAACCACTGCTTCCCTTTCATGTCCCTCGACTCTTATAACTGCCATCTGGTTTCTGTGCAAATTGTAAATAGTCTGTCGCTCCCTGTATGTTACCTCTTCCACCTCCAGAATTTGAAAGAGAGTATTCCAGTCAACGTTGCCAAAAGCTTTCTCTAAGTCTACAAATGCTAGAAACGCAGGTTTGCCTTTCCTTAATCTAGCTTCTAAGATAAGTCGTAGGGTCAGTATTGCCTCACGTGTTCCAACATTTCTATGGAATCCGAACTGATCTTCCCCGGGGTCGCCTTCTACCAGCTTTCCCATTCGTCTGTAAAGAATTCGTGTTAGTATTTTGCAGCCGTGGCTTATTAAACTGATAGTTCGGTAATTTTCGCATCTGTCAACACCTGCTGTCTTTGGGATTGGAATTATTATATTCTTCTTGAAGTCTGAGGGAATTTCGCCTGTCTCATACATCTTGCTCACCAGATGGTAGAGTTTTGTCAGGACTGGCTCTCCCAAGGCTGTCAATAGTTCTAATGGAGTGTTGTCTACTCTCGGGGCCTTGTTTCGACTCAGGTCTTTCAGTGCTCTGTCAAACTCTTCACGCAGTATCATATCTCCTATTTCATCTTCATCTTCATTCTCTTCCATTTCTATAATATTGTCCTCAAGAACATCGCTCTTATATAGACCCTCTATATACTCCTTCCACCTTTCTGGTTCCTCTCTCTGCTTATAACTGGGTTTCCATTTGAGCTCTTGATATTCATACAAGTGCTTCTCTTTCCTCCAAAGGTCTCTTTAACTTTCCTGTAGGCAGTATCTATCGTAACCCTAGTGATATGCACCTCTACATCTTTACATTTGTCCTCTAGCCATCTCTGCTTAGCCATTTTGCACTTCCTGTCGATCTCATTTTCGAGACGTTTGTATTCCTTTTTGCTGTTTCATTTACTGCATTTTTATATTTTCTCCTTTCATCAATTAAATTCAATATCTCTTCTGTTACCCAAGGACTTCTACTAGCCCTCGTCTTTTTACCTACTTGACCCTCTGCTGCCTTCACTATTTCATACCTCAAAGCTACCCATTCTTCTTCTACTGTATTTCTTTCCCCCATTCCTGCCATTTGGACTCTGTACAACCTCTGGCTTAGTCAGTTTATCCAGGTCCCATCTCCTTAAATTCCCACCTTTTTGCAGTTTCTTCAGTTTTAATCTACAGTTCATAACCAATAGATTGTGGTCAGAGTCCACATCTGCCCCCGGAAATGTCTTACAATTTAGTACCTGGTTCCTGAATCTCTGTCTTACCATCATATAATCTATCTGAATCCCTCCAGTATCTCCAGGCTTTTCCATGTATATAGCCTTCTTGTATGATTCTTGAACCAAGTGTCAGCTATGATTAAGTTATGCTCTGTGCAAAATTCTACCAGGCGGCTTCCTCTTTCATTCCTTACTCTTTCATTCCATATTCACCAACTACGTTTCCTTCTCTTCCTTTTCCTATTATCGAGTTCCAGTCACCCATGACTATTAAATTTTCGTCTCCCTTCACTATCTGAATAATTTCTTTTATCTCATCATACATTTCATCAATCTCTTCGTCACCTGCGGAGCTAGTTGCCATATAAACTTGTACTACTGTGGTAGGCGTGGGCTTCGTATCTATCTTGGCCACAATAATGCGTTCACTATGCTGTTTGTAGTAGCTTACCCGCATTTTTATTTTCCTATTCATTATTAAACCTACTCCTGCATTACCCCTATTTGATTTTGTATTTATAACCCTGTATTCACCTGACCAGAAGTCTTGTTCGCCGGTCGGAGTGGCCGTGCGGTTCTAGGCGCTACAGTCTGGAGCCGAGCGACCGCTACGGTCGCAGGTTCGAATCCTGCCTCGGGCATGGATGTGTGTGATGTCCTTAGGTTAGTTAGGTTTAATTAGTTCTAAGTTCTAGGCGACTGATGACCTCAGAAGTTAAGTCGCATAGTGCTCAGAGCCATTTGAACCATTTGAAGTCTTGTTCCTCCTGCCACCGAACTTCACTAAGTCCCGCTATATCTAACTTTAACTTATCCATTTCCCTTTTTAAAATTTTCTAACCTACCTGCCCGATTAAGGGATCTGACATTCCACGCTCCGATCCGTAGAACGCCAGTTTTCTTGCTCCTGATAACAACGTTCCCGCCCGGAGATCCGAATGGGGGACTATTATACCTCCGGAATATTTTAAGAAAGCATCGGTCGTGCGAAACTCAACTTGCCCTTTATTCGCTTGTCATTTTCTCCACATGTGTTTCTTTTAATATTTCTAAGGGCAATGATATCCTCGCTGTTTAGGGCCTGTAAACTCGAAACACAAATACAAACACACACCCACAAACACACACCCACACCCACACACACACACACACACACACACACACACACACACACACACACACACGCACGCAGGTACGAGCATACGGAGTAGATTCCCGATACGTTAGTGGCTTGAAGACTCGTTAAGTAATAGGACGCAGGACATTACCATGATTACGTGACCTGCGGTCCAGACGTAGCCTTTTTAATTACTAATCAAAACGTCCTCGGTCCCGGCTTCGAACAACGCTAACGCCTAGATTTTAAATAAAAATCTGTACTGGCGGCCGAACACTTCCGGCATAAGAACTCACCCTGATGCTGCAACGGCCTTGCCAAAGAGGGCGGAGGAGAAGACGGAGGTTCAGGGCACTCTATTGCCCTTGGAGTGGGAAACTGCCAATAAAGGTGGAAGAATCAGCAATGATCAACAGCAAGAAGATGTAGAAGGCAATGGAAACCACTGCATTAAAGATACATAGCGCGTATCCACAAGACATATTTGGAAAAGTGTCATGACGATCTCTTCATTGGCAAAAGATTCCAGAATAGTCCCCCATTTGGATCTCCGTGAGGGGACTACCAAGGGGGAAGAGATCATGAGGAAAAGATTGAATAACCAAAGAAAGGATAACGCTCTATCGGTAGGGGTGTGGAATGACAGAAGCTTAAATATAGTAGGAAAACTATGACAGGTATAGTAGGAGTGACTGAAATGAAGAAAGATTTACGGGAGAATATGGGCTTGGTACTAGGAATTAGTGAGGAGAAAGGCAGTTCTGCAGTAAATTTCAGTTAGTAAGACGAATATTCTGTTCAAGAATCACAAGAGCCGGAAGTACACTTTGAAAATGCCGGGAGATACGGGAAGATTTCAGGTACATTACAACATAGTCAGACAGAGATTCAGAAATCAGAGACTGAATTGCAAGACGTACCACGCAGCAGATATACACTAAGTGATCAAAAGCATCCGGACACCTGGCTGAAAATGACACACAAGTTCGTGGTGCCCTCCATCGGTAATGCTGGAATTCAATATGGTGTTGGCCCATCCTTAGCCTTCATGACAGCTTCCACTCTCACAGGCATACGTTCAATCAGGTGCTCGAAGCTTTCTTGGGTAATGACAGCCCATTCTTCAAGGAATGCTGCATTGAAGAGAGGTATCGATGTCAGTCGGTGAGACTTGACACGAAGTCGGCGTTCCAATACATCCCAAAGGTGTTCTTTAGATTTTAGGTCAGGACTACGTGCAGGCCAGTCCATTAGAGGGATGTTATTGTCGTGTAACCGTCACAGGCCGTGCATCATGAACAGGTGCTCCATCGAGTTGAAAGATGCAATCGCCATTCCCGGATTGCTCTTCAACAATGGGAAGCAAGGAGGTGCTTAAAACATCAATGTAGACCTGTGCTGTGATAGTGTCACGCAAAACAAAAAAATGGTTCAAATGGCTCTGAGCACTATGGGACTTAACACCTTAGGTCATCAGTCCCCTAGAACTTAGAACTACTTAAACCTAACTAACCTAAGGACATCACACACATCCATGCCCGAGACAGGATACGAACCTGCGACCGGAGCAGTCCCGCGGTTCCGGACTGCAGCGCCTAGAGCCGCACGACCACCGCGGTCGGCCACGCAAAACAATAAGGGGTGCATGTACCCTCCATGAAAAACACGACCAAACCATAACACCATCGCCTCCGAATTTTACTGTTGGCACTACATACGCTGGCAGAAGACGTTCACCGGGAATTCACCATACCCACATCCTGCCATCGGATGGCCAAATTGTGTACCGCGATTCGTCACTCCATACAACGTTTTTCCACTGGTCAATCGACCAATGTTTACGCTCCTTACACCAAGCAATTCGTCGTTTGGCATTTACCGGCGTGATGTGTGGTTTATGAGCAGCCGCTCGACCATGAAATCCAAGTTTTCTCACCTCCCGCCTAACTGTCATGGTACTTGCAGTGGATCCTGATGCAGTTTGGAATTCCTGTATGATGGTCTGGATAGACGTCTGCCTATTACACATTACGACCCTCTTCAACAGTCAACAGATAAGGTCGGTCTGTACGAATTTGTGCTGTATGTGTCCCTTCACGTTTCCACTTGACTATCACATCGGAAACAGTGGACCTAGGGATGTTTAGGAGTGTGGAAATCACGCGTACAGACGTATGACACAAGTGGCACCCAATCACTTGACCACGTTCAAAGTCCGTGAGTTGCGCGGAGCACCCCATTTTTCTCCATCACGATATCTAGTGACTACGAGTTCGCTGACATGATGTACCTGCCAATAGGTGGCAGCACAATGCACCTAATATGAAGCTGTATGTATCTGGGGGTGTCTGGATACTTTTGATCACATGGTGCAGACTCAATTCATAATTTAGTAGTAATGAAGAGTAGACTGAAGTTTGAGAGATTAGTCAGGGAGAATCAATACGGGGGATACGGAGGTACTAAGGAATGAAGAGATACGCTTAAAGTTATCTAAGGCTACAGATACTGCAATAAGGAATCGCGCTATAGGCAGTACAATGGAAGGGGGTGTACATCTCTAAAAACGGCAATCACAGATGTGGAAAAGAAAAACTTAGGCACAAAGAAGGGAACTGCGATGAAACCATAGGTAACAGAAGAAATACTTCAGTCGATCAATGGAAAGGGAAATTCAAGAATACAGAAATACAAGTCGCTGAGGACCGAAATAAACAGGAAGTGCAGGGGAGCTAAGACGAAATGGATGCATGAAAAATATGAAGAAATCTAAAAAAAAAATGATTGTCGGAAAGACTGACTCAACATTTAGGAAAGTCAAAATAACCTTCGGTGAAACTAAAAGCAAGCGTGATAACATTAAGAGTGCAACGGGATTCCGCTGTCAAATGCAGAGGAGAGAGCAGATAGGTCGAAGAGTACATTGAAGGCCCCTATGACGAGGAAGATTAGTCTAATGTGATAGAAGAAGAAACAGGAGTCGATTTAGAAGAGGTAGGAGATCCAGCATTAGATTACAAATTTAACAGAACTTTGGAAGACTTAAGATCAAATAAGGCAGAAGGGATAGATGACATTCCATCATAATTTCTAAAATTATTGGGGGAACTGACAACAAAACGGCTATTCACATTGGTACGTAGAATGTTGGCCTATTAGTCAGGAGATATACCATCTGACTTTTTGGAAAAGTATCATCCATAGAGTTCCGACGACTACAAGAGCTGACAAGTGCCAGAATTATTGCACATTCAGTTTAACAGTTCATGTATCCAAGTTGTCGACAAGAGTTATGTACAGAAGAAATGAAAAGAAAACTGAAGGTGTGTTAGACGATGACCAGTCTGGCCTTAGGGAAGGTAAAGGCACCAGAGAGGCAATTCTGATGTTGCGGCTGATAATGGAAGCAAGACTAAAGTCGACCTGGGAAAATCGTTCGACAGTGGCAAATGGTGCAAGATGTTCTAAATTCTGAGGAAAATAGGGTTAAACTGTGAAGAGAGACAGGTAATATACGACATGTACAAGAGCTAAGACGGAATAATCAGAGTTGAAGACCAAGAACGAAGTGCTCGGATTAAAAAGGGTCGCCCCTACTGTTCAATCTATATCTACATCTACATGGATACTCTGCAAATCACATTTAAGTGCCTGGCAGATCGTCCATCGAACCACCTTCACAATTATCTATTATTTTGGTCTCGTATAGCACGTGGAAAGGACGAACAACTATATCTTTACGTACTAGCTCTGATTTCCCTTATTTTATCGTGGTGATCGTTTCTACCTATGTAGGTCGGTGTCAACAAAATATTTTCGCATTCGGAGAAGAAAGTTGGTGGTTGGAATTTCGTGACAAGACTCCGTCGCAACGAAAAACGCCTTTCTTTTAATGATGTCCAGCCCAAATTCTGTATCATTTCTGTGACACTCTCTCCCATATTTCTCGATAGTACAAAACGTGCTGCTCTTCTTTGAACTTTTTCGATGTACTCCGTCAGTCCTATCTGGTAAAGATCCCACATCGCGCAGCAGTATTCTAAAAGAGAACTGGCAAGCATAGTGTAGGCAGTATCCTTAGTAGATCTACGCATCGAAGAAGCAATGATGAAAATAAAATAAAGGTTCAGGAGTGGTTTTAAAATTCAATGTGAAACGATATCAATGATACGATTCGCTGGTGATATTGCTGTCCTCAATGAAAGTGACGAAGAATTACAGATCTGCTGAATGGAATGACCAGTCTAATGAGTGCAGAATACGGATTGAGAGTAAATCGAAGGAAGACAAAAGCAATGAGAAGTAGCAGAAATGAGAATAGCGAGGAACTTGGCATCAGGACTGATGGTCATGAAGTAGATGAAGTTAACGAACTCCACTACCTAGGCAGCAAAATAAACAGTGATGAACGGAGCGAAGAGAGCATCAAAGCAGATTTTCCCTGGCAAAAAGTGCATTCCTGGCCAAGAGAAATCTACTAATATCAAACATAGGCCTTAATTTAAGTAAGAAATGTCATAGAATGTACGTTTAGACCACAGCGCTGTATGGTAGCGAAATATGGACTGTGGGGAAACCGTAACAGAAGAGAATCGAAGCATTTGAGTTTTGGTGCTACAGACGAATGTTGAAAATTAGGTTTATTGATGAGGTGAGGAATGACGAGGTTCTGTGCAGATCCGGAGAGGAAAGCGTTATATGGGAAACACTGACAGGATGATAGGACATCTGTTAAGCCATCAGAAAATGACTTCCATAGTACTAGAGGAAGCTGTAGAGGGTAAAAACTGGAAAGGAAGACGGAGAATGGGATACATCCACTAAATAACTAAGGATGTAGTAGGTTGCAAGTGAAACTCTGAGATGAAGACGTTGGCACAGCAAAGGAAGTCGTGGCGGACGCATCAAGTCAGTCAGAAGACTGATAAATAGAAGAAAAAGAAGCAACGACCCGGATGGCAAATGTTCGTCAGAGACAGGCGTAATGTCAGTAGTGCCCGTGGGAAATGTGGCAGCACTGCTGTTATTGTCTACAGGGTGTTACAAAAAGGTACTGCCAAACTTTCAGGAAACATTCCTCACACACAAATAAAGAAAAGATGTTATATGGACATGTGTCGGAAACGCTTAATTTCCATGTTAGAGCTTATTTTAGTTTCGTCAGTATGTACTGTACTTCCTCGATTCACCGCCAGTTGGCCCAATTGAAGGAAGGTAATGTTGACTTCGGTGCTTGTGTTGACATGCGACTCATTGCTCTACAGTACTAGCACCAAACACATCAGTACGTAGCATCAACAGGTTAGTGTTCATCACGAACGTGGTTTTGCAGTCAATGCAATGTTTACAAATGCGGAGTTGGCAGATGCCCATTTGATGTATAGATTAGCACGGAGCAATAGCCGTGGCGCGGTACGCTTGTATCGAGACAGATTTCCAGAACGAAGGTGTCCCGACAGGAAGACGTTCGAAGCAATTGATCGGCGTCTTAGGGAGCACGGAACATTCCAGCCTATGACTCGCGACTGGAGAAGACCTAGAACGACGAGGACACCTGCAATGGACGAGGCAATTCTTCGTGCAGTTGACGATAACCTAATGTCAGCGTCAGAGAAGTTGCTGTTGTACAAGGTAACGTTGACCACGTCATTGTATGGAGAGTGCTACGGAAGAACCAGTTGTTTCCATACCATGTATAGCGTGTGCAGGCACTATCAGCAGCTGATTGGCCTCCACGGGTACACTTCTGCGAATCGTTCATCCAACAATGTGTCAATCCTCATTTCAGTGCAAATGTTCTCTTTACGGATGAGGCTTCATTCCAACGTGATCAAATTGTACATTTTCACAATCAACATGTGTGGGCTGACGAGAATCCGCACGCAATTGTGCAATCACGTCATCAACACAGATTTTCTGTGAACGTTTGGGCAGGCATTGTTGGTGATGTCTTGATTGGGCCCTAAGTTATTCCACCTACGCTCAGTGGAGCACGTTATCATGATTTCATACGGGATACTCTACCTGTGCTGCTAGAACATGTGCCTTTACAAGTACGACACAACATGTGGTTCATGCACGATGGAGCTCCTACACATTTCAGTCGAAGTGTTCGTACGCTTCTCAACAACAGATGTAGATGTAGATTCGTAGAGGCGGACCAATTCCATGGCCTCCACGATCTCCTGACCTAAACCCTCTTGACTTTCATTTATGGGGGCATTTGAAAGCTCTTGTCTACGCAACCCCGGTACCAAATGTAGAGACTCTTCGTGCTCGTATTGTGGACGGCTGTGATACAATACGCCACTCTCCAGGGCTGCATCAGCGCATCAGGGATTCCATGCGACGGAAGGTGGATGCATGTATCCTCGCTAACGGAGGACATTTTGAACATTTACTGTAACAAAGTGTTTGAAGTCACGCTGGTACGTTCTGTTGCTGTGTGTTTCCATTCCATGATTAATGTGATTTGAAGAGAAGTAATAAAGTGAGCTCTGACATGGAAAGTAAGCGTTTCCGGACACATGTCCATATAACGTATTTTCTTTCCTTGTGTGCGAGGAATGTTTCCTGAAAGTTTGGCCGTACCTTTTTGTAACACCCTGTATATGCGTACATGATCTGTCGGAAACGGTGAGCAGCAGTCTGTTGCCGTTTACTGATGATGTTGTGGTGTACGCGAAGCAGTCTCTTTGAGCAACTGTAGAACGGTACAGGACTTAAACAGGGTGTCTATTTGGTGTGATGAGTGGCAGCTTGCTTTAAATGTAGAAAAATGTAAGTTAACCCTGATGAGTATGAAAACAATCCCGCAATGTTCGATTACAGCATTAGTAGTATGCTACCTGAAGCAGTCAGGTCTGTAAACATTTGGGCTTTATGTTGCAAAGCGATTTGAAACGGAACGAGCATGTAAGTAAGTATTGTAGTGCTGGCCGCTGTGAGCGAGCGGTTCTAATCGCTTCAGACTGGAACCGCGCGACCGCTACGGTCGCAGGTTCGAATCTTGCCTAGTCCATGGATGTGTGTGATGTCCTTAGTTAGGTTTAAGTAGTTCTACGTTTTAGGCACTGATGACCTCAGATGTTAAGCCATTTGAACCATTTTGAAGTATTGTAGTGAGATGGTGAATTGTCGATTTTCGATCATCAGCAGAGTTTTAGCATAGTGTGGTTCGTTTGTAAAAGTTATCGAAGGTAGGACACTTGTGTGACCCATTCTTGAATAGTTCTCGAGTGTTTGGAAAACCCGCCGGCACGGATTAAAAAGAACACATCGAAGCAATTCAAAAGCGTGCTGCTAGATTTGTTCCCAGTAGATTCACACAACACGCCAAGTATTACACAGGTGCTTTGTGAACTCAAATGAAAATCTCTGGAGAGAAGGCGACATTCTTTTTGCGGGACGCTATTGTGCAAATTTAGAGAACCAGTATTTGTAGCTAACTGCATAACGATCCTACCACCACCAACGTAAGACATGAGAAATTAGGTTTCATTCGATGGCATATAGGCATGCGTTTTTCCCTCCCTTTATTTGCAAGCGGAATAGGAAGGGAAATGATTAGTGGTGGTACAAAGTACCCTCCGCCACTGACTGTATTGTGGCTTGCGGAGCACGTATGTAGATGCACACGCAGATATAGACGTAGATTTAGATATCGTCAATGTTGGAAGGCCCTCTGGCCTAAGTTCCTGCCTTCCGTGTCAGAGACGCAATGTGCGCCTCCATGCTCATACGGATAATAGATATTTGCTGTGCTTCCAGCGGTGTTACATCACATATACATGACCTCGTGGGTCCTCTACTGCCTTCAAAAGGCTACATGTATCTATTTATGGCACTTGGCAGATGCTCGAGATGGACAGAAGCTCTTCAGTGACGGACAAATCCCCCGAGACGATTGCGAAGACGTTCGTCGCAAATTGGTTAGTACACTTCGGCTCTACTCTCCATATTACAACAGACCACGGCCGGCAATTTGAGGCCAACCATTTCAACGAATTGTCTAATGTGCGCGATTTCGAACGCCACCACACAACAAATTATCACCCTTTCACCAATGGAGTGGTTGAAAGGTGGCATTCAACTTCAAAGACTGCTGTCGTGTCACCAAGAAAAGTGGGTGGAAGTGCTTCCTATGGTTATTTATGGGATGATGGACGGTTTATACATCTAACATCGGTGCGTCGTTGGCTGAAATGGTTTAGGAGGAGCCACTGAGGATTCAGGCAGACTACGTAGCAGCTGTGTGACTGCCAAATCAGACTGAACTACTATTGATATAGCAAATTCGGTAAGATGTCACAGAGATCCAGCGGACACTTGCTACGCATCGCGGCAAATACCCGATTTTATACACAAAGCATTGGCCCATATCATGCACTGATTTACTTTGATCCCCTCTTTAGCCTCCATACACCAGGCCTTTCCAAGTGTTGCGACGTCAGACACCTTGAAAAATGGCAAATGCAGCAAGCGGCAAGGAAGCTGTATGGGGTATGCTCTCGCCATCTTTGGACAGCACACTAACCACGGTTACGCAGTGCGTTAACACATCCACGCAGCCACTGATTACGCCCAACCGTCCATCATCCGTCACATATCTTGGTGCCGCGACCAACTGTCCATACGAGAACTGGACGAGAAGTTAAGTTCAACCACCCCTTACATCCTGGGTGCTACGTACTTTAGAGGGGGAAAGGGGGTGGAGGGGGTGAGGGATATAAAAGTAATCTATCGGTCTAGTAGCTTTTCTTCTCATAGTGAAACTGATTGTCATTATACGTTAAATTAGCGTTTTTATTTATGTGTTGTTATTAATGTCACCTACATCCTTGTTAATTGATCTGAGTAAACCTTTCATTATATAAGCTATCAAAGCATAGTAGATAAATAATGGTACTCTGGTAGTCTAGATTTATAAATTTCTCTTATAATATGATATATTAGAAATAGGAAGCGGAAGACAAACTTTCACAATAAGAGCCCAAGATTACTAACTGTTTCAGTCGATGTTCGCCGAGGTTCAATAATTGAGCTTAGAATTTCCCGGCACAGTATCATGCCATGCAAATCCGCCCATTAAGCAGAAAATGACTTAGAAGCCTAATGGATCTAAGAATATTCAGTGACTGGTTTAAAGAAAACGAATTAGCTGTAAATGAGGATAAAACTGAGAACATTTCATTTAGATTAATTAATTCTAATGCTGACTATATAACTGTCAAACTGATAGGTATGACCTTGGACAGTAAATTATCGCAAGACAATTACACATATTTTTATTAATTAGACTACCAAGAGTCACGTACTTAATAAGTCAACTTCGGGTATTTGTATGTGTTAACGAAAATGCTACTTTACTTGTACTATACATGTCTTCACAGCGGTAGAACATGCTCATGCTGTTGTGGGGTACCTCTTCTGGGACAAAAAATTTATCATGTGACTGAAGCCGACAATGAGTGTACTGGAAATATCTTAGAAACGATGTAACCAATATGCCAGGTTTTAAAAGAACTGGATTTTTTTGACAGTGCCCTTATTATTTACACTCATTTGCCAAGTGTACATGAAAAAATCAAACAAATATAAGTTAAGATGGCCAATTCATCAACATAAAAGACTTCACAGTCAAAAAATAGACGATATCAATACTACACCAATACTAAGTAAAACGCAGAAAATTTACACATGTCTAGGCACCGCTTCAAGTGCATACTGTCCCATTAAAGATTTTCATAACTGGCTAAAGAAAGACGTTTTATGCAGTCAAAGAATTCATAGACTGCACAAAAAAGACATAACAGTTTTTGTATTTAAATTAGTATGTTAGCTTTTATGTTTTTATTGTTATCAGTATTATAGCTACGTAGCTCACGTAGTGTTGTCCTAATACTGTGTTTATCGTTATAAAGTTTACATTGTTTTCCACAGTGATGTGCGTAGCTTACTTTGCACAAACTATGCTGAAATCGATAGCATGCATAAGCTCGAAAATAGATGAACAAGCTGAAAAACTTAAAATCAGATTGGCTAATGGATCGCAAACCTTAAAACCATCTGACCTGTAGACTAACACCTTTCTATAACCATCTGACCTGTAGACTAACACCTTTGTATGTTTATATGCATGATGACGTTATGACTATCTTAAATGCTACAAAACCATACCTAGACACTACTAACTGAGACTGACGGTTTGTATACCGTGTTGCTATCAGATAGTAACTGTCTGCTAGTGTTGCATGTATTTAGAGGGCGATCTGAATTATATGTCCACTCTGACTATAATTACGTATGCTATCATTCATCACTGTACACTAGCTTCTGTTGCAAGATACATCCTGTTACAGGTTACCAAGTGGCCAGTAACCACACCGTGACATATTATAGTTCCGATTTTATAACTACCTTGTAACACAATGGCTAGGTTTGTAGGTAAGTGTATATATGTGATATGTTTTATGTAATTGAAATTACTGTAATTATTGTGCCATACCTCTAACCACATGAGCCAGTCCCATGCAAATAACGTTGAAAGATGATCGTAACTGTAACAAAAGGAAATGAAATTTTAAGAATCAGTTATGATAGATAATAAAATCCGCCTCTTTCATACGGCAGTTGACAGCTGTTGCCCACAATACACAGCAGATCTATAAAGCAGGGGCCCAGATGTCACTTAGCAAAAGTAAGTAGTAGATCCGTAATTCTGGCATGGGTTTTACTCAGCCTTCAACAGTCCTAACCCTTACTACTGGCACAATTTACCTCACGATTCAATGAAATGTGATAAATCTCAGCATGGTGATACACTTTCACTTCAGCCGGCCGCTGTGGCCGAGCGGTTCTAGGGGCTGAACCGCTGAACGGTCGCAGGTTCGAATCCTGCCTCGGCAGGTTAGTTATGTCCAATTAGTTGTAAGTCTAGGGGACTGATGACAGACGTTAAGTCCCATAGTGCTGAGAGCCATTTTTTTGAACTTCAGTCCTACCAATTCCTCAGAATGATTCTGAGTCTGTTTAAACGAACAACAGTTTGTGACAAGTTGGGGAAAACCTACTGCGACTCAAATCACATGAAAAACATATCTTGCAAACTGCAGCACATTTGGTTCACGTGTGTCGGCAGGTGACCCGCAGCCGCCGCCAGTGGAGGCGGGCAAGCTGCGACTCTACTCCATGCTGTACTGCCCCTTCGCGCAGCGAGCGCGCCTCGTCCTGGCTGCCAAGGGCGTTCCCTTCGAGATGGTGGACATCAACCTCAAGAACAAGCCGGAGTGGTACAGCGCTGTGCATCCGGAGACAAAAGTGCCCGCTCTGGAGGTGGGTGGCGGCGACGTGGTCGTCGAGTCTCTCGACGTATCAGACTATCTGGACCGAAAGTTTCCGGAACCACCACTGTGGTCTGTTGACCAGGAGAAGAATCTTCGCCATAAACAGCTGCTGCAGACGTTTGGGAAGGTTAGTCGCTTTCGCACAAGAAAATATTCCTTACATAACAAAATGTGCGGTTTTCCCGCTTCACGCTACATTCACATTCCAGAACTGTCTTACACTGACCTTCAGCCTTTCACAGGCCACGCTGTAAGGCTCTGGGAGAACAATCGATAGGACAAAAAGGAGTTTCTAGAACGAAGTACCAGCCGGTGCGTCATTCGAGCTACACTGGCTCATTTGATGCCCAAGTAAGGCACAAATCTTTAATTTATTAATGGTTTGATACTACACATATAATTTTCCACCTCTACATCTACATCTACATCTACATTTATACTCCGCAAGTCACCCAACGGTGTGTGGTGGAGGGCACTTTACGTGCCACTGTCATTACCTCCCTTTCCTTTTCCAGTCGCGTATGGTTCGCGGGAAGAACGACTGTCTGAAAGCCTCCGTGCGCGATCTCTCTAATTTTACATTCGTGATCTCCTCGGGAGATATAAGTAGGGGGAAGCAATATATTCGATACCTCATCCAGAAACGCACCCTCTCGAAGCCTGGCGAGCAAGCTACACCGCGATGCAGAGCGCCTCTCTTGCAGAGTCTGCCACTTGAGTTTATTAAACATCTCCGTAACGCTATCACGGTTACCAAATAACCCTGTGACGAAACGCGCCGCTCTTCTTTGGATCTTCTCTATCTCCTCCATCAAACCGATCTGGTACGGATGCCACACTGATGAGCAATACTCAAGTATAGGTCGAACGAGTGTTTTGTAAGCCACCTCCTTTGTTGATGGACTACATTTTCTAAGCACTCTCCCAATGAATCTCAACCTGGTGCCCGCCTTACCAACAATTAATTTTATATGATCATTCCACTTCAAATCGTTCCGCACGCATACTCCCAGATATTTTACAGAAGTAACTGCTACCAGTGTTTGTTCCGCTATCATATAATCATACAATAAAGGATTCTTCTTTCTATGTATTCGCAATACATTACATTTGTCTATGTTAAGGGTCAGTTGCCACTCCCTGCACCAAGTGCCTATCCGCTGCAGATCTTCCTGCATTTCGCCACAATTTTCTAATGCTGCTACTTCTCTGTATACTACAGCATCATCCGCGAAAAGCCGCATGGAACTTCCGACACTATCTACTAGGTCATTTATATATATTGTGAAAAGCAATGGTCCCATAACACTCCCCTGTGGCACGCCAGAGGTTACTTTAACGTCTGTAGACGTCTCTCCATTGATAACAACATCAATGATGGTCTCAAGTAGTTAATTATGCTGACTGCACAAGGCACATCCTTCTGCAGTACAAACGCATTGTTAAATTATGAAATGCTGCCACAAACTGCTTGTAGGATAGAACAACGGCAATACAATTTATTAGTAACGTACGAAAATATGTGCCGGACCGAGACTCTAATCCGAATTTACAGCTTTACGCAAGAGGTCGCCTTTTTTCCTTTTTTTTTTTTTTTTTTTTTTTTTAGTCATCAGTTTTCTGACTGGTTTGATGCGGCGACACCCCACAAATTTTTCTCCTGTGCCACACTTTTCGTCTCATATTTGCACTTGCAACATATATCCTCAATTATTTGCTGGATGTATTCCAATCCCTGTGTTTCTCTACAGTGTTTTGTCCTCTACAGTTCCGTCTAGTGCCATGGAAGTCATTCCCTGGTGCCTTAATAAATGCCCTATCATCCTGTTCCTTCATCCTGTCAGTGTTTTCCACATATTTCTTTGCTCAACGATTCTGTGTAGAACCTCCTCATGCCTTACCTTTCCGGTCCACCTAATTTTCAACATTCGTCTGCAGCACCACATGTTAAATGCTTCGATTCTCTATGCTCCTTCCGTCATTGGTCATGCTGCTGCCTAGGTAGTAGAATTCTTTAACTTCATCTACTTCGTGACCGTCAGTCCTGGTGTTAAGTTTCTCGCTGTTCTCATTTCTGCTACTTCTCATCACTTCCGTCTTTCTTCGATTTATTCTCACTCCATATTCTGTACTCATTAGACTGTTAATTCCATTCAACAGAGCCTGCAATTCTTCTTCACTTTTACTCAGAATAGCAATGTCATCAGTGAATCGTACCACTGATATTCTTTCATCTTGCATTGTAATCCCACTCTTGAACCACTTTTTTTTTCCTGCTTACTTTTCTTCCAAAGACGATACCTCTTTTTTGATTTAACAGAACTCAAAGCAGGAATCACACCCCTTTTTTATTTAGACACTACCCTTTTTTTAACAATTTTTGAGCTCTTGAAATAAGAAACACATCTTCCTGTTTAATTAATTTCTTTATTTATTTATCTTTCTTATTTCGGTTTGTTAGCGCCAGAGTCAGCTATAGGTTGGAGGAGACAAGGTGGGCAAGCGTCGAATACCGAGACCTGGCCACGACGCCGTGCTGCACCCTCACATTGCTCATATTTATTTTATTTATTTACTTATTTCATGTTTTTGTACACAAACATAAAGAGGAAAAGGAAATTAAAAGTAGACCACCCATCTGGGACCCTGGAAATCACGCAGGGTGAAAAAGGATGGCAGGCTGGCCGATTCCAAGATGTAGGTGCGTCATGTTTTATTCCGAATCGGGCCGGCACTTATCACGTCGGGAACACTCCCGTTTTGAGGAGGCGTGGTAAAAACGCTCTTAAGATAATTGACAGCCTCGGCAAGTTCAGTTTGCAAGTATTGCCAAAACTCAAGTAGTGAGTGATGATTATTTCCATATAGATATTCCAAAGCCCAGCTCTTTATCCAGAGGACCGTCCGAGACTGTGTTGCAGAAAAATATTCCACTGCTGGGTAAAGAGAAGACTCGGAGTCAATAACATACGGCGGCACTCGTAGAAAACACGCGACCATTTGTCGAACCGAATATTCTTACATCTAACTGGTGTATAAAACATGATAGGGCCCTGAGACGCACATACATTTTATAAACGATTACTGAAATAATAGATAACATGTACGAAAGCGACTTATATCCCAGTTTAGTATACTGCATACTGCATCTAAATTATAGTCCGCCCATGGTAGCTGATTGGTCAGCGCGGCAGAATGTCAATCCTAAGGGCCCGGGTTCGATTCCCGGCTGGGTCGGAGATTTCCTCCGCTCAGGGACTGGGTGTTGTGTTGTCCTCATCATCATCACTTCATCCCCATCGACGCGCAAGCCCACGAAGTGACGTCAAATCGAAAGACTTGCACCCGGCGAACGGTCTACCCAAAGGGAGGCCCTAGTCACACGACATTTACATCTAAATTTTAAATAATAAATACTGATATGAAACACAGCCATGACTGAGCCATTAAGAAAACTTAAACAACAATAAGTGCAGCGTTATTCATAGATTCTATGTACGGTGTGACACTTATTGAACTATATGAAATAAAATCATCATAACTTCTGAACGGTTTGCGTTAGGACATTCAAACTGCACTGTTGGCCGCGAGGCATGCTGGGAATTAGTTCAAAATGGTTCAAATAGCTCTGAGCACTATGAGACTTAACATCTGTGGTCATCAGTCCCCTAACTAACCTAAGGACATCACACACATCCATGCCCGAGGCAGGATTCGAACCTGCGACCGTAGCGCTCACGCGGTTCCAGACTGAAGCGCCTAGAACCGCACGGCTACATCGGCCGGCTGGGAATTGCCATTTGCACGTGAAAATGTCACGGTACAGCGTGCGTGAGCGTATAGCGCTTGTGAAAGCCTACTATGCGAGCACTAACAGCCCATCTGCGGCTCCAAGGAAGTTTGCGACCGAGTTAAAGCTGAGGACAACCGGCCCAAGTGTGCAAACAAGTTGATTCGCAAGTTTGAAAAAATGGATAATGTTCGTGACAACAGTGTTGTCAGTGTCGGTCGTCCAAAAAGGGTGAAAACGCCTCCGTATCCGCAACGGCTACACAGTTGAATCAGTGATAATCATCGTCGACACTACGACAGACGGCGCAGAGGGGAGAGTTCGCCAGCCCTATGGCATGGAGCCCCTGATTAGTTGGATACTTCCCACAGGTCGCATAATATCAAGTCGATCTGATATGCGTCGGAAAGAAGCTGTGATGCATGTGCCGTCCAATCACAGTTCACTGCAACACTGGGACCTTACGTTCTACGATGCTACAGGCGACACTACGCAGGAAAAGGCGGGAGCGTGAGTAAGAGTTCCACAATGAAGGCCGCGATCTGTGCAAACGTCGGTCTGATGCTACCGACCGGGACCGGCAGGGATAGAGATACTGGCACAAGGACTGCAAGTAAATGGTGCGTAATGGAGGCCTTGACACTGCGCCATTATTTACGCATTGTGGTCATGTAAAGTGCTGCCACACGATAGCGGACGTTCGTAAGGCCAAGTCCTCCTAAAAGCGAGGCGGTGACTGAGTGTGTCACAGCGTACTTTGAAGATGAGCCCAGCCGTCACAAAATATCTCCATCCCCCTTGATACAACGCCCTATCGTAATCGTCAGCAATAGAATCTGCGCAGTATGAACCATCATTCAGGTAGGCATCACACTAAGGATCTAGGTGGTGTAGGGAACTGTAACTGATCATCATACCGGTAATTCTCTAAACCTGACGAAGGTTGACCGCCGCTGTTCGGCGCGTTGACGATGTAATGATGATTCTCAGAGAGCGGAGATGTTAGGCACAGAGCAGCGGCGCCAGATCTCTAGGGGGTAGCCCGCGACCAATAAACAGCGCCGTGGATCTGCGCACACTCGCCACACTTCCAGCCGTTCGTCCACGAACCATGAAGGTGTCTAGGATCTGTGTTACTTCCTCCTCTAGAGAACTAACCAGCAGCAGATCATCCGTGTATGCACGATACGGGAAGATGTAACCACGTAAGGAGAGTCCAGACAACTACGTCGTCAGCAGACTTATGAGTGACTGCATGAAGGGGCATAGACAGAGGGCAGCCTTGTCGGACCGACCGTTGAATCGGTATCGGTCCCGCCACACGTCTGTTCAGCTGGACCAACAAACACGCGCGCGCGCATCCTGTCAAACGCGCTCCCATAACTAACGGCAATAATCGCCGCAGGAAGTCTGCACGCCTCTGCCAGCGCATTCAAATCACGACAGTCTCCAGTTGCTGTCAAGACGTTAACTGTGCCATCTGGCGTAGTTTGTGAGGTGGAGAGGACACGTGGTCAGAGGGATCTGCAGCGCGCCGCCAGTAACTGCGCAAAAATCTTGTAATCTTGTTGAACAATAATGCCGTGGAATAAACTTTCTTAAGAGTGGAAAGCTTATGTGCATGGTTTTACAAAGCATTGCTCGTGTGAAACGCAGCTTGCTCTTTTTGTTTCGTGTTCCTGAGTTAATTGTGAAAGAACAAAATTTTCAAATACATTGATGATTGTGGAATACCACCTTCCTCAGTCACCTTCTTCTCATTTATCTATCGAAGATATTCGCATTATAAAGCGATTGTTAATTTCCGTAAGAGGTTAGGGAACAATTTATTCATATTTTCATTTGTATGTATTATTTATGATTAAATTTTTAATAAAGTGTGAATTGATATCATAAAAATTGCTTCTAATGCTATTTGTTAACAATTTACTGTGGAAAAAATTGTGACACCTTGAGCTTTTATATCTGTAAATACGCATTCATGTATTCTCTTCAGTATAATTGTCTAGTGTCAAAACCGAGCACTAGGATTATAAGTGCTTGACATAGAATTTCACTTGTTGTTTCAAGCATATATTATGTGTTGCAACACCAGTTTTGGCTGCCGTCATTTTCAACTAAAAACACCGCCTGCTATGCTCTGACATATGTTTCTTTTTGGCAGATGATCCCAATTTACATGAAGCTCTTAGGGCCCAACGCTTCACAGGCAGTGGAAGATGTCGTGTACTCTATTGCGGCTGGCATTCAGCCCTTCGAGAATGAACTTGCAAAGACAGGATCCAAGTACTTTGGAGGTAAGCCATTCAGCTCTTCCTCGACTCTTAAGTAGTAAATATAACAGCAGTTGTTGATCGTAGTTACTGTGATTATATGATATAGGTAGATGGTAATGAGCACTCCAAGAAAAATGCTACAACAGTACTTGGAATGCAGAGGGTATTCGGTATGATATATGCTCACAGGCCACTGGTAAGCCTTTGGCAGGTGTTTGCTACGAGAAGTAAGGCTAGTAAGGCTACTTGCTACCTGGTGCATTTTGCACTTAAACACAGTACTGAGGTATGCGATACCATTGGTGTTAAAATGAAAGACATCACCCACTTGACCTTGAAAATTGCAGGTGATTGTGAAAATTGCCTACGTGCAGAGGCAATGATATAATAAGCCATACCCTTTTATTAATTATGTTATTATTGTGACGTCAGAAGCCACACCCGTTTTTTTCGAAGATTTCATCAAGAGAAGGAGGCAAGAAATTTGAAAACTGGTGGGAAATTTAAAAACTGAAAGATTGTAGAGTGAAGTAAATTTAAACACTCACAAATTAACACACACACACACACACACACACACACACACACACACACACACACACACACACACACTGCCTAATGTACAGTCCCTCTCTCCTCTTCTACAATCAGAGCCTAGTGTTTTAGCCACCATTAAAGTGAAACTTCCAATTACAAAGTTGCCCCATCTGGACTGTGTTCAAAAGCATCCAAACGACCTGAATTATTTATCAAAAAATGCGTCACACACTTGAAAAAGTATCCTACTTGAAAATGTGTTCGTCACTGTATTCAAAAAACCTTTTACCAACTGGCTCACCAGACACATTGGTAAACTTCGTTGGAAGCTATGTCTTCTTTAGTATAAAATATTATTACAGGTACATAACATATTCTCCATAAATAGTAAAAAACCAACATTTTCTTATCAAGTGTAGCTAATGAATTAGTAATACGTAGTTGTCAAACATGAGTCTCACCTTAAATACTAGTCCATGAAACTTCAAAAGCCAATCAACTGTTGCTCTTATGCTCCTGTTGCTTGTCCTTCTCAGCAGACAGCTACACTGGTAAAGCTTTCAAAGTTCATCTGAGTAACATGCTTGGCTTCAGACACAACAGAACCTCGAATAAATTATTTACCACGTTTATGGTGCTTGCAAAAGTCACATTTTTCATTCCAAGTCTGCAAAAATGCATCCAAATGCAAAAACTGCAATGTTTACTTCAAACTGGTGTCGAAAACATGATTCAGACATTTAAACTAGGTATCCCAATACCATTTTCATGCCTACCTAAGAAGGCAGATACATTTATTATTGAATACGAGATCTAGTATAAAACATAAACAGATAAAAATCAAAGTATGCCTATGCAACGTGATTACCGAACTGGTAATATAAGATGTTGAAGATGAGCTATACTTTAAATACTATTCTGAAAAACTTCAAAAAAGCGAAATAAAATCAACTACAGGTCTAACCTCTTGTTGCGTGTCATCGCTAACAGGGGGCTATGTTCATAGTTCGATCAGAGTACCACATTTGTTTTAAGAAACAACATGGCCTCAGATTAATTATTTAGCACGTCTATGATGCTTGTCATGTGTCACAATGTTCTTTCCATGTGTAAAATGTCTAATAAAATACGTCAGAAGCGCAAAGGAGTTGAATACTTAAGTATCCCATGTTATTTTCCACATACATATTCATCAACTCAGTGCCTAAAATACGATTGTCAACTCCAAAGTGAGTACTCCAATGCTATTTTTATGCCTAAACAATTGCAGGTAACATGATAAACTAATAACTGACATTAGATGGTACGCCTAAGAGATGAATATCGGAAAACTAACATGACAAGGATTATAACTGCAGAAAAATGAAGTTAGCTTAAGCAGTCGAACAAACACACTAATAGGCAGACCAATTTCCTGGAAAAATGTAATTAATTTGGCCTTCTCTTGGTTTAAGCCACGATAAACTCTCAAATTAAAAATTTCCACATATAAATTGTTCTCAAGAACCACACTTCAAAGATCAAAGTTAATGTATCATGTTATGCAGTAGAAAAACATAATTATTGATATTCATTGGCAGTTGTTGCTTTTATTAGGCCCACTAGAAGTTATGTACAGTAACAACTTTCGACAAAAGTTGCAATATTTATCAGTTGGAACTGTAGTACCAGTGCTCTCTAAACAATTGTAGACCGCATTTCCGATAATCAGCTATTAAATAACACCAGAATCTAATAAAAATATGTGATGTGAAAATAAACACACACACACACACACACACACACACACACATACACACACCAGAGCAAAAAGGAAGGATGAGGGTGTTTCGACGATTTTATTGCGTTTTAACACTCAAACTGCACATTTTTTAGTAATTCACTGCAAGAACTTTCCTTATGTTTAGGCATATTAGGACCGAAGTCGATGTCAAAGTTGAAGCATCTTCATATGAAATTCTAGAACAAAACAGAGTAGGTATCTCTAAAGTAAATTCTTTGATATAATTATTTATCAATTTTCGAGTACTAACACGCACACACACACACACACACACACACACACACACACACACACACACTCGCATACACGTACAAACACATACACTCAGATTCACACAACTTGCGTATTTGTCATAATTTGCGAGCATAATTACAGATCTCTAGAGAAATTCGAGCAAGATTTAATGGTATTATTTCTCGAAAAATATAGCATCCTGAACAGGTTTCAGACATAGTGTAACTTAAAATTAAATGTAAATTGTCTGCATTACTTACTATAAAATATATGCAGCTTGTACGTTTTCATAACATGCAAGCATAATTGCAGATCTCCACGAAAATTCGAGCAAAATAAAACCATATTACTTCTGGAAATATATAAGATATCGCGAACTTTGCAAGCACCATGGACCGTCAAATATTTCCGGATCTAAATTGTCTGTAGTACACACAGCTCGCTGAGACTTCTTAAATGATGTTAGTAGATGACTGTAGTTCGATCTTTGTACCACACATTAAAATCATCTAAATACATAAAATTGGTTGAAACAACATGCACATGAGCACTACTTCAGATTTTACGTACCACTTAAACTGCACCACGAATTACCAGTCTTACACTCACGTGTAAAACTCATCTCTAAAACCGCAAGTCCGATATTCCTATCATACTTCGCATGCACAACGGACCTTCAAAAAAATGGTTCAAATGGCTCTGAGCACTATGGGACTTAACATCTCAAGTCATCAGTCTCCTAGAACTTAGAACCACTTAAACCTAACTAACCTAAAGACATCACACACATCCATGCCCGGGGCAGGATTCGAACCTGCGACCGTAGCGGTAGCGCGGTTCCAGACTGTAGCGCCTAGAACCGCTCGGCCACAGGGCCGGCCAACGGACCTTCAAATTAAATATTTTCACATCTAAATTCTCTGTATAACTTATTAAAATACATACGGTTCACTTATTGATAACTTGAAATACCTGTGCACTGAAGTGATAAAAGTCATGGGGGACTTCCTAATAGTGTCAGGCCTCCTACTGGCCGGCGTAGTGCAGCAGCTTGACGTGGCACGGACTCAACATGTCTCGCGAAATCCCCTGTGGAAATACTGAGCTATAGTCGTCTATAACAGCGGAAAGTGTTACCGGTGCAGGATTTTGTACACAAACTGACCTCTCGATTATGTCCCATAAATGATCGATGGAATTCATGTCGAGCGATGTGGGTGGCAAAATTATTCTCTCGAATTGTCTAGAATGTCCTTCAAACCAATAGCGAACAATTGTGCTCCGGTGACATTGCACATTGTCATCCATAAAATTCCATAGTTGTGTTGGGTTGAGTTGTTTAGGGGAAGAGACCAAACAGCGAGGTCATCGATCTTTTCAGATTAGGGAAGGACGGGAAAGGAAGGCGGCCGTGCCCTTTCAAAGGAACCATCCCGGCATTTGCCGGGAGTAGTTTAGGGAAATCACGGAAAACCTATATCAGGATGGCCGGACGCAGGATTGAACTGTCGTCCTCCCGAATGCGAGTCCAGTGTGCTAACCAGTGAGCCACCTCGCTCGATCCATAGTTGTATGTGGACATTAAGTATATGAATAGCTACAAATGGTCTCCAGGTAGCCGAACATAACCATTTTCAGTCACTGATCGATTAAGCTGGGTCAGAGAACCCAGTCCGTTACATGTAATCACGGCCCACACCGTTATGGAACCACTACCAGCATGCACAGTACCTTGTTGACAACTTGGTTCTAGGGCTTCGCGGGGACTGCGCCACACTCAAACCCTACTGCAAGTATCAGCTCTTACCAACAGACTAGACCACTTTTTGCCAATCACCTATGGTCCAAACGGTCATGAGCCCAGGAGAAGCGCTGTAGGCAATGTCGTCTGCTAGCAAAGGCACTCATGCCGGTCGTCTGCTGCCATAGCCCATTAACGCCAAATTTCGCCGTACTGTTCTAACTGATACGTTCGTCGTGCGTCCCACATTGATTTCAGCTGTAATTTCTCGCAGTGTTGCATGTCTGTTAGCGCTGACAACTCCACGCAAACGCCAGTATTCCCGTTCGTTAAGCGAAGGCCGTAGGCCACTGCCTGAAATGTTGTATTCTCGGCACACTCTTGACACTGTCGATCTCGGAATATTGAATTCCCTAACGATTTCTGAAATTGAATGTTCCGTGCATCTAGCTCCAACTACCACTTCGTATTCGAAGTCTGTTAATTTCTGTCGTACGGCCCTTATCACGTTGGAAACCTCTTCAGATTACCTAAGAACAAATGACAACTCTGTCAACACACTGCTCTTTTATACCTTGTGTATGCGAGACTGCTGCCATCTGTATGTGTCCATATTTCTATCCCATGACTTTTGCCATCTCAGTGTAGAGCACTACTGCAGCTCTAACTCACAGCCTAAAGTACGTCGAGAATTCGCAAAGTGAACAGTAACAATATCACAAAAAGCAGTTCACTATGTATGTCAGAATACATTTAACATAACAATATGATCAGAATGCCTACTACTAGCACAGTACAACATGTTGCCATCTTCCACTGTTACACAGTGCAAAACTGTATTTCCTGTGTTGTTGCATCATTAAAGTAAGCATTACACAGACACACAAGTTACTGTGGTGTACGCATCAGAGAGGTGTTGATGGGGCAGATGTGGAAATTTTGTATTTTAATTTTTTAACGTACTGTACACACACATGTAATAAAAATGAATTATGAGGCAACCTGGTAGATGAGCGGATGTAGAAATGTCTGACCACCACTACCCTAAATACTGTTAGTTGAAGAGAATGATGCTCAATGCAAAACGATGGTTAGTGCTCAGTGATGGACAGTCACCATTGCCTCCTGCAGCGTATTTAGACTGTCTGCATTGTAAATTTTTTAACATTCTGAATCATAAAGAAAATAGATACTGTTAGGTTAGTGAAGGGTGAATGCCATTTTGTACTGCGCTAGAGGTAGGTACTGTGATCGTATTGCTACGCTAAATGCATTCCAATATGTATAGTGAGCTGTTTTTGCGATGTGTCTTTGTTTGCTTTTCTAATTTCAGAGTAATTTGGATGGCAAGTTAGAGCTACAGTAGTGCTCTAGATGAATTTCATGTTGTCAGCAACCGAGCTGTGTGTATTTTAATAACTTATACAGAAAATTAAGTGTGGAAATATATAATTTGAGGGTCTATTGCGTATGCAAAGTGTGTTAGGAAATCGAACTTTCTGTTTTAGAACTGAGTTTTGGACATGAGAGTAACATTAGTATTTAATGGTGCATTTTAAGCTATAGGCTAGACATGAAGAAGTGCTCATGTGCATGTTTGTGCAACCAAATTTTTATGAACTTAAATTAACTGAATGTATGGTACAAAGATTGAACTACTGTGAACTACTAACATGTAATCTATTTAAGTAGTGTCAAAAAGCGATCTGGATGTGGTTTTGATCACTGCTACAGACAATTTAGATGCAGAAATATTTAATTTGCAAAATCTTACATATTTCCAGAAATAATAGTTTCATTTTGCTCAAATTTTTGTAGCAATCTGTAATTCTATTTGCGTATTATGAGAAGCATGTAATCAGCATGTATCAGTTTGTGTATCAGTGTGAATGAGTGTGGATACATGTGTGTATCAAAGAGTTTACTTTTGAGATATCGATTCCATCTTCTTTGGAGACATTACAACACAGTCATAATCATTAATTGTGATAGACAATTAAACACAGGGAATTATGTATTATGAAAAAATTTGCAGTTTGAGTTCTACATCGCAGAAAAATCGTCAAAACAACTTCTTCCTTCTTTCTTAACGTGGTATCTGCTCAGTTTGTTTGTCTTTTGGGTTCATTGTGTGTGTGAGTGTGTGTTTTCCTATCGCTAATTGTTTTAGATATTGGAGTTATTTAATAGTTGATTACAGGAAATACGGCCTACAAACGTTCAGCAAGCCTTGATACCATAGCTACGGTTGATAGATGTTGCAACTTTAGTCGAAAGTTGTTATTGTACATAACATCTAGTGGGCCTGATTCATTCATAATAAAAGCAATAGCTGACAGTCAGTATCATGGATTATATTTTTACTGTGTACAACGTGATGCATTATATTTGTCCCTTGTAACGTCGTGCTTGAGAATGATTTAGATGTGGAAATATTTAATTTGTGGATGTATTGCGACTTACATGAACTGTAGTCCTAATTATCCCAATTAATTACATTCTTCTTAGTGTAGTATTTTAGCTAATATGTATTTTCTGCGTTTATAAGTCTTGTCAGGTTAGTTGTACATCAGTCTCTTATGCCTAACTTTATACACTGTTAGGTTATGTTATTAGTCAGTATCCAGGAATGTAGTACTAACTTTAGAGTCGACATATACATTTTGGACACTAGTTTGACGCAAATTACATCTGTTTTAAGTGTGTGAGGTATGTTTTTGATAAATAATTCAGGTCATTTGAATACTTTTAAACACAGACCAGACGACACTACATTGTAACTCTCCCTCTCTCATTTTAGTGTTGGCTAAAATATGTTAGGCTCTGATTATGTGTGGAGGGCGGGTGGGGGGGTTGTATCTGTTTGTGCGCTTAGTAATTTTTTTGGATAAATGAGCGTAAGTGTAAAACGAACAGTCGAATTCTTTTGATCATTTCGTAAGGGTGTGTGTGTGTGTGTGTGTGTGTGTGTGTGTGTGTGTGTGTGTGTGTGTGAGAGAGAGAGAGAGAGAGAGAGAGAGAGAGAGAGAGAGACTTCGAATTTGCTGCCCAGTATCAGCTCTAACTTTTTTTAATGTCCTGCCAATTTTAAATTTTCCTGCCTCCATTTCTTATGTGATCATCAATAGGAAGGTTCATGGCTTATGATGTCACAATAATTATGTCATTAACAAAGGGCATGGCTTATTATATATGCATAAATTGCATGTACACACCCTGCACTAACTCTTGCTCTTCTCAAGATCAAGTGGGTGGAATCTTGGATTGTGGTGTCAATGTTACTGCAGTCCTCAGTAATGAGTGTAAGTGTAAAGTGTAGTAGGTAGCCATACTACTGCCACATCCTCTCGCTAAGCCATGACTCCTCACTAAGCCACAGCCTCCTCCTAAGCCATGCCACCTTTCCAAGCCACACCCCTGTCCGAAGCCATGCCCCCTTCCTAAGCCACATCATCTTCCTAAGACTGGCCCTCATTTTTAACCATGCCTCCTGCTTAAGTCACACACCCCTTCCCAAGCCACACTACCGCTTCATTGGCCACACCCTCCACTGACACACCCCTACCCTCACCTCCCCTTTCTTCACCTCCAATCACATCCCAGAATCTTAATGACCATTAAAGTGAAACAGTCAGTCACAGTTCAGTATTTTACCAGCCATAGATCGGAAAAGTCAGTCTGTTTGTAGTCCCAGAAATGCCATCTTGGCCATTTTCATAAGTACCCAAATAGTCCGAATTTTGCATAATTTAGGTCAATGTTGAAAGGTTTCTGAAATACTTGAATTATTTGTCAGAAACACACAGAGGGTGTAACTTACAATATTTCCACATCTAAAATGTCTTATTATTTATGAAAATACACAAGCTTTCTCAGTGGAACAGAATGTTTATGTAAACTGACACAATGTCATTTTCACATCAAAATTACGTCAGTTTCATCAGTAAGACATAATCTCTCTCTCTCTCTCTCTCTCTCTCTCTCTCTCTCTCTCTCTCTCTTCTGAGAATGATATGATGTACACATCTCCAGTACTGCATGTTGTATGAGACTGAATGAATCATCTCTAATGTGAGATATCTATAAAGACTTTTCTAGCTCAATGCTAGATGACATATGTATCTGTAAAGGCCATGTTAACTCATTACCATCTTGAGTGTTTCACGCCAGCTGTTAATTTCACAATGAATTCATCTCAGAAAACCACATGGCACAGCTCTGGTGACGTGATAGAGGCAAGAAAAGGCACACAGGAGATCGCTGTCTGCAGACAGCCCAGCAGCATAGTTTTGATTTCGGATTTGTGTTTAGGATGTGTATGAAAACCCCAAGAGCTGAAGTTTCATTTTCTTGCAAGTAATGACTTAAGCTGTGAAGACCAAACTTGGTGCAAGGGTTAAATGATACATCATATTTTTGAGTTTACTGTCATATTATGTAGTTTTTGAGCGACAGCAAAGGTACAACGAACCAACTTCGTTCCATTTTCTGATCACAAATTTTCTTTTAATTCGGTGCAAATGAACATTGTCTTCAAACTACATCGAGTTGACACTTAAAGAATTTTGCAATTGTGGTACTCAGAAGATTTTCATATGTAGTCCATGATATAAAAACCATGTAGTATTTCAGACAGTTACGATAATTGGTATTGAATGTTTTAATAATGCCACATTATCTATCATAATCAACAATTGTGCAAAATCATGCTACTTACATTGTGGATTAAGGGTAATGTTTTGAATGCAAATTAGAATGCTTGATGAAATAGTATAAAAACGTTATAAGGCTGCTGTAAACCATTTGAGAAAGAATAGGAATTTAGTTGCACTGTGTTTATTCACACAGCTCTTCTTTTTCCCCATGTCAGTTAACACTTGGAAAACTGTAAAACATGAACGCTGGCCCGACAATGATAGTTGACACAAGAAATAGGCTTTCAGATCTCAAAAACTATTCGGATACCAAACAATAACGATGAATGTGCCTTAACTTGACAGTGGACGTAAGCTACTGAATCTCCCTCAGTTCATATTTGGTTACAGTTAAGGATCAAACAAAACTGTAAAAAATTGTCCATGTTGTCTTCAAATCTTTTTTTTTCTATAATATAACTGTTCCGCATACAGCGCAGCAGCGAGCACTAACGTAGTTACATAATAAATTCTCACGTTTTAGTGTCATAAACACAACGATTATCCATGTAAATACACATGTAGATAACGTAAAACAAAGTCATAAGTATAATAGTAACAGATGAATAGTACTTATACCATACACATATCAACTAGCCGGAGTTAATGTTACCTCGAAAAGTTTACGTGCAGTTGGTGAACGCACACTGAATTACCTTGAAAGGTGGTTAATGCCTATGAAGCCATGCAACAAAATTACAACTTCTGTTCAGTTAAACGTGGAAAAACAATCCGAACCGTGTTAGTAATTTTATTGTTTGACGAAGTCATGTAGATTAAATAACCAGGTGTAACGTTGTAAATGTAACAAGCACGTGCGATACAAGGAGAGAAGAACACTGTTGAGAACTGACGCGATTGTTTCCTGTAACATACATATCGCATATGAACCACAGAAATCAGGATGACGGGATGTTCCATGTTGAGAATTTCTTGTTTTGTTACAAATAAGAACAGCAGTACTTCTTTCATCCGCTTCCTCGCCTCACAGTATACCATTCACGTAAACATGGCATTATTAAAAGTGTAGCAAAAACTGATTTTGATTCTCTTGTGTTAGTACACAGTGCAGGTAATGTATCTGGTCCAAGGCACCGACTGCTCGCAAGTGACTGGCGGCACAGCTTTTCACGACCAAGCTGATAGACAACGAGGCGAACGTACAAGTGCTAGTCACGGTTGGTGTGCTGATGATTATCTGACAGTACCACCTGCGATCACACTTAACCAATCCATATCATTGTCTGACAGGTGCATAGTAATCTCAATGCGTTGTGTAAGATTACGATGCCATATAGAATCTGCCAGTAGCAGATACTGGAAGGCCATGTTTGGACATAAATCAGGGTGGCACGTGACTGTGAAACAGAAAACGGGCCAGCGAGGCGTTTGCCTCTATGGATTACTAGAATTAGCGAGAGCAGGAGCCCTAGCAAGTGTAAACACACTGGTTTATGAAATGGAGAGGGGTAGAGGTAGATAGTTATTGAGAACTCACAGCGGTGTGGGTGTTTTCATTAACACACGCACACTTTGATATTAGTATGCCATGATGTTGTAATTGGTTGCAACTGAGTATTTGACTAGATACGGACGTCACAATACCTATTCAGATTCCGATATCCTATTCATGCAAGGTTCAAATGGCTCTGAGCACTATGCGACTTAACTTCTGAGGTCATCAGTCGCCTAGAACTTAGAACTAAATACACCTAACTAACCTAAGGACATCACACACATCCATGCCCGAGGCAGGATTCGAACCTGCGACCGTAGCGGTCGCTCGGCTCCAGACTGTAGCGCCTAGAACCGCACGGCCACTCTGGCCGGCTATTCATGCAAGTGATTCTAATAACAATGAGGGCAGCAGGGTTTCCGTTCATCATCACAAGCAGTTACGAATATTCAGATAGACCCGATTAAATGGCTGATGCCATGAATGTTGTTATTCAAACATCTCTTGAAACAAAATAAAAGCTTTTATTCTCACAGAATCGTTTACATAAAGTTTCTCAGACATTTATAAATTTTACATCAGTAATACAATAGTTGTTATCATTTCATTTGTTTACATTTATATTTTTATTAAACTACCAATACAGTAAATATACTCTGACTCCAATATGTTGTTGAACAACCATGAACAGAATGAAGTTCGCGCCAAAAATCAGACTTTTCCCTTTGCCATAAAATGTACACTGATCAACCAGAACATTATGACCAGCTACCTAATAGTCAGCATGTCCACCTTTGGCAGGATAACAGCGGCGATACATCGTGGCTTGGAAGCAATATGGCCTTGGTAGGTCGCTGGAGGGAGCTGGCAGGTAATTTCCGTAAATTCCAGCGAGTTGGAAGATGAGTTCTGACGTCACGTTCAACCACATCCCAGACATGTTCGATCGTGTTCAGATTTGGCGACTCACCACTGCATCTGTCGAACCACCCAATCACGCTCCTGGTCTTGTGACGTGGAGCAATATCTTGTTGTAAAATGCCAATGCCGTTGGGAAACATGACCGTCATGAACGAGCTCCACTAGACCCATGGATGCCCACGTGAATCTTCCCCAGAGCATAATGGAGCCGTTGCAAGATTGTCTCCATCCCGCAGTAGAAGTGTCAAGAAGCTGTTCCCGTGGTAGACGACGGATTCGCGCCCTCCCATCGGTATATGAAGAAAGTGTCAGGATTCATCAGACCATGAAACGCTCTGCTACTGCGCCAACGTCCAGTGACGACGGTCACGTCCCCATAGTTACCGATGTCCTTGTGTTAACATCAGCACAAGCGTGCGACGTGGTCTGTGGAGGCCCATCATTAGAAGTGTTAGGTGCACTGTGTGTTCAGACACACTTGTACTCTGCCCGGCTTTAAAGTCTGATGTTAGTTTCGTCAAAGTTCGCGGCCTGTCGTGTTTTACCAGTCTCCCAGCATACGACGTGTGGCACCTACAATGAGGGGTGGCCGCCCAACTCCACGACATCTGGACGTGTTTTCGCCTTTGATTCTCCACGTACTGAAGACACTCACCACAGCGCTCCTCGAACACCCAACAAGTCGCGGAGTTTCCAAAATGCCCGTGCCGAGTCTCGGGTACATCACAATCTGCTTTCGGTCAAGCGCAGATAGATGGCGCGCCTTCCCCTTCTACACACGGACAGCACGTTCCCTGATAACATATGCACCGTGCGTGTGTCTGTCTAGCGGTCAATTCACACCAGGTGACGCTGCTATCGCCTGGACGGGTTTATGTCGATAGTGGGTCGGCTGTCGTAATGTTCTGGCTGATCATTGTATGTCGTCATCGGTGTATGCTTCGATACCGATCACATAATGCTCTTTCGAAAAATTAAGTTTTTCTTATTAAATGAATGACTGGTCAGTGCCCTGCCTCATGTATAAGCTATAGTGACAGGCTACAACAACAAGACTTTTTAGTAGGGAACTGTCATCTTGATGGTGCACACCGCCTGGGTCGAAGATAAATCGCCGCTGCCGTTGCTGTTCACAGTAAAATGAAGTGTACTTAAAGAATAGACATTGTTTCAGGTTATAAGAGGTACAGCAGTTTATTCTGGGGTTTAATTTAGATTTAGCATTTTACAAATTATTTTTAATTTACGCTCATTTTATTCGTCTGAGATATCACTCCTGGTCACTGTGACGTACGTACACTTTGGCTGAGATGTGGCGTGTCCTCACGGCACTGGATGTGTGTGTTGCAGGTGCGAGGCCCGGCATGCTGGACTACATGATCTGGCCGTGGGCGGAGCGCATGGAAGCGCTGCGCGCGATGCACCCCGACGTCAAGCTGCCGCTGCAGGACTTCCCCAGACTCGTGAGTCTATTCTGATTGTCTCGTTCATCACTCATTGTCGTAATGACCACGAGAAGGCTATTCTTATTACTATGCCTTACTCAACCTCGATAAAAAGCCCTAAGACACGAGAGATGTGCGACACGTAATTTAGATAGAGAGTCGGAACGTGAAATCCACATTGCTGATCAATAATTTTCGATTTTGCAGTGCCCTCCAACACGCTAACTGATCTTTTTGCTCTTAACGAACCCGAACTGAACGCGGTGCATGCTATTTTCTTTTTCTAATACTCTGTAAGGCAAACCAAATCGTACATAAAGTTTTCTATTTAAATAAATACTGCTGTATTTTCAGAATCTTTCGATACTGTTTACATTATCTTTAAGTCTTGACACTGTTCCACCAAGTCATCTTCGGGAAACCAATACAAGATGGTAAGATCAAATCACTCTAGGCGTTGCTGCTATGAATGGGGATTGTTTGAGAACTCCTTGTTGCTAAAATCAACTTAATTCCATCATTTCACTTATCAGTTAGGTATAAGACGTTAGGTGATACAGAATGACAGAGTGCTAAAGAGTGTTTTGTGGGTTGCTGATATAGAACATACAATGCGAGAGGGATGCAAACGCCTTATACAGCTGTTTTGTGATAAGTTGTTCCTTTTCCTACACAATCCACCGAAGTTCCTCTTTTCTTCAAGGTGCTCGCTCTATTACCCGGGATATCTATGGCTGCGGAAATGTGTCTCACATTTCCGGTAAATAATCCATCGTTCTAATATTTACAGGCAGATTTGTGAATTATTAATATAAAAATGTATTGAATGAAAAAAGTTTAGACATTAATAAAGTTGACTAACATAATAGCATTATAACTCAAATCGAAAACAATTTTAGTGATCTTACACAACTGGTGGCCTCACATCAGTTAGGATTAAACTGAAGGTAATACAAGTGATCATTAATAAATTGCATCAGACCAATGTGTGCTGAGTTCGTTTCTCAAAGCATTAACCATAAAAACCAATGAGCAAACATTATAAGTACGGTAGTATTGTTCCTTCACTAAATATGACTTGAAATATTGCACATCACTATAAACTGCAGTAAAACATTCGGAGTTCACTGGTAAAGGCAGCAGTTGTCCAGCTTCAGAGAATGTGCTGAAGCTGCTATAGTTCTCCTGTGGGGTTGGTGTGTCGAACCTGGGACTCCAGATGGCAGAGCTGAAGCTGGGACCCACCATGCCGTATTTTGTCAGGAGGCCGAGCAAGTTCAAGAGTGCCAAGGGGCAGTACAGTCGTATTCGGTAACATTTGTTTATTCAGGTAATTTACAGTACTCTATGGGTGAAGTGTAGTGTCAGTATGCCGCTCGCACGCTGTCCTGCGAGTCCAGTCATCTCAGCAGCCTCCTGGTATGTCGTCGCCGCACCAGCTGTCGTCAAGGCCGCCCCGCTGGAAGTCGGGCACGCTCTCCTGGTCGCTGTCCGCCTATGCATTGCGACTTGCGCTTCACTGCTGCCCGCGATTCCAGAGACTGCAACAGTCCCTGGTCCTCGCCGCCCTCCGCCCCGATTGGCCTGCTCTGTCCGACCTTGGGGCGAAGGTGGGTGTACTGGGCCGCCGCTGCTCCCAGAACAGGACCAGACTCGAACCTGCGCCCTCCTGGATGGTGTGCCACAACTTGCCACTAGTGCTTGCCGGATGGCAACACCAACCGCCGTCTCTGGCGCTGTTGCAGCACTGCTGCGCCTCCCACACCATATGCCACGCCCGTACCCCGGTACACCAGGTGGGAAGCGAACGTGGCCTGTAGCCTCGAATTCCCACACGTCAGCTACTTACAAATCGCCAGTCTTGGCCCTGGCCTGGTGCCCTGCCTCATACATCACAATCACTTAAAGCAATGCTGCAGTTTTCTGCCTCCTTGTTGCTCCACTCAAAACAAACTGTGCGTGCAGTACTGCCACCGCAGCTCTGTGCCTGAGAGTGCCATGTTCACCTTGCTGGCCCGCTGGCTGCTGACTGTTACCACACTCTGCCAGCAGCCCAGATTTCATCGCCCAACCATGTCTTCATCGAATTTTGACAAAATTTCCCTTTCCTTCGACTAGAACTAATACTAGCGCAGCAGTTCTCGCTAGATTCGTGTATTGGCGGTGATAGTCGGAGCATTTCTTTAGTTTCTCACGGTATGTTCAGTTTGTGGAGGACTGGTGGGTTGTTCATCTGCTGAATCAGGGTGCGATACTGGCAAGGCAGTCTGGTCCAGGAGTTAATCCACTTCAGTGACCGTCGTCAGAGTCTGGTTTGTCGTAGCTGGAGTGGCCAACGGGATGACCAGTGATTGGCCAACTCCGCGTTCTCACTCGTCTCTGCATGCTTCCACATCATGAATCAAACGAATGACGCTTGTGCGTCGATTCACGCACTTTGTGTTACGTTGTTAAATTTTTATATGGTCATATTTGCTTTCCCTTGATTGACTTCTGACAGAAGTCAAACACTCATGTATTTTATGAACGTTGCTTTATGGGCGTTTATTTAGTGGTTTATAGCTTAATGTACGACTCTAAGCTTCTACATTACATCGAAGAATGACTAAGGTATGAATACCCACGTTCTTGTCTTAAGTAAGTTCTTCAAATGAACCAGCAATAAAGACACAATTTAAAAAAGCTACTGTCCTATCGTAATCTCGAATACATGCACTCCAAAACATAGAAAGAGCAAAACAAAAAAAGAGAAAAAACCACACACCATGATGGGGTAAACCGAATGGGACGGAATTCGGTAGATGTATATGTACAGACAAACAAATTATTGCATTTTCAGGAAGATTTGGTGATTAGTTCAAGAGAAAGAGCTTCACAAATTGAGCAAGTCAACGCCGCGTTGGTCGATGTCTGGCCCTTATGCAAGCACTTAGTCGGCTAGGTATTGATTGATAGATTTTTTGGATGTTCTCATGAAGGATATCGTGCCAGAATCTGTCCAACTGGCGCATTAGATCGTCAAAATCCTCTGCTGCTTGGAGGGCCGTGCCCATGATTCTCCAGTGCTCTCAGTTGGGGAGAGATCTGGCGACCCTGCTGGCCAAGGTAGTGTTTGGCAAGCACGAAGAAACACAGTAGAAATTGTCGCCGTATACGGGCGAGCATTATCTTGCTGAAATGTAAGCCCAAGATGGCTTGCGGTGAAGGGCAACAAAACTGAATGGCTCTGAGCACTATGGGACTTGACATCTGAGGTCATCAGTCCCCTCACACGCATCCATGCCCGAGGCAGGATTCGAACCTGCGACCGTACCAGCAGCCCGGTTCCGGACTGAAGCGCCTAGGTCGGCCGGAGTGGCCGATCGGTTCTAGGCGCTACAGTCTGGAACCGCGCGACCGCTATGGTCGCAGGTTCGAATCCTGCCTCGGGCATGGATGTGTGTGATGTCCTTAGGTTAGTTAGGTTTAAGTAGTTCTAAGTTCTATGGGACTGATGACCTCAGAAGTTAAGTCCCATAGTGCTCAGACCCATTTGAACCATTTGAAGCCCTAGAACCACTCGGTCACGGCGGCCGGACAGCAAAATTGATCGTAGAATATCGTCAACGAACCGCTGTGCTGTATGGGTGCCTCGAAAGACTACCAAAGTAGTCCCGCTACGAAATGAAACGATACCTCAGACCGTCACTCCTGGCTGCCGGGCTATATGTTGGGCGACGGGCGGCTGGTATCCCACCACTGCCTGGGAAGTCTCCAGACATGTATTCGGCCTGTAATCTCGTTGATTGGAGTGGAACTGTCTTCAGTGACGAGCCCCACTTCAAACTGAGACCCGATTACTAGCAAAGAGATGTCTGGGTGCGACCCAGACATCGGTGGGATATTTGCCCGATAAACAAAAGTGATGGTCTGGAGTGCCGTTTCTTTTCATAGCAGGGCAGTTTCGGCCGTCTTTTCTTGTCTTTGAGTACACGTGGAAACTAGTCTGACGAAAATAAAGCTGATTGTAAGCAAGCAGTAAGATGGTATGGCTTAAAGCACTCAAAATAAAATACAAAAATTTGAACATTTAGAGAAATTCGCTTGTAAGTACACAAAATTCTCGCCGCGACACGTATTAAACCAGTACCGTCGTATCACAAACTTCCGTTTACTCTGATGTCACCGTTGTAAATGAGATAATAACAAAGAGGTTTGCCTTGCAGATGGCGTGGGGAGCGGCCATGAAGCAGGATCCAGCGGTGAGAGCATCAATCATGAGCGTAGAAGCGCACGCAGCATTCATCATGAAATACAGGGACGGCAGCCTTGACTACGATAAGCTGTAGCAGGCACAGCGTGCCGTTTGCCAGCAGATCACTGTTTGCTGCGTCGAAACTGTATCATCTTGGAAGATGGGTTGCAGTTCTTCGACGTTCGACATTGAACTAAGTTGAATAATTTCACAGATGGACATTAACACGAAAACTGTTGAATATAGTTTCCTTAATAAAAATATGAGAATATACACATGTAAATTAAATAAACTTATATGGTGTTTTATTATTAAATGTGTCTTTATCTTTCGATTAGTTTTGTGTATTCTTTTCTTTTGAGTGTGTTTAAACAGACTGACAATAAATATTTGTACCTGAGCCCAGAAGATCAACTGTGTTTTATTACCGCGTTTTAATCAGTTGCTGCTGTGATTAATTCAGAAAAAAATGTTAAGAAAACGTTAAGCATAAAGCCAGTCCAAACAACACTACTTGTTTCTAGCACAAAGCAAAATACTCATGTAGTGTACCGTTAACATTATATGTAGATTCCATTTGCAATTTAACGTGAAAATATCATCGACACAATTCCTACTACTGTTGCCTAAGAAACAGAGCCTGTTACAGCAAAGAAACCAACAAACACCGCAAACTACATAATACATATGCACACTATTTTGTAACGACACTGAAACCTGTTCTAGTTAAGGGAAGGCAGGATTCGGTTACGATTGTGGACGGGGCCGTAATCAGTTACTATTGGTTGCCTTTTACAGTTACACACAATTTATTTTAAAATAGTTCTTCCAGACTCAACAATAAATAAAATACCACACGTTATTAATGAAGGAATAAACAACTGTGTAAATAATAGTGTTTTCAGTGTGTTACAAATTAGCAACACCGTAAAATACAGACACAGATAATTTTTAAGAAAAAGAAGCTACTGTGATGACAGCTGAAGGCCTTACACACCAAGAATGGCAATAAATTAAGAATGTTTAAGAACTCGCTGCAATTACAACTAGTTGTTGTTGTTGTTGTTGTTGTGGTCTTCAGTCCTGAGACTGGTTTGATGCAGCTCTCCATGCTACTCTATCCTGTGCAAGCTTCTTCATCTCCCAGTACCTACTGCAACCTACATCCTTCTGAATCTGCTTAGTGTATTGATCTCTTGGTCTCCCTCTACGATTTTTACCCTCCACGCTGCCCTCCAATGCTAAATTTGTGATCCCTTGATACCTCAAAACATGTCCTACCAACCGATCCCTTCTTCTAGTCAAGTTGTGCCACAAACTTCTCTTCTCCCCAATCCTATTCAATACCTCCTCATTAGTTACGTGATCTACCCACCTTATCTTCAGCATTATTCTGTAGCACCACAGCACCACATTTCGAAAGCTTCTATTCTCTTCTTGTCCAAACTGGTTATCGTCCATGTTTCGCTTCCATACATGGCTACACTCTATACAAATACTTTCAGAAACGACTTCCTGACACTTAAATCTATACTCGATGTTAACAAATTTCTCTTCTTCAGAAACGATTTCCTTGCATTGCGTCTACAATTTATATCCTCTCTACTTCGACCACCATCAGTTATTTTACAACTTACAGGTACTGAAATATTAAAAAGGTAAGTGGCCACAAACACAGCAGAAGGTATCAGACGCCGGAATCGCACTAAATAAGGTTTTAAAGGCTTACTGCTAAAAAACAAATATCAAATTATTTTTTTTAAGCAAATGACCACAATCATGGCTGAAGGCCTTACACACCAAGAATGGCAATTATATAAAAAATTTATAAACCTGCTGTAGAACAGCAAATACAAGGAAAGCTTAATTAAAAGAGACAAGCAACTGACCACCAAACGGGTGAAATAAGATCATGGTAACCTTTTAACACAACCCTTACACTGCTAGATTTATTCCAGAAGGCGACCGGATCTATTAACTAGACATACATAACCTTTAATGTAGGCATTACAAGGTATGGTAATAAATAATACAATAATAAAATACAAGGACCTGTCACAGACGGTGCTCCAGGAATCTACCTCTGAGAAGGTCCGGTAACAAATACTTCCGCGAGCGATGAGATAGGCAGTCAAGAGTTGCCTTCACTTCACAAGATGGTAACTCAGACTAGTGGCAGACTAACGAATGTCTAATGATAATCTTGCTGAAGCTATCTGACGTCCAATAAACCAAATGCAAGAACGAAATAACACTACGCCCCCAGAATACTGTGCTTAGAGCGCCCGGCACGAGAATGGAATCACTACCATCAGAGTAGAAGAATCACAAACGGCCTACCATCAAGAAAGCTGTCAAAACTACATGCCTTACCTGACAGCAGCGGCACGGCGAGGAAGCGTACACTGCCATTATAGACACTAACCCCTAGGGCAGGTAATTGGGGCGTTAGCGGCCATCAGGCAGGAAAAATACCGCTACCGCTGATTGAACTTAACAAATTGTAACAAGCTGAATGCAGTAAATAGTACTAAGAGGTCGAGTAAAGCTAATCAAATCCGCTTTCCCCAAGCACTCCACTCGCTGCTCCTCGCCTCTGCGATACTACTAGCAGCAATATGAACGCAAGTCACAGGAGAATCGCGACATGTCTCAGTGGTGGAGGTTTCTCTACTTGAATTGAAATGCACTCATCTTAAAGCCTGCAGGATCTGGTTTACGGCGAGGTCGTACACCCTCGTGACCAGAGCCCTTCCATCCGGCAATCCATGCGCAGCGCCAGCAGTCCCAGCGTGTTCTGGCACTGCGCGGACCTGGTTCCTCCTCAGTCCCCAACCGAAAAGGCCCACTCACACGACAGGAAAAAACAACGACGTCGCCCCAAAGATAGGGCAACAGTTACTACATATCGATAACCACCGCTGCTGCCACTAACGGACAGGCAATGCTTGCGAAACGAGTGGCGCCAGTCAAGACGAGAAGAAGTCAAACAACCGTAACCATGCCAACTAAACAACACGGTCTGGCCTCCAACAGAGGGCGGAAACCTACAAACAGCACGAACGTGAGCCGCAGCACGGCTCAACCTCCCCTTCTCAAGGAGAAACCCCGGGGGATGTGTTAGGAGACCCAATTAGCGTCCTAACCAAATCTGATTAAGGTGGACCCGGTATTGCTTATCGGTGCGGTTGTTCTTAACCAGAAGATTAAATGGGCCTAAAATCTGCATAATCGTGCACAGACCCAGAAAACGGGGAGTAAACTTACCAAGGTTGCCAACACACACCTCCCTCCCAGGAAAATTACTCCTGCACGATTCCAGTTTTCTTTGATGACCTGAGGGGTTATTTCCGCAAGCATTAGATCCTGAATCCCCCATAATTTTGAAAGGGGGGAATTAACAGGATAAGCAAACATCAAGGAAACCGAAGTAGCCTTCAAAGCCTCATAGCTGGTGGTATTGAAGGCAAAGCTAAGCCAAGGCAGACTAGAATCCCACTTACTGGGAGACTTCTGATGAAAGATAATCAGTACGGATTTAAGGATCCCGCGGATAAACAGAGTGGTAGTTACATGCTTAAAACCGCTTTACAAACAGAAGGTCTTGAAGGGAGCTGACAGAAAGGCCGGCGCATTATCACTAAAGATTTGCTTAGGAGGTCCAAAAACACTAAATACGTTAGTTAAATGCGCAATGGTGGTGCAGCAGTCACAATACGATTCGGAAGAAGCCAGGTAAACCTTGACAACGCGTCATCAATAACTAATACATACTGATGGCCTCTTTTGGTGCGAGGTAAGGGGCCCACATAATCAATATAGAATTTGTCCATGGGGCAAGATTCACACTCAGAACTAAGGAACCTTGCTGAAGAGCTTTATTCGGTTTGGCCACACGACACAACTGACACCGAGAAATCATTTCTCTAACGTCTCAGTCAATAGCTGGCTAAGTCAGATGCTACTTAATCTTCTGCAAGGTCTTATAGGTTCCTAAATGCCCGCCAATCAACGAGTTGTGAAAATAATGGAAAACGGAGCGCACTAGGGTGCCTGGTAGACAGATCTTAATCTACTTGGTACGTCCCACCCTTTTACACAAAATGCCTTTCCTGATAATGTCTTCATTCAAACGCTCCCCCGCCGAAAGCCGTCTCTTAACGGGGCCCCAAGTGGGGTCCTGATTCTGATTGTCGGCGATGTCACTAAACACATGAGGAATATCACCTAACATGACACAACTAAGACTGCCTCCCGAAACTTCTTGGGCGCCCTCACTAGATGGTTGGTCAGTAAACATACGGCTGAGGACGTCAGCGAGCACATTCTCAGAGCCTCTAATGTGCTTAACCTCGAACTGAAACGCCGAAATGCGTACTGCCCACCTCGCGATATGACCAGTTTTACGTGGCCTCGCTAGCACCCAGCTTAAGGCTTGTTTGTCGGTCTCTAGCTGCGATACTCTACGTTCGAGATAAAACCGGTACTTATACAGCGCGAACAAGATAGCCAATGTCTCACATTCGTAAACGGAATATTTAAACTTGGCGCTGGTTAACCGACGAGGCGCGTATGCTAATGGCTGCCTTTGACCCTCGAACTCCTGGAGGAGGACTGCCGCAATTCCCGCATTAGATGCGTCGGTTTGGACAATAAAGTTCTTATTAAAATCAGGCACTCCGCGAACCGGAGGTTTGGCTATAGCCGCCTTAATGTGCTCTAACGCGGCCTCTTGAGCAGGGCCCCACTCAAAACACACCTCTTTTCGGTGCAATTCATTTAAAGGAGTCGTCAACTGAGCAAAATTAGGAACAAAACGCCTAAAATAATTCGCCATCCCTATGAACTTGGCAATCCCTCCCTTAGCAGTGGGTGGAGGAAGGGCTCTCAAGGCCTTAGTCCACTCCTGATCAATGCAAATACTCTCGCCTGATAGTAGGTGTCCTAAGAAGCTAATGTCACGTTATTGGGTTTAACAGTCAAACCGACCCCTTCAACCTAGCAAAAACTTGCTGGATATGTTCCAAATGCTTTTGAAACGAACGACTGTAAATTACCAAATCGTCCAGGTAATTGTAAACACATACTAATTTCAAGTCTCCAAGAATATTATCCAGCAAACGAGCATGGACGGCTGCACCAGTAGCCAAACCAAAGGTGACCCTATTAAATTCAGTTTCCAATCAGTACAAAATGCTGTAACGTGTTTACTTTCATCGGATAAGGGAATCTGATAATAGGCTTGATTCAGGGTGGGCACAGTAAACCAATTAGCCCCGGCAAACCAAGTAAAAGAGTCATGAAGATCGGGTAAAGGATCCGATCCACGGACAGCCTTCTCATTTAGGCGACGGTAGTCAACAACAGGCCGAAAGTCTCACCCCTAATCCTTAGGGACAAGGAGTATACGGGAGGCATAAGTGACTGTAGAAGGCCTAATAACTCCCTGCTCAAGCATTTTGGAGATCTTTCCCGTAGTATCTTCATCTTAGGCGGTGAGAGACGATATGGAGACTGCCTGATGGGAATATGGTCAGACAGACGAATATGGTAGTAAAGAACATTAGTAACCACCAGTCTATCACAGAGAAGCTCTGGGAACCTCTCCAACAAACCCCCTTGTTCAGAGGCCTGCTGGGAAGAAAGATGGGTGAGGTCAAACTCACTAACCTTAGCATCAACGGCCAGAATTCCTGCATCTCGATGCACATTAAGTTTAGTACACTCACAGAACCATAAATTCTGACCAGAAGCGAACTTAAAGGAAAAGGTGTACTCTGAATAATCCAAGACAAATCCAGTTTTATGTCATAAAATCGCATCCCAAAATCAAGTCGACCAAAGACAAGGGCCACGAGAAATCCCCAAACGAGATACTCCCTCGGACCCAACCACGCAGAGGCAACACCTGCCCATTGGCAACCCGACGTCTCTGCACCAAAGAAGGGTCTTGCAAGATGACCAATTTCAAGAAACCATACCTAGCTCAACAATGAAAAGGAGCTACCAGAATCAAAAAGGGCAGAAATAGGTTCACCACCTACTCTAGAACAAATATAAGGCAGTGGGGGTGATGATCGAGCAGCAACACGGCCACACCAGGGTTTAAAGGCTCGACCCCGGGGTCGCTGCCCAGCCGGGTGGCATTTATTGACTGGGTGTCGGCAGCTGCATGCAAGTACGACCTAAATGCCCTGTTCGACACCATCTGAAACAATGCCGCAGTTCGCCTTTAGCAGACTCTGCTGATTTTGGTAATCCAGAGTTCCCCTCGGTGACGCCCAAGGGCTGAATTTTAACTTCACGGTGTCCATCGTAGGAGAGCAGCAACGCGGATATCGCTACAATGGCGGTATGAAGTTCTTCCAAAGTGGAGGGACGATCACGGAAAACAAAATGTGACTTATCCGCTGCTCACATTCCCCTCAGGACAATTGAAACTAACTCCGGTTCTGGGAAGTCGACTAGCAAGGCTAAACAGGCAATCTCAACCCTCTCCACGTATTGATGCAACTCCTCCCTATCTTGCTGCATCCGCCAAATATAGCGACACTCGAGCTGTTTACGAACTCCCGTGGTCAATCTTTCGATGGTCACAAGCTTCCTCAAGTGCTCCAATGAAAACCCTCCTGCCATAGCCCTGGATACCACAGTCCTTAATTCGCTTCTAGTTAAAGGATACAATAGAGACAAAATTACCAGATGCGAAACACGAAATGCATCAACGTGTTGCTCAAAGCGAACCGAGAACCATAACACCTTTCTAATTTGATCGAGTAGGTCTATAGATAATTCTGTGACGTCTCAAAACAGATGGACCAGGGGATTAGGCAATTTAGCAAACGCCTTGGCTAGCCCCTCGAAGGACATAAAAGCGTTATTCCTGGGCTCGCTAGCGCACCGCCCGGAAAGTAACAAATCGTGCTACGCCGTCCTCTTCCCATCAAGCTCTAAACATGTAACACTAAACTGCAATTTATTAACCAAGGACTACTATTCAGCAGTTGATTCCTTATAACGCTCCTCTAACTTCAATGCCCTTACATCAGATATCCAGTTGGTTAAATGCATCAACTGTGACTGCACCCTGTCTAACTGACTGCCACTAGGTTGAGTGCCCTCTAAAAAGCTGGTGTTGTCCTCAAGACCCTAAGAGCTTTAAACAAAAACTCAACCGGCTGAAGAATGGTAGCACGCAAGCGGACTGCCAATTCTTAAGTTAGATGGTCCTTCCTCAATAGGCCGATCCCGGGGCACTGCCTGACCGCCATTACAGAGTTGATAACATAAAACAGAAACAATACCAAAGGCAGAAATCGTACAACACTAACAGAACTTAAAAAATCAAACCGACAGTAACTGAAATGGCGATTGGTTGCCTTTTACAGTTACATACATCTATTTTTAAAACAGTATTTCCAGACTCAACAATAAATTTAAAAAAACCACACGTTATTAATGAAGGAATAAACAACTGTGTAAATAATAGTGTTTTCAGTGTGTTACAAATTAGCAACACCGTAAAATACAGACACAGGTAATTTTTAAGAAAAATAAGCTACTGTGATGACAGCTGAAGGCTCAATGGCTCTGAGCACTATGGGACTTAACATCTATGGTCATCAGTCCCCTAGAACTTAGAACTACTTAAACCTAACTAACCTAAGGACAGCACACAACACCCAGCCATCACGAGGCAGAGAAAATCCCTGAGCCCGCCGGGAATCGAACCCGGGAACCCGGGCGTGGGAAGTGAGAACGCTACCGCACGACCACGAGATGCGGGCACAGCTGAAGGCCTTACACGCCAAGAATGGCAATAAATTAAGAATGTTTAAGAACTCGCTGCAATTACAACTTACAGGTATTGAAATATTAAAAAGGTAAGTGGCCACAAACACAGCAGAAGGTATCAGACGACGGAATGGCACTAAATAAGGTTTTAAAGGCCTACTCCTAAAATACAAATATCAAATAACTTTTTTAAAGCAAATGACTACAATCACGGCTGAAGGCCTTACACGCCAGGAACGGCAATTATATAAAAAATTCAGAAACCTGCTGTAGAACAGCAAATACAAGCAAAGCTTAATTAAAAGAGACAAGCAACTGAGCACCCAACGGGTGAAATAAGATCATGGTAACCTTTTAACACAACCCTTAAACTGCTAGATTTATTCCAGAAGGCGTGCGGATCTATTAACTAGACATACATAACCTTTAATGTAGGCATTACAAGGTATGGTAATAAATAATACAATAATAAAATACAAGGAGCTGTCACAGATGGTGCTCCAGGAATCGACCTCTGAGAAGGTCCAGCAACAAACACTTCCGCGAGCGGTGAGATAAGCAGCTAAGAGTTGCCTTCACTTCACGAGATGGTAACTCAGACTAGTGGCAGACTAACGAATGTCTAATGATAATCTTGCTGAAGCTATCTGACGTCCAATGAACCAAATGCAAGAACGGAATAACACGCCCTCAGAATACTGTGCTTAGAGCGCCCGGAACGAGAATGGAATCACTACCACCAGAGTAGAAGACTCACAAACGGCCTACCATCAACAAAGCTGTCGAAACTACATACCTTACCTGACAGCAGCGGCACGGCGAGGAAGCGTACACTGCCATTACATATACTAACCCCTAGGGCGGGTAACTGGGGCGTTAGCGGCCACCAGGCAGGAAAAATACCGCTACCGCTGATCGAACTTAACAAATCGTAGCAAGCTGAATCCAGTAAATAGTACTAAGAGGTCGAGTAAAGCTAATCAAATCCGCTTTCCCCAAGCACTCCACTCGCTGCTCCTCGCCTCTGCGATTCTACTAGCTGCAACATGAACCCAAGTCACTGGAGAATCGCAAGATGCCTCAGTGGTGGAGGTTTCTCTACTTGAATTGAAATGCACTCATCTTAAAGCTGCAGGATCTGGTTTACGATGAGGTCGTGCACGTTTGTGACCACAACCCTTCCATCTGGCAGTCCATGCGCGCCGCCAGCGGTTCCGGCGTGTTCGCGCACTGCGCGGACCTGGCTCCTCTTGAGTTCCCAGTGGAGCTTCCACACTCACACGACATGGAAAAAAACGACGTCGCCCCAAAGATAGGACAACAGTTACTACATATCGATAACCATCACTGCTGCCACTAGTGGACAGGCAAAAGTTGCGAAACGAGTGGCGGCAGTCAAGATGAGGAAAAAAAAAAATGGTTCAAATGGCTCTGAGCACTATGGGACTTAACATCTTTGGTCATCAGTCCCCTAGAACTTAGAACTACTTAAACCTAACTAACCTAAGGACAGCACACACATTCATGCCCGAGGCAGGATTCGAACCTGCGACCGTAGCAGTCCCGCGGTTCCACACTGCAGCGCCTAGAACCGCACGGCCACCACGGCCGGCCAAGATGAGGAGAAGACAAACAACCGCAACCATGCCAACTAAAAGATATGGTCTGGCCTCAGACATAAAGTTGTGCTTTGGTAAAAGCTTCCCTACTTCTCACTCAAACGAGTGTAAGAAAATAGCCAACGAGTGCAAAGAAGTTTTTCACTAGATTTCACGACAACTGATACGCTATTTCTGCTCAACAAAATGGTTTGCTACTGAAGACTGTTAACAGAGTTGTTATTTAGTGAGTGGACTGATGACCAATGCACGCTGGTGCTGCGTAATCTCTGCCCGTGCATAATCCATCTGAAAAGGCTAGTAGAAGTTGCGCAGAGGGAGCGGTGTCTAGTGTTGTGACTTGCTTCTAGACCAGCCTGTGCCATCTAGTGACACTGGGTGGAAGGTGAAGTATTTTAGCTGTGCAAGAAGTTTTTGCAAAGCAGCTGATTTGGGGAACGTGATATATATAATTTTTAGCTTTGAAGTGTTGCAGATAATGACGTAAATGGTCGAAACTACTTGCATTATACAGCTTTAGCAAATTTGGGTGGTACACATATAAATGTATTTTATCAAAGTTGTGGAAAGCAATCTAGTGAACATAATATCTACAACTTTCTTCCACTAAGGATCCTGGTCAGTATTTTAATCTTGATCGTCAATGAAAAATAAAAAATGAGTTTTTTCTGAATCCCTTAAAATATCTAAAAGTTATTCAAACTATTTGAAGCCAGACTTTCTTGACTAACATTGTCGGCCGATGTGGCCGTGCGGTTCTAGGCGCTACAGTCTGGAGCCGAGCGACCGCTACGGTCGCAGGTTCGAATCCTTCTTCGGGCATGGATGTGTGTGATGTCCTTAGGTTGGTTAGGTTTAATTAGTTCTAAGTTCTAGGCGACTGATGACCTCAGAAGTCGCATAGTGCTCAGAGCCTTTTTTTTACCAACATTTCCGCTTTTGTTCGTCCACAAGAAAACTCTGAAGCCGTCGCAGAATCATCGAAAATGTGTGAAACGAGCTTATATCCACAGTCTAAACTTGAGTAACTGTGACTGTGTTCACTGCATGATACACTAAGGTCAGTTCACTTGGAGCGACATTAAGATGTTCCACAACATTCGTTTTACTTACGAACTAGTTCTGCAGTTTCTTTGATTCAACATTACATTTTTCTTTCAGTGGTTGTTCTTTACATTCTGTGCATTGACGCAAGTCATTTTTTCCGCCGTTCGAAATGCTGAAATCCTTTCTGCATAAAACAGAAAACAGCCAGCATTCATTCGGTCCCGGTTTAACCCAAGAAAATGTATTTTCCAAAATATTCAGATACACTTGAGTGTGTTTACATTCATGAGTGTGTTTGCATTTTAAATTTTTTGGGGAAGTCCTGTACGAACCTTCAATTCTGCGTTCACTCATTCTAAAACTAATGAAAACAGCCATTTTACTACACTAATACACAAATTTCATTGTTTAATGCTGATGGTTGAAATACGAGAATGTTTACTTACCACCTGGTCTCGCAAGAAAATCGTTGAACCAGAAATGCGTCCCGCTCTGTCTACAGGTTAACAGAAAGCGGTAATACTGACAATAACGCTTAACAATCATAATAAGCAACGCAACAATGGTTTGTTGCTGCTTTTTGCTGACGCTGCTGTGGAGTACGGCAAGGTGTCGTCGTTGGGTGTTGTTGAAGTATACAAGATGACTCCCATAAAATACCTAGCTGGTGTGATGAATGGCAGCTTGCTCTGAATGTACAAAAATATATGATAATGAAGTTGAGTAGGAAAAATCCTATAATGTTTGAATATAGCATTAGTACTGTGCTGCTTGACACAGATACATCTATTAAATATCTAGGTGTAATATTGTAAAGCGACAAAAAAGGGAATCAGAAAGTAAGGACGAAGTAGAGAAGGAATATGGCCGACTTCGGTTTACTGGGAGGATTGTAGGAAAGGAGACAGCATATAGAACGTTAGTACGAGCCATTTTTGAGTGTTGTTCGAGTGTTTGGGACATCGAAGCAATTCAGGGGCATGCTGCTAAGGCTGTTACCGGTAGGTTCGATCAAAACGCAAGTATTACCGAGATGCTTCACGTATTCAGGTGGGAACCCATGCAGGGAACACAACGTTATTTTCACGGGAACTATTGAAAAACTTAGAAAACCAGCATTTAAAGTCGACTGCAGAACGATTCTACGACCACCAATGTACATTTCGCCTAAGGACCACTAACACAAGGAAATTAGAGCTCGCAAGGATGGATACAGACAGTCGGTATTTCCTCGCTCTAGTTACGAGTGGAACAAGGAATGACATAACTAGTAGTAGCACAAGGTACTATCCGCTATGTGGCTAGTGAGTATGTAGATGAAGATATAGATATTAGCCCAAATACGATGAAACACCCGCCCTCCACGCCAGATAATCCAGTACTGTAGTTCGCTCAACTTGAGAGCCTTTTTTTTTCTCTTGACCCCCATTACCTCAGACGAAGCTAAGTACAGGGCTATTACAAATGATTGAAGCGATTTCATAAATTCACTGTAGCTCCATTCATTGACATATGGTCACGACACACTACAGATACGTAGAAAAACTCATAACGTTTTGTTCGGCTGAAGCCGCACTTCAGGTTTCTGCCGCCAGAACGCTCGAGAGCGCAGTGAGACAAAATGGTGACAGGAGCCGAGAAAGCGTATGTCGTGCTTGAAATGCACTCACATCAGTCAATCATAACAGTGCAACGACACTTCAGGACGAAGTTCAACAAAGATCCACCAACTGCTAACTCCATTCGGCGATGGTATGCGCAGTTTAAAGCTTCTGGATGCCTCTGTAAGGGCCGGCCGAAGTGGCCGTGCGGTTAAAGGCGCTGCAGTCTGGAACCGCAAGACCGCTACGGTCGCAGGTTCGAATCCTGCCTCGGGCATGGATGTTTGTGATGTCCTTAGGTTAGTTAGGTTTAACTAGTTCTAAGTTCTAGGGGACTAATGACCTCAGCAGTTGAGTCCCATAGTGCTCAGAGCCATTTGACCCTCTGTAAGGGGAAATCAACGGGTCGGCCTGCAGTGAGCGAAGAAACGGTTGAACGCGTGCGGGCAAGTTTCACGCGTGGCCCGCGGAAGTCGACGAATAAAGCAAGCAGGGAGCTAAACGCACCACAGCCGACGATTTGGAAAATCTTACGGAAAAGGCTAAAGCAGAAGCCTTACCGTTTACAATTGCTACAAGCCCTGACACCCGATGACAAAGTCAAACGCTTTGAATTTTCGGCGCGGTTGCAACAGCTCATGGAAGAGGATGCGTTCAGTGCGAAACTTGTTTTCAGTGATGAAGCAACATTTTTTTCTTAATGGTGAAGTGAACAGACACAATGTGCGAATCTGGGCGGTAGAGAATCCTCACGCATTCGTGCAGCCAATTCGCAGTTCACCAAAGTTAACGTGTTTTGTGCAATTTCATGGTTTAAAGTTTACGGCCCCTTTTTCTTCTGCGAAAACAACTTTACAGGACACGTGTATCTGGACATGCTGGAAAATTGGCTCATTCCACAACTGGAGAGCGACAGCGCCGACTTCATATTTCAACAGGATTGTGCTCCACCGCACTTCCATCATGATATTCGGCATTTCTTAAACAGGAGATTGTAAAACCGATGGATCGGTCGTGGTGGAGATCATGATCAGCAGTTCATGTCATGGCTTCCACGCTCTCCTGACTTTACCCCATGCGATTTCTATCTGTGGGGTTATGTGAAAGATTCAGTGTTTAAACCTCCTCTACCAAGAAACGTGCCAGAACTGCGAGCTTGCATCAACGATGCTTTCGCACTCATTGATGGGGACATGCTGCGCCGAGTGTGGGAGGAACTTGATTATCGGCTTGATGTCTGGCGAATCGCTAAAGGGGCACATATCGAACATTTGTGAATGCCTAAAAAAACTTTTTGAGTTTTTGTATGTGTGTGCAAAGCATTGTGCAAATATCTCAAATAATAAAGTTATTGTAGAGCTGTGAAATCGCTTCAATCATTTGTAATAACCCTGTATAGTTAGATGGTGGCTGCACTGACGAAAAATAGCTACGGAAGTACATCATAGCTTTACCGCCAAGCGCTGCAAGATACGCCTCTATTAAGCATACGATAGTAACACAGTTGCAGTCAAAACCTAAGCGACTTGAAAATTGGTCCACACTGAAGTACTCTGCGACCATACACCATCTCACCTACTTCTTGGCCTTCGTACGCTTGCAGGAAACGCAGTTAACGACGATATTCTGTGGAATATGTGGTTCTAGCTTCGGATGCACAGAAATGACTGGTGATATGGACGTCGCTAGCCTACGGATGCACAGAAATGGCTAGTGATAGAGACGTTCTCGCTCAGACTGGTGACTGAATAATGTAGCTATCGAACAATGTCGCAACTGTCTCCGTCAGAACAGACTTCTCTTTGAGCAGTCCAAGCACGAGTGACTGAACTGTCTAAGCAAGTCGCGGCCCTACAAACCCGGCGCTGCACAACTGCGTCGTGAGGGCGACGCTCTTCCAGCAGAAAACACGCGTCTGCTCACAGGGGAGAATATGTACCGGTACAACAAATAATTTGTAGTTGCAGCTGGCCAGTGCCGACCGTCCTGTGACAAGGGAAATGCGGCTGCGAATCAGTAGCAACGGCGACTGATAGCGAACAGGACAATTGCCAACCGTTTGTAACAGAGCATTCTAACAAGCTACAACTGTTCGTTGACACAAGCGCTGATCTCTCACTTTTCTCTTCTTCTTGAAAAGAGAGTTGGTGCAGTGGTTAACAGAGTGGACTTGTCCAGATTAGGTTTTTCATGATTTTCCTTAATCATTCCAAGCAAATGCCGGGATGGTTCTTTTAGAAGCGCACGGCCATTTTCCTCGACACCCTTGAAACAACCAGAGCTTTTGCTGCGTCTCTAATGACTTCGATGGCGACGGTACGTTAAACCCTTATTTTTCTTCCTTCTTCTTTCTTCTTCAACGGCGGAATACCGGTGGCAATTACTGTGTACTGCGAATGGATTTTCCATCAAGGCTTAATGGCTACATCAACTAACATCTAAACTTCAGTCTTTGGCGTGAAGTCGTTTGGATATTCGTTGTTGCCGGCGCGCAGTACCCGATTGTTGAAAGGATTTCTTGTTTTATAGCCTCCTCCCAGATGTTCACAATCGACGCTTCCTCGACTCAGCAACACAGTAGTCTACTAACGGACACCTGTTCCCTACAAACACCTGTCCATGCCTACTCCAGCACCGGTAAGATACTCAACGGCACATCACAATGTCAGCATGCAATGACTGACAGTTCACGTACGGCCTGGTTGCATACAGAAAAGCAAATATCGCAAAGCAAGAGTTTCAAGATAGCCCTAGGGATCTGTCGCCCTTCAGATACTAGCTGGGCCTCTCCAGCCAAACTGCATCTAAGAAGTGTAACAGGTGGCGCCCTAGTGGCGACTATCGTCCGCTTAACGCAAGAACGATACTTCATCGTTACTCCATGTCACATACTGAAGAAGTTGCTACGCACATTAAGGTAAGATTGTTTCCTCCACAATCGACCTCGTCCATGCTCTTTATTATATACCAGTTGCACCACAAGATGTACCAAAATCGCTCTATCCTCTTCATTTGGACATTACGAATTTGTGCAAATGCCATTCTGTGCAGGCAATGCAGCCCCATTTTTCCAATGACTTATGCAGGAAGAAACTGGTGTCTTAGAGTTGCGTTACATCTACACTGAGAGAAACAAAATCCAAACACCAAAAAATAATTAATGTAGAGTAAAGAAACTTCAGGAATACTTTCGTATAGGTAACACATTTAAGTGATTAACGTTGCAAGATTACAGATTATTGTAAGCGCGAGATAAGCCATTGCAAATGTGAAGTGCTGGTACATTAATAACCGCCATTAACTGCCAGAATGTTGAATTCAAACATACCAAACGTGCATACATTGTGGTGCACTGGTGCCAGATGTCAGTTTGTGGGACAAAGTTCCATACCTATTGCTCTTGATCGGTCGACACAAGGGCAGTTAATGCTGTTTGCGGACGGCGCTGCAGTTGTCCAATGATATCCCAAGTTACTCGACTGGAGACTCATCTGGTGCTTGAGTAGGCCAAGTCAACATTCTGTAGACAATGTTGGGTTACAACAATGTGGGCGAGCGTTATCCAGCTGGAAAATACCCCTGGAATACTGAAACTTCCTGGCACATTAAAACTGTGTGCCCGATCGAGACTCGAACTCGGGACCTTTGCCTTTCGCGGGCAAGTGCTCTACCATCTGAGCTACCGAAGCACGACTCACGCCCGGTACTCACAGCTTTACTTCCGCCAGTACCTCGTCTCCTACCTTCCAAACTTTACAGAAGTACCGGGCGTGAGTCGTGCTTCGGTAGCTTAGATTGTAGAGCACTTGCCCGCGAAAGGCAAAGGTCCCGAGTTCGAGTCTCGGTCAGGCACACAGTTTTAATCTGCCAGGAAGTTTCATATCAGCACACACTCCGCTGCAGAGCGAAAATCTCATTCTGGACCCCTGGAATACTGTTCATGAATGGCAGCACAACAAGTCCAACCACAAAGTTGACGCACAGATTTTGCAGTCAGGGTCCGTGTCATAAGCACGAGAGTGTTCCTGCTGTCATAGGAAATCTCGCCCCAGACCGTAAGTTCAGGTGTAGGTCCAGAGTGTCTAGTACGCAGTCTTGTTGGTTGCAGGCCGTCAATTGCCTCCTTCTAAACAACAGTGGGGTCAGTGAATGCACGTTACAGGGCATCTGGCTCGGAACTGTCCTTGAAGTAACTGATTTGTAACCGTTCGTTGTGTCGCTGTGGTGCCAACTGCTGCTCAAACTGCTGCTGCAGATGCAGTAGGTGCGCCAGAGTCATACAGCAAACACTATGGTCTTCCCTCTCGGCACTGCCCAGTGACCGTCCGGAGCCCGGTCTCCTTGCTATCATACATTCCCGTGACCACCGGTCGATATCAGCAGTTATGTGCAATGGCTACATTCCTCCCAAGTCTTACTGTAGTACCGCAGAAGGAACATCCAGCTTCTCGTAGCCCTATTCCACGACCTCGTTAATACTCAGTAAGGCGTTGATAACGGCGTCTTTATCGTCTTAAAGGCAGTACTGACAAACATCAATTTACCTCGACCAGTCTTGAAGGTACTTGATGCTCACGACCGTTACAACAAGTATTTAAAGCAAACCTGATTTGCATCATTGTGCTACGGATCAGGGCAAACAATTCGAGTGATATCTCTTTCTACCACTTGCAGCACTGCTTGGAATGGGCCATATTCGAACCTGTGCCTAACACCAAATCATTAATGGCCTCATGGAATGGCTCCAACGACAATTAACGCACTGGACTGACAACCTTCCAGTTCTCCTACTGCGCCTCCAGACAGATTTCAAAGAGGATCTCAATGCAGCAGTGGTTGCATTAGTGTATAAACAAACACTTCGACCAACAGGAGTATCGTTACTGACACGTCAAACATTATTACTGAAGCCTCGGACTTGACGCAGTATCTTTGCTCGTAGATTTGCAATTCCGTCCTGCAATTTCAAAAGAACATTCTACCCAGAAACTATTCGTTTTCTGTGACTCACTCTCGTGGAAAGTGGTACCCTTCCAACATGGTAACTACTCAAAATCCTTTCTGTCCACCATACGATCGTCTTTACATTGGCACAACATGATTAAACATTTCATGTGATATGCATGACACTTCCACCACAACATCCATAAACAGACTGAAGCTATCTTTTACCCTAGCTGAAAACTACACTGGTATATATATGTATGCAGCTACGGTGACTACCATTTCCCCAAACAGTGTGGCGATAGTATTTATACCATAATCTAACAGTGGATGACAGCTACTCGATCTTAAAACTGTACTGCGTCCCAAGAAGTTGATATTGTATGTACCGTAACCTGACAGTGGGCGTCAGTTACCAGATATCAGATGCTACCCAAAACTTCAAACAGCAGTGTAACAAATTGTCCCATACATCATTATGTTACAACAAAATTATAACAAATAGCCCTATACCTAACCACCGTTACACAAAACTGTAAATATTGCCCCCTATTGCACTTTCTTTATTATTACTACCTATTTTGGTAATGCACCATCTTCTCGGTATCTGTATCATCCAAAAAAAGCAAACCAGAAAAATACGAATATGGATCTTTTGGTTCAAGGCTGTATGCAAGGTAATACCTACGAAAAATATTAATATTACTCATACATCCGAAAAATTTCTGGCCTTGTGAACCATATATTGATAGAAAATCTTCAATGTTGTGCTTATATACAGAACAATAACAACAGAAAAGGGTACGACCCATTGGAACACCAAATAATGACTGATCATCATGTAGTAACCATGCGAACACAGTAGATATCAAACTTACTAGCAGTCAGTGAAGCTGAGATGTCACTCAAACTACTTCATGTAATGATTCCACAATATTCTTTGACATATTTAATTAATAATTACAGAATGACAACTACTACAGATATTTTACTGCAGTATAAAAGAAATGCACACATAAAAAAGGTTTTGCGTCACCCTGGTTTCCAGAACTCCTGAAGATGGACATTGACTGTGGATATTGTATCACAGACACAGTCACTTTGACTGTTCAGAGATGTCACTAAACCCGCCCAAAGATGTAAACGACCATGCATGAGCAGCCCCTATTAGACGGGGATGGGGGAGGGGGGGGGGGGGGGTCCGACAGCCGATCAATTCCAGTCATTCCACCAGGAAGCCAGGAAGGAGGTACACGGGTAGTGTTGCCTGTAGTCCAACCATGCCTACATGGTCAATAACGCGGTTCGATCGCGTCCGCATTGTTACTTTGTGCCAGGAAGGGCTCTCAATAAGGGAACTGTACAGGTGTCTCGTAGTGAGCCAAAGTGATGTTGTTCGGACATGGAGGGGATACAGAGAGACAGGAGCTGCCGATGACATGCCTCGCTCAGGCCGCCCAAGGCTTACTACTGCAGTGGATGACCGCTACCTACGAATTATGGCTCGGAGGAACCCTGACAGCAACGCCACCATGTTGAATAATGCTTTTCGTGCAACCACAGGACGTCGTGTTACGACTCAAACTGGGCGCAATAGGATGCATGATGCACAACTCCACTCCCGACGTCCATGGCGAGGTCCATCTTTGCAACCACGACACCATGCAGCGCGGTACAGATGGGCCAAACAACATGCCGGATGGACCGTTCAGGATTCGCATCACGTTCTCTTCAACGATGAGTGTCGCATACGCCTTGAACCAGACAATCGTCGGAGTCGTGTTTGGGGGCAACTTGTCGGGCTGAACGCCTTAGACACACTGCCCAGCGAGTGCAGCAAAGTGGAGGTTCCCTGAAGTTTTGCGGTGGCATGATGTGAGCCGACGTACGCCGCTGGTGGTAATGGCAGGGGCCGTAATGACTGACCGATACGTGAATGCCATCCTCCAACCGATAGTGCAATCATATCGGCAGCATATTGGCGAGGCTTTCGTCTTCATGGACGACAATTGGCGCCCCCAACGTGCACATCTTGTGAACGACTTCTTTCAGGATAACGACATCGCTCGACTAGAGTGGCCAGCATGTTCCCCATACATGAACCTTATCGAACATGCCTGACATAGGTTGAAAAGGGCTGTTTATGTCCATGTGACCCATCAACCACTCTGAGAGATCTACGTCGAATCGCCGTTGAGGAGTGGGACAATCTGGACCAACAGTGCCTTGATGAACTTGTGGATAGTATGCCACGACGAACACAGGCATGCATCAATGGAAGAGGACATGCTACTGGGTATTAGAGGTATCAGTGTGTACAGAAATCTGAATTTCTCGCTGTTTAGTGGTTCAGCATGCTATGCGCGTTTTCATGAGCAATCAAAAGAGTGGAAATGACGTTGATGTTGATCTCTTTTCCAATTTTCTGTACAGGTTCCGGAAATCTCGGAAACGAGGTGATGCAAAACTTTTTTTGCCGTATGTAAAACAGAGAATTTAACATCTCCAAATTAAGTGGACTCAGGTCTACATAAATATTATTTCCTTTCAGGAAAAATATAAATAGGAAATTCGAAAGTAAGGTAGAGTAAAAACTACATTACGTACCGGGCTGGAAGATTATAAAACTGTGCTTTGTGCACACATGGGGCTTATTTAAATACCAACTATCAAATATTAACGACATATGATATCAACACCAACTGTCAACATTTGTCAAAGAGTATACATGCAACATCATGGAAGTATGACATGAGAAACACGAAACTTTGGGAATGACGCTAAAATGCAGAAGTTAAACCTGAGAGTAAGTTTTTGTTATAGAAAACTACTTCTATTATGTAATTTATAAATATGGAACAACAGGAATTCCCTGTGAAACTAACTCATATGCGACAACTTAAGTCAAAAATAAGTACTCATCTCATATGATATTTTATAACCTTATCATACACAGTCTGAAAGAAATACAGGAAACCAAACAATAAGATATAATAGGCTTTCCAGAAACCATGAACATCATAATTGACAGCTGCATGAGCTAAGAGCCTCTGTGTCAATACAACATAACTCTTTCATTCTACGTAGCAGATTAGAAATCATATGCATAAGCAAACAAAAATAATTGGAATAGGGTCCCTAGTCGCACAGTAAGTATATACCCTGAACGTTTGAAGCAAGATTGCACTTTTTCCTGAGTCATCAGCCTCCTGACTGGTTTGATGCGGCCCGCCACAAGTTCCTCTCTTGTGCTAAGATTTACGTTTCGCAGTAGTAATTGCAACCTACGTCCTCAATTATTTGCTGGGTGTATTCCAATCTATGTCTCCTTTGTAGTTTTTATCCTCTGCAGCTCCCTATAGTAACAGGAGGAGGTTATTCCCTGATGTGTTAACACATGTCCTATCATCCTGTCCCTTCTTCTTATCAGTCTTTCCTATATATTCTTTTCCTTGCTGATAGTGACGAGAAACTTCCAAATTTCTTACTTAACAGTCCACTTAATTTTCAACATTCGTCTGTAGCACCACATCTCAAATGTTTCGATTCTCTTCTTTTCCCGTTTTCACTACCATACAATGCTGTGCTCTAAATGTACATTCTCAGAAATTTCTTTCTCAAATGACAACGTATGTTTGATACTAGTAGACTTCTCTGGACCAGGAATGCTCCTTTTGTTCCTTTTGACAGTGCTAGTCTCTTTTTTATATCCTCCTTGCTCCATCCATCATGGGTTGTTTTGTTGCCTGGGTAGCAGAATTCCTTAACTTCGTCTACTTCTAACCCCCAAGTATAATGTTAAGTTTCGTGAAGTTTTCATTTCTACTACTTACCATTACTTTCGTTTTTCTTCGATTTACTTTCAATCCATATTCTGTAACTATTATACTGTTCACTTAGTTCAACAAATCCTGTAATTCTTTTTCACTTTCATTGAGGATAGCAATGCCATCAGCAAATTGATATTCCTTCACCTTGAATTTTAATCCCCCTCTTGAACCTTTCTTTTATTTCCGTCATTGCATCTTCGATGCATAGATTGAACAATAGGAACGAAAGGCTACATCCATGACTTACTTCGTTTTTAATCTGAGCAATTCGTTCTTGGTCTTCCAATCTTATTACTTCCTCTTGTACATATTGTATATTACCCATATTTTCCTACAACTTACCCTTATCTTTCTCAAAATTCCGAACATCTTGCACCACTTCACATTGCGGAACGCTTTTTCCAGGTCAGCAAATCCTATCAAAGTGTTTAGATTTTTCTTCAGTATTGCTTCCATTATGAGTAGCAACGTCAGAACTGCCTGTCTGGTGCCGTTTCCTTTCCTAAAGCAAAACTATTCGTCATCTACCCAATCTTCCATTTTCTTTTCCATTTTTATATATATTATTTTTGTCAGCAGCTTCGACGTATGAGTTGTTAAGCTGATGGTGCGACAATTATCGCAGTTGTCGGCTTTTGCTATCTTCGGAATTGTATGGAAGTTCAATTTTGGTAAACATCTTTGGATACAGTGATCAATAGATTATTATATTTTAACTAAAGTTCGGTCTTGATCACAACATAGGATGGTAGGCGGAGCTCTCCTGAGCTGCTACGTAGCAGCTTGACTTCGTAGCAGCTTGACTTCGTAGCAGCTGAGGAGAGCTCCGCCTACCATCCTACAAGGAAGCCATGCGTCTGAAGATGGTTATAAAAATATAACCGAAACCGGTCACCTATGTTGTTGAGACATAAATGTTGTGATCAAGACTGAACTTTAGTTAAAATGTATGGATGTTGTTTTCCTGAAAGTCCGATGGTAAATCGCCAGTCTCATACATTCTAAACAACAAAGTGAATAGCCGTTTTGTTGTCACTTCCCTCATTAATTTTAGGAATTCTGATGGAATTTCATCTATCCCTTCTGCCTTATTTCATCTTAAATCTTCTGCAGCTCTTTTAAATTCTGAGTCTAATATGGACCACCTATTTCAGTAGTAATGGGGTCTGCACGGACCACTTTTGGTCCAGAGCAATGTTGTTGTTGTTGTGGTCTTCAGTCCTGAGACTGGTTTGATGCAGCTCTCCATGCTACTCTATCCTGTGCAAGCTTTTTCATCTCCCAGTACCTACTGCAACCTACATCCTTCTGAATCTGCTTAGTGTATTCATCTCTTGGTCTCCCTCTACGATTTTTACCCTCCACGCTGCCCTCCAATACTAAATTGGTGATCCCTTGATGCCTCAGAACATGTCCTACCAACCGATCCCTTCTTCTGGTCAAGTTGTGCCACAAACTTCTCTTCTCCCCAATCCTATTCAATACTTCCTCATTAGTTATGTGATCTACCCATCTAATCTTCAGCATTCTTCTGTAACACCACATTTCGAAAGCTTCTATTCTCTTCTTGTCCAAACTGGTTATCGTCCATGTTTCACTTCCATACATGGCTACACTCCATACGAATGCTTTCAGAAATGACTTCCTGACACTTAAATCAATACTGGATGTTAACAAATTTCTCTTCTTCAGAAACGCTTTCCTTGCCATTGCCAGCCTACATTTTATATCCTCTCTACTTCGACCATCATCAGTTATTTTGCTCCCCAAATAGCAAAACTCCTTTACTACTTTAAGTGCCTCATTTCCTAATCTAATTCCCTCAGCATCACCCGACTTAATTAGACTACATTCCATTATCCTTGTTTTGCTTTTGTTGATGTTCATCTTATATCCTCCTTTCAAGACACTGTCCATTCCATTCAACTGCTCTTCCAAGTCCTTTGCTGTCTCTGACAGAATTACAATGTCATCGGCGAACCTCAAAGTTTTTATTTCTTCTCCATGAATTTTAATACCTACTCCGAATTTTTCTTTTGTTTCCTTTACTGCTTGCTCAATATACAGATTGAACAACATCGGGGAGAGGCTACAACCCTGTCTTACTCCCTTCCCAACCACTGCTTCCCTTTCATGTCCCTCGACTCTTATAACTGCCATCTGGTTTCTGTACAAATTGTAAATAGCCTTTCGCTCCCTGTATTTTACCCCTGCCACTTTTAGAATTTGAAAGAGAGTATTCCAGTCAACATTGTCAAAAGCTTTCTCTAAGTCTACAAATGCTAGAAACGTAGGTTTGCCTTTCCTTAATCTTTCTTCTAAGATAAGTCGTAAGGTCAGTATTGCCTCACGTGTTCCAGAGCAATATTTAAACTAATTTATAAACATAATGAGCACAATGAACCACGACCAATAAAAAATGTACAGAAGCAGGCACTAAAGATCGCATGAACAAGAGCACGATAATGAAATGAAGTTGAGTAAATATAACAACCACAAACAAGCAATAATATTACATGATGACAAAGAACAATTAAAACCCGCCAAAACAACGGGTTAAAACAGTGGAAAAATTCTTGATTAAACTTTGAGTCGAAAATATGAAAGTTTAGAAAAAATTGTAAAAATCCATAGGGTACCCCCTTTGACCCTCAAAAACGGCCGAAAATGATTAATTTATTTTTGGTGAAGATAAAAATTGAAAAACCAAAAATAAGTTTTTTTATATAATAAATATGATGTCGAATAATAATGAACAAGGTAATGAGAGTGTGAGTGAGAATGAGAGTATGAATGAGCGCGTGATTAAAAAATTTGCCAATCGCTATAAACTCAAACAACTAAGAGAGTTTGGCAACTTCTAAACTCGCAGGGCGCTTGCGACATACAACAAAAGCCCACTCAAGATACCTAGCGTTCTTAAAAGCTCAAGGTAATATCGCGGTTACGAACACCACAAAATGGATGGAAGAAATAGAGAGTCGGATAGCAAAACTTGAACGAAATGGGAACACGAGCACTGCGCGTTCGGATACCAGTGATGGAGTACACAGAACTGTGTCTCCGAGGAAGAGCCCGCCGTGCTCTAGCCCAGTGACAGAGTGCGGAACTGACAATGCATACTCAGAAACAGCGAGTAACAGCTCCAATAATTGCAGCCCACTTACGAGAGTGAATACTGAATGCCACTTCCACTGTGATACAGAGGTAGCACATCACAGTTATCAGCAAGATAGATCAGGACACTCACCAGACGTGAAAGTATCGGAAACGAGTGACAACACCAGTGTGAGGATCGGACATGATTTTGATCACAGTCACTTCCTGTCGATACTAAAATTCCAGAAGTTCAAAGATAATGGAGGGTCGATGCATCCCAAGAGCTGGGTGATGTAGTTTACAAATTCATTACCGTCATCTTGGCCATCCCAGGCAAAATTAAAATTCATGTGTGGACACATCGAAGGCCAAGCCGCGGAAAAGATGCGGGGTGTGGCAGCGACATGTCGGACTTACCAGGAATTTGTTGGTGCGTTCCTGCGGATCTGCTGGTCAAAGGAAACGCAAGACAGGATTAAAGAGGAAATAATATTTTTTCCTGAACTGGAAGTGTCAAGCCAAAGGCACGCAACCAAATTGTTTGATGATTTACTCAAGAAGAATCAATTTTTAGATAGTACAAGCGACCTATGTTGTCCGTCTTGAGCAGTTTTGGCTAAAGTTGACTGTATCGGAGCTACTGTGTGACTTCGCTTGTTAAAATCAATCACTTTACCGTCAGTGATTGTATGGCGAGCCTTCTTCATCTCCCTCAGAGGGAGGAAGTCTTTAGTCTGGAACAACCAGACCAGGATAATTTGTTTCGGGCTATACTCGCGACTTTATCATCACCACGACGGGACGTCGAAGCAACCTGCCATCGCCTCCGGTACGCCAGATTGTGTCCTTGCAGTTAAGAAGACAGGTTGGTAATGTATCTCCGCAGCACTGGCAGATTAGGGAATGTTGCTATGTGATAATCAGAGCTCAGCAGAGCGCGCCTGTTCTTTTCTAACGTGGTTCTATCTTGGGTGTTCATTGTCTGAGTTCTCACTACTGTAGCACCAATTAATGTTAGGTTGGCTGGGTGTTTCTCTTAAGATTTGAGTTGCAACGAATTGGCTCCACATACCACTTCGTAATAAATGTCACAAGCTAGTTTATGGACAACTCCACCTTCAAAGGATTTATTTGAGTATCCAATTTGACATATTGTAAATGTTTCATGTGTTCTGTTTATTATTTTGAGTTTAGTCATAATAAATGAAATTGTTATTTTGGACAGAACTTTCATTCTGTAGATCGGTAGAGCAATCCTTTCATTTCTCACTACGTTAATGAAACTTTCCTTTATCAAATTAAATTATTGCAGGTGCCTAACTCTTTTCTACTCCACTTGCAGGGTCGATTACAGTCAGTTCGCGTTTCTTCTTAATCCATGTGCAACAGCAAAAGTTGGAGTTAGAAAAGAGGGGGAGGGGGGTTTAGAGCATCATTTCCATATGAAGATTCTAGAGGAATTTAGTGTTAAATACACTGCTAGCCCCGGCACCTCGCATTCGAGCAAGTCAATGACGCATTAGTCTACCTCTCGCCCTTATGCAAGTAGTTTGTCGGATGTCCCCCTGAACGGTATCATGCTAGTTCTGTCCAACTGACATGTTAGATCGTCAAAGTCCCGAGGCTTGCCCATAACGCTGTAAACGTTCTCAATTGGGGAGATATCCGGCAACCTTGCTGTCCAAATGGCTCCTAGTTGTCGGACTGTATGACGGGGGACAGTCATGTTGGTACCCAACGCTGTTCAGGATGACTCCCGACACTTCTTTGCTGACCACTGGGGCTCATTTCGAAGCGGGTCTTATCTCTGAAGGCAGTTCTAGTCGAGTCAACCAGATTCCAGACCGAATACGGATGCCAACAATGTAGGAATAACGAACGAGCGGTTTAGCACAAAAATAGTTATTACTGCCACTTAACAGTCCTTTTTCAAATCGAAATATTTTTGTTAGGTATTTCTCTTTGTATGTTGATAATATATTACTTATTAAAATTTTTATTAATTCCTTGATTTTTCCATGTGGTAAGACGTAGATAAAGTTGAACTAAATGTGTTTTGTAAGTTAAATATTTTCGTTTTATTTTGGTCAAATGTAAGTCCGGCCAGTGTATGACTAAATGAATGTGGGAAGTCTCCAAAAACCACCTTCGAACTAGCCAGTCCTCGTCTCTTCAAACTGCCACATTATTTTGCAGTCATGCCATCTGAAGTGCACAATTCGTACCTTTACAACAGTATGTGGGCCTGTGTTGCACCCTACAGATTTTGAGAAGGTCTCAGTTCATGGAGTGGAAATGTCTTCAACCTTGGAATGTCGCACTTTTTTCCTATCACATAAAATGGTAGTTTCTTTTTTCGAGTGATGTATTCGACTCCCAACATTGAGTATAGATGAAACATTGTCATCCCTTGCCGTTGGACAGAGACAGCATAGAATGGCTGTGTTCTTGAGAGTCTACTACAACACCACTTCCATGAAAAACTGCAGATGTTATCAGAAACATGTCTCGTATCTTTTTACCTGCAGACAAACAGTAAACGCTGTGGTGATGCAGTTGCCCAATAACGGGAGGTGGCGTCTTTACAGGGATGAGGATAATGAAGTGCACGTATGCCGTATTTATGTGGCGCTGGGAGCCGGCGTCGGAATCCGTTCGCCAGTGTGTTGGTCCTTTCTCTTTCTGTACCTTGATAAGGGCTTCATGAGGAAATGACGGACAAAAATTAAAGACTCTACAACGTCAAGTTCTGTAAAGGCTTGCATCCATCTTGACTCTAGAACAGCATCGAAATCCCCGCAGCATCAAGCAGACGACGTAGTTTCCCGTAGACAGCGTCCAAAAAATGTACGTTGCCTGACATAAACGTGAAGCACCCAGAGAACATGGTCAAATGTCAATGTACCTTCGTACACGTATACACTATCGGTGGGTACTAAATGATTAAAGTTGCAGTTTTCTTTGACTGGCAGAACGACCACCAGAGTGCAGTAGTGTGTTCGTGTTTAGTGTTGTTACCATGTCAGGTGGGGTATGCACCGGGCGTGAACATCGTCAGATATTGAGTGATAACTTAGAAGGGTACGGAGATGGCGCGTTGTCGTTGAAGTTAGTGTTATCAGCACCCGAGAGAGATTGAAAGAAATCTGATTATGGTTGTCCATTTGGCCGGCTGGTCAAAGCATGCAATATCCAGATTTACGCGGTATATGGATGTGTTAGTGACGCGACGTTAGACTGGATGGAAACGAGTGGGCAGGCAAACTCGTTGTCAAGGTTCCGTCGACCACATCCGATTATCACAAAGGTGGATCACTGCGTTATGCCCCAAGCACTTCTTAACAAGTTATTGACTCCGTGAAACATTGTCATCCCTTGCCGTTGGACAGAGACTAGCACAAGGCGAACTAGAGAACTGCCATCCCTTGTGTAGGCTGCTGTTAACGCCACAACACCGACGCCTTCGTTTTGTGTTTCGCTGTGACGAGGAAGCATGGACTGCTGGTGACTGACGTCGTACTGAGTTCAGAGATAAATTGCGTTTCTACATTACCCCTTACGACCATTGTTGGCGAGTATGACGACGATCTGGGGGATGTCTCATCCTTCCAGTATTTTGAGAGACACAGTGGTGTCACTGCTGGCGTCATGGGGTCGGAACCAGTCGGTATCTGACTTTAGGAGACGGCCGGTAGTGATTGAGGTAACCATTACCATGCAACGGTACGCCACGGACATCGTGTGTCCTCGTGTGTTACTCCTCATGCGACAGTATCGCGGTGTCAGTTTTCAACAGGACAGTGCTCTTCCCCATTTGACGCGTGCCTCTATGAACTGCGCGCGTGGTGCTTAGGAACTTCCTTGGGCAGAATGATCCCATAGATCATGTGTGGAACCAGTTTTGACGTCAACTGCGTCGCAGGGTGAGTATCCGGGATATCAAGGACAAGGTACAACAATTGTGGGCCCGCTTGCCTCAGAAGAGGATACACCGCCTTAATGACAACCTTCCCAAGCGAATCAGGCCGGATGGGATGCGTCTTATTGATAACTGGGCGCATACTGCCAAGTTCTTTGTAAATTTGGTTCAGTTTTGCAATGACAGAAATAACATCACGTACCTTCTCAACCCATTACGTTTCCTTTCGTTTCCACCTCTCATTCCGGGTGCTTCACTTCCTTTGTCAGCCACTGTATATACTGGGGTTGATGAAATCACAATATTTCACATCGTCCTCGGAAATGTCACATCTGTAGTTCAGTACTATCGCAAACAATCATTGTAATGGATAAAAGACTCGTACCCGGATTCCCAAGAAATACGCTGTCGTAGCTTTTCTGTACGTAATGAAGATCAGGAATAGTGACTAGTAACCTTCTGCCCTTTCTATAATAAATGATGGGCTGCCTTGTATCTTTAGACCCCGTAGAGACTCGTTAGAACGACCGGTTGCTGAGCTGCACGAGTATTATAAGAGCTCTTGATGTCTTATGTAACGTTAGAGGTAAAATGTAGATAAGACGACGATATAAACATTCTGCCGACGGCCTAAAGGTAGCATAGAGAGTAGTGAGTGCAGTATTATTTATTTACTTATTTATGGTTACAGCAAATGCATATGACAAGGCATGCTGCGTACAGGGTGGCTGTAGTTTTAAGTGAAACTACTCACGGAGATCCAGTGTGGGCTGTAATTATCGTATGGCAGCGAAACTAATACGTTAATGTGAAACCGATTTACGCTGGGAAAAAGTAGATTCAATTTTGGCCACCAGGTGAAGATCTGGCGCTGTACGGCATTTCGTCGACGTCTCCTGCGGTCATATTTAACCAATTGTTTGAGCAGCGGTTAATAATAAAATCAGCATTATGCATTTCTCACTTGTTTGACCTTTCCTGTTCACGTCCCATTCCTAATCTGTTATATAAGGAAACATTTCTATAAGTCTTTCTTGCATTCACAACGCCAGATTTGAACCTGATGGCCAAAACTGGATCTAATTTTTTCCAACGTAATTCGATTTCGTATTAACACATTAGAGTATCTACCTAGTTTCGCTGCTATGCGATTGTTACAGCTCACACTGGACCTCTCCACGTTATAGTTACAATCAGACTCAAGTACACAGCACTCAAAGTGTACACAGCATCCCCCGCCAAATGCGCACTTACTGTAGGCAATAGTAAATAATTAACAATGCACTTACCGCTTCCCGTGCTTTCTCTAGCCCGTCGGCAGAAGATGTATGTGATCATCATTCCCATACTCTGCCTCTAACGTTAAATAAGAGAATTAAGTCTCTTATATCATAATGGCGCAACTGGACAACCTGATGTGCTGGCGAACGAAACTGGTCGTGACGCTATAACTGTGTATCAATATAGCCGTAGTGGCTCTCATTAATCATTAATATTTGCATCAGTCAGCTGTGCAGGTCAAGATGATGAACACTGTATTCAGTGATTTCTCTCCCGGTTATCCATTTCATAATATCTACGACACCTAGCTGTAACCATTAATATAACCAATGTATGAGATAAACCTACTGAGGTCAATTTGCTTTGATAGCACTACAGGCTACCAAAACTTATCTTTAAACTGCAATCAATGATGAAAATCTGAAGACTCATACTTGGGACATGCTGAAAGTTAATTCACTGCTTTTACCCTAGTAATCTTGTCTTTAAGTAACTATCGTAATATTATTTCATAATCCTTAGGGTGTGCAGCCAGCATAGTACACACATAAAAAAAAGTTATGCATCCGAGAGTTCCGGAACTTGTACAGAAAATTGGAATAGAGATCAACATAAACATCATTTCCCCCCTTTTTATTGCTCGTGAAAACCACACATTGCATGGTGTACCTCCACCATACAGCGATACGTTCAGAGGTGGTGGTCCAGATTGCTGTACACACCGGTACCTCTAATACCCAGTAGCACGTCTTCATGCATTGATGCATGCCTGTATTCAACGTGCCCATACCATCCACAAGTTCATCAAGGTACTATCGGTCCAGATTGTCCCACTCCTCAACGGCGATTCGGCGTAGATCACTCAGAGTGGTTCAAATGGCTCTGAGCACTACGGGACTTAACATCTGAGCTCATAAGTCCCCTACAACTTACAACTACTTAAACCTAACTAACTTAGGACATCACACACATCAATGCCCGAGGCAGGATTCGATCCTGCGACAGTAGCAGTCGCGCGGTTCCGGACTGAAGCGCCTAGAACCGATCGGCCACCGCGGCCGGCTTTCTCAGAGTGGTTGGTGGGTCACGTCTGTACTAGTACGTAGGAAAAGCCAAGGATAACCGCTGTAAGCGCCCGCAAAAGATGTATTTTGCTACGCCGGGAGGCGGGAACAAATGATAAAGACCTCATTCAGTTTTTTGTCACCTTATGTCTTGCGTTCTCGTGGAGAGGGGACGTGTTTAGATATGAGATGCGGGTAGTAGCGTTCACGGTGTCTGAATAATAACTTCTCTTAGTGCAAAAATATGAGGCCTTTTCATTTTCTTCCGTGCACTACGAAGAGGTCATGCCACACCTGCTGCCTGCATATGAGGAAGAAGTCCGATAAATGAAAATTATATTTTACCTACATGGTCAAGAATGAAAAGTTTTGCGGCGTCGGAAGAAGAAGTACCCAACAGAAGTGTGTAAATCTCGATAACTTCAACTTAATACTAAATCAGAGGACAGAAGATATAAAGTTACAGAATTTGGCCATTAATTGTAAAACAAAATAATTGACTTCTGATTACAAAAAAATTAACTTCTTTATTTAGATATTTATTATTACCAAGAAAAAAAATTGCACAACTGGCGACCTGGTATTGAAAAAGCCATGATACCGGTTGTGTAAATTGTGCGACATTATTTACGACATTGTATGAAGAATTTTTGCATGTACTAATTATTTTTTAAAAATTTTCATGTGCAACATCACGACTGGGAGCAAAATAATCGGAACCAAAAATTCTTGTGAAGAAAATCAATCCAAAAAGGAATCAAAAGGAACCGAAATTTACGGAAAAGTTTGGAAGATATGCTGTTTGTTTCATGGAAGTAAAGGTAGGACCGCTACGCAACCGCTTGCTTAGCTATGCTTGGTAGCGCCTCCTGCGTAATAATTAGATATACATTTTCTTAATTTCCCTTCCTAAATGCATTATAGTGAATTTTTTCAGAAATTTTTCGTAATGAGTAACGAGAGAAAAGTTTGAAGTTTTTTTGTGTTACAACATTTCGTGCGTCATAAAAGTAGATAAATAACGCTTGACGACACGTAAATCGTATGTTCAAATTCACAATATAATATATTTCAATTTTCTGTTTTCCAAAAATTTTAATATTCAGTCAAATATGGCACAAAAATCAGTTTCCATTATTGTTAACAATGGCGAAAACGCAATGAGCCAAGATGGCGTACAATTGCAGAAAAGAACATCTGAAGTATCAGCGCCATGTCTTCCACAATTAAGCGTATTAAATAGATCTGAGATGAACATGACCGAAATGACAAGTGCATGTGTGCTTTCACAGAGTTCTAACTCTGAGGACACGTTGATGACAACAGAGAGACTACATCACGTTATCTCCGCGAGCAACATTTTGTTCGCACAGGAAAACGTAGAAAGCGCAAATAACATAATTTTCGACGACACTTTACCGTCACCCATCAATATTGATTTGCAGAGTACAGTTGTCAACAACCAAAGTACATTAAATAGCAACCAAAACGACGCACTTGCCGTAATACTTCAAAAACTGGATAGTATGAACACCACTTACACCAATTTACGTGCAGACATACAAAATACATACACCAGTTTGCGTGCAGACACAAAAAATACAAAATTTGACAGTTTGTCGCAAAACCTTACCTTAGTAACACAAGACATAAACAAAATAAAGCAAGAGCGGAAACAAGTTTTAAAAGATTTTCAGGATACAGTCACACAGCAGATCAGTGATTTGACAAAGAATTTTCACGAGGGAACGAACGTAAAATTTAAAGGCATGGAAAAACAGCTAAAACAAGATGTACTTTCTGAAATAAACAATTACACTACGGAAATAAAACAGAAATTACACACTCTTAACGAACACAACGATACAGTAGAGCAGCAAATAAAAGCGATGAAAGACACACACACACAGTTCCACGTAAAGAACATATCTACTGTAGTAAACAAACAGCACAAGGATTACGAAAATGTACCAGCAGCAATAGATGAACTCAATTTAAAAGTAGCATCACTTGAAATCGAATCAGTCTGTGTCATAAAAAAGAGACAAAATTAACGAAAATTTATCTAACGTAGTTTCACAAGCTGATGCAGGTACTTTAGACAAAACCCGTACCGCAGAAGAAAAGGTAGTGAAGGAATGTAAATTAATCAATGATGTAGTTCAAAAGGTTATTCAACAAAAGGAAAATGACATTATCGACAAAGTGAACACCAATTTGCAGGCTACAGAGCACAGGATACACGTTGTACTTAGGTGAAACTGATACAGAGACTCAAGTTGTACACATAAACAAAGTGCCAGCCACAGCAAACCAAAGTAACGTATGCACACAGATCATTGCAAAAACTAAAAACAATGCCAATAGTAATGACAGACCACAAAGTGTAAGTTTACATGGCATGTCACCAGAACCAGGAACTACGAGAAATGTAAACAATTAAGACAACTATGTAAACACAGCACAAAGTGCAAACAGCTTGTCCACTATATTTGCTGACGAAGGTCAATTAAGACACTGTCAATTTCGAGCGAAGGTAAGAAGATGAATCCTGTTGTATTTATTAGTGCTTTTCGACATATGTTTCTTAGAAATTGGACGGAAGCGCAAAAGATCAGATTTGTTGGTTGATAGGTTCCCGGGAATTACTTATCCGGCGTAATTCCCGGGAACCTATCAAGCAGATGCAGCGCCGGGAAAGCCTCAAACAGCACATCAGGTTTGTTGTTGGGTACACGCAAGGAAATGTATTTTTGTGCGCTACCGAGGTAGCTGAGCGTTTTACCACATATTTACAATTTGAACGGCCATTTCTTGACAAATACTGGTCAGAAGCCGTACAGGAGAGACTTGGGCGATAGTTTTTTAACCCCGACCCTTTTAATAACAAATACGGTAGCTTGCGAGGGTATTTTGATAAGTATCTCAATAAACCACGCTATTGGACGAATCCTATTTCTCATGTTGATGTTTTGAAAATTTTAAAAAATTGTCTGCCATCACACATTCGTGAAAAATTGATTACTGCACCTGAGCACGACATAGAATATTTTCTATCCATTTTAGATTAAATCGACCAAATACATGAAGAGAAAGTAGTAACAAATAGGGCGTCAGACAGCCAAACTCCACAACATAACTCGAATGCTCAATACAGAAAGCCAGACACGAACACACAGCAAAGCTGGTACGCACAACCACAAGGATACATTAACTATGGTAATGGGTGCGGGAATGGAAATGGTAGGAACAAGAGATTTAAACAAAACTTTCCGTATAACAGGAATGATTACCATTCACAAGCTAATTTACATCCCTACTCTCAAAATTGTGCACCGCTTGTAAGTAAAAACAGTTAGCCGTACCAGTGGCTTTTTTAAATATGCAAATGTTTTTAATAAGAATGCAGGAGTAATCAAAGATTATGAACATAAACTTAATGTCTACCCTCACGAAACATTTTGTGTTATGTCTTACTCTATACCGTGGACAAAACGTGAAGCAGTTAAGCAGGAAATTAATAGAATGTGCAAATGGGGGATCATACATCCATCATTTTCACCATATTGCAGCCCAATACAACCAGTTAGCAAACCTGATGCATCAGTACGACTACTTTTAGATGCTAGAGGCATAAACAGAATTCTAGTACCAAAAAGAATAAAACCAGATAATTTAGATGAACAATTGTTAAGATTTCATAACACCAAATATTTCAGCACCCTCGACCTTAAAAAATCCTACTGGCAAATAATGTTACCTGAGGAGAGCAGAAAATACATAGAATTTTTCTGCAATCGCAGGAATTATGAATTTCAAGTTCTACCCTTTGGCTCAAACATTAGCGCAGGCGTATTTATATCAGCTTTGGACAGGGTATTAGGACCAGAATTGCTCAGTAAAGTTACCATTTATGTTGACGATATGTTAATAGCCACATCAACTTGGGCAGAAAACATCAGTATAATGGAAAAGGTATTTCAGAGATTTACAGAGCACAAAGTAATAGCAAATCTAAAGAAATCAAACCTTGTCAAAGAGCAAGTAAAATTTTGAGGACATATCATATCTGAACAGGATATATTACAAGACCCAAAGGAACTAGATGCGATACGTAATTGTCCACCCCCAAGGAACAAGAAACAATTGAAAGCATAACTAGGACTAACTTCCTTTTTCCTAAAATTTATACCACAGCAGCTTATGAATAGCGACGCCCTACTTAACCTGTTGAGAAAGAAAAAGCCTTGGTTATGGGATGAGAGATGCCAGGAGGACTTTACCAAAATTAAAAATGCATTAATATCAGCAAACATTTTGATTCATCGTGACACGTCTAAGGACTTCTGTTTAAGCACGGGGCCCTCGTCTCAGGGACTGGGGGCTTGTTTGTACCAAATGCAAGAGAAAGGAGGAAAAACAGCACCCAAAGTCATCAGCTTTGCCAGCAGAACATTATCAGAGGCAGAAAGATCATATTCCACATCAGAACTGGAGAGTTTAGCAGTAATTTGGACGTTTAAGAAATTCGAGTATTTTCTTTGGCGTAAAAACACTAAAGTCTTTTGTGATCAACAATCATTATCTTTTCTCTTAACATATAAGCTGTTACACCAAAGACTAGCGAGATGGTGTTTGTACCTGCAGGAATCTAATTTTGAAATAATATACAGAAAGGGCAGTCAGAATGTTATTGCAGATGCATTATCAAGGTTGCCGCAGGGACTAGAGTTCAGTGATCTGTCTGAACACGATTCAGAAATCCGAACATTATTGATGCAAAGTAGTAGACAAACATCAGACTACAAAAATTTTTGTAAACAGATGGGAATTATACAACACCGAGACGATAGGTGGAAAAAGGTAATACAAAATATTAACCGACATGCAAACCACAAGGTAAGTAAATGGTATCAGTTATACAAAGGCGTTTTGTTTCACCGGGAGCACGAAAGTTCTAACCATTGGTGTGTATGCCTTCCAGAGGAATATATCGACGAATTTATCAAACACACACACGAAGTATGGGGACACTACAGGGTAACAAAATGTACAGTCAAGATTTCCAAATTTTGTTAGTTTCCTAATTTACGACGACGTGTTTCACAAATATTAAGGAAGTGTGCTATTTGCCAAAGAACAAAACCATCCAATATGTCAAAGTTTACAATACTAAACCCTATACTAACCAAAGCCCCACTGGAAATGGTTTCTCTAGATTTCGCAGTGCCATATCCTAGAGCAAAAGGAGGTGTCAAATACATAATAGCTCTTTATGATATTTTCACAAAATACCTCACACTTTATGCTATCAAAACCCACTACAGCCAGCAGCATCATAAGGAGAATTGAAGAGGGTTATTTACGAAGAGTAGGGAAATCCAAAGTCATATTAACAGACAACGCAGCCAATTTGTGGGAAGAAAATGGAAACAATTCATGCATGAACACACAGGGCATTAAACACATCTTGGTGAGTTTTTACCACCCAGAATCAAGTCCAGTGGAAAGATTGTTTAAAGAATCCAATAGATTTATACGAACATGCGCTCATAATAAGCATTCACGATGGATTGAATACGTGACTCCATTTATACAGATAGTAAATAATTTCCCCCACTCTTCCACAGGTTTCACTCCTAATGAAATTATGTTTAACACAAAGCAAAATGACGAATGGGAATCACACATACCAAAATTACCTACTATAGAGTTAACTTTACACGATAAAATCAAACGAGCAGCTTTTTTTTGCTTTTTTTTTTTTTTTTTTGAAGGGCAACGAGTCCTCTTGAGAACACGTTCCAAATCGACAAAGATCGGTAAGTTAAACAAAAAATGGCAATTACTATACTCAGGACCCTATATTATTACAAAAATACCTTATCCTGGAACTTATAGATCTTCACGAGTAGTGACACAATATCACAGTAGTTTTCGTGTCAGAAAATATGTTTATAAGTAATGTCATAGTTTTATAAGTAAAAATTTTTAATATGTATATTTTGAATGAAATGTGTATAGACTCAAGCAATTTTCTTGTTTTATAAGCAAAAACAGACATTCGGCAAGAGGGAAGTGTAAAAACAACGCTTCATGTGAAGTGAAATGCAAACGGGAGTTGCGTAAAATCAAATGTTCAAATGTGTGTGAAATCTTATGGGACTTAACTGCTAAGGTCATCAGTCCCTAAGCTTACAAACTACTTAACCTAAATTATCCTAAGGACAAACACACACACCCATGCCCGAGGGAGGACTCGAACCTCCGCCAGGATCAGGGAGTTGCGTACGAATCAGCTGTACGCACTCAACATTGCATGTTTACGTCAGTAGTAGGGAAGAGACATTAACCTTGCGCAACAGGCTACTTCGCGGCGCAACCAGCTAGGAACACGAAGCTACACAAGTGTCAAACTCAATTTCAAAATAAATATTAACACGTAACAAGCATATTTTACTATCAGGGAACGAAAGAATATAATGTTATATCAATATGCAAAGTTACATCACTCTAAAATATATACATTATAAGTAATAGTAAAAGAAATCATTAAGACGAAACAAGAATGAATTATGAAAAAACATCTGCGAGCGAATGTGATGATCAAGTATATAAGTAGCCTATGAGGTACGAAACACAATTAGTTTTTAAGTTAGTTATAAGTATTTTTTTATATTGCAGGGACCAGTGTATTGACATGGAGCAGATGAGGAGATTTACGACGGGTGTTACAGGTACCAAATGAAAAAACGGGCTGCACCTGAAAGAAATGATTTAGTTATTAGTATATGTTTGTGTATATTTTGGTCATCAAGCAAATGACGAATAAGAATATACATCGTCGCAGTACAACCATAAAAAATATTTCCTGTACATATTGACTACAAAACGCACATAAACACGGAGGCATATGACCTCAGATAAAACTAGTCAACTTTTATTGCATCAAATATGGACATAAACAACGGCATTTCCCCATAACCGTAAGAGATAAGTATGAAGTGATGCAAAAACATTTACGTTACGAACTCAAAGCTACACGTAATGTATATTGCACCTGAGGCGTTAATGCATTTAGTTTCCATGAAACAGGAGTTCCCTGACAAGTGATTTAAGAAAGGGCGAACAACATTTCCTTAGTAATCATAAACTAGTAGAGTAGAAATGCTTATTCCTTCTCCAATACGGGAGGCGGCGCCAAAGCGTAGTTAGGCCAGTAACGTGTAATGTAGAATCATGATGTAAATGCTTTTCCACCTTTCTCCCTAGGAAAATATTAAACTCTCATAACTGATGTAAGCATGGCCGAAAAATACAATGTGGAATACATTAAATGCGTATGTATCAACAGAATCTAATGAAACGTAAATAAGTTATTTGTATTTATGTACAAAGGAATTTTTTTGAGGTTAACTAACCAACTGTACTAAACAGTAACGAGAATTGAAGAAGGAAAGTTGTAATGCTTTAGTATTTAAGAATTTTCTGTGTTTTGTGTAAATAATGGGTGGAATGTCAGTTATAGATGTAAGCCATTGTAATATGAATTGTTGTGTCAAAAATATTTATGTGAATTTTTGTGTATACCGACTCATATGTAAATGAGAAACTTGAAGAACTATCTAAAAGGAAAAACCTCAAGGACTAAAAGCGATTCTCACTCCAAAGTGAACGACGAAACATATAGTGGTACCCAAACAAGTGTGCAAAAGTGCTACAAATCAATTTTCTGTGATGTTATGCTATGAAACGTCTGATATACTAATCAGCAAACTACAGTTGTGCAAGTGTCACTTACCTTGACGTCGGGTATTGATGTGCAGCGTTCAGCCCACTGAAAATGTGGATACGACAGAGAAGATTCTTCCCGGGACATATGAAAGGTGAACAGTCTGCCACAACATCGGTCCTTGGAGTGTAAACGTACATGCACCTCACTCACGATGGAAGACCACGCCACAGCAAGATATTCGGCGTATACTACGGCATTCAGTGTGAAAACGACACTAAAAGCGCGAGTGGAAGCGCGGACGACCGTACACAATAATACGTGGAACATTAAACGCTCTTGCACCGCCAACAAATATATTTGGTGCGCATGCGCACAGAGACTAGCAATGTTGCCAAAAGGACAAGTAGCTGCTCTTGGAGCGCCCTCACGTAAATACTTGGTAAATTATCATTCCGTATGTAAGTTGTGTATTTCCTATAAGATAATGTATAATCAAAACAAGCTGACATATCCAACCCAAAAGTACAAAGAAAAATACGCTGACAAATAAAGGTCGTCGTACCTCTTTCGGCACCAATTTTAATTTAAGCTATATAATTACATGCAAAACACTGTGTGCTTCCATTGCATGTCACCGCACAGTGTGGGGGCAATTGTACTGGTACGTAGGAAAAGCCAAGGATAACCGCTGCAAGCACCCGTAAAAGATGTATTTTGCTTTGCCGGGAGGCGAGAACAATGATAAAGACCTCATTCAATTTTTTGTCACCTTATGTCTTGAGTTCTAGTGGAGAGAGGAAGTAGTTAGATACGAGATGCGTGGGTAGCTTTCACGGTATCTGAATAATAATTTCTCTCAGTTCAAAAATATGAGGCCATTTTGTTTTTTTCGCACACCACGAAGAGGTCATGTCACACCTACTGCCTGCATATGAGAAAGAAGTCCGATAAATAAAAATTACATTTTACCTACACAGTCATGATTGAAAAGTTTTGCAGCGTCGGAAGAACAAGCACCTAATAGAAGTGTGTAAATCTTGGCAACATGGAAGTAAGTTCAACTGAATACGAACTCAGAGGAGAGAAGATATAAAGTTACAGAATTTGGCCATTAATTGTAAAACAAAATAATTGATTTCTGATTACAAAAAATTAACATCCTTATTTAGGTATTTTTATTACTACTAAGGAAAAAATTTTGCACACAATGTTCATCAACAGCCCTTTTCAACCTATCTCAGGTGTGTTTGATAGTGTTCACGTCTGGAGAACATGCTGACCACTCTATGCGAGCTATGTCGTTATCCAGAAGGAAGTCATTCACAAGATATGCACGATGGGGGCGCGAAATGTCGTCCATGAAGACGAATGCTTCGTCAATACGTTGACTATATGGTTGCACTGTCGGTTGGAGGATGGTATTCACGTATCGCACAGCCATTATGGCGCCTTCCATGACCACCAACGGCATATGTCGGCCCCACACAATGCCACCCAAAACAATAGGAAACCTCCTACTTACTGCACTCGCTGGACAGTGTGTCTAAGGCGTTCATCGTGACAAGTTGCCCCCAAACACGTCTCCGACGATTGTCTGGTTCAAGGCATATGCGACACTCATCGTTGAAGAGAACGTGATGCGAATCCTGAACGGTCCATCCGGCATGTTGTTTGGCACATCTGTACCGCGCTGCATGGTGTCGTGGTTGGAAAGATGGACATCGCCATGGACGTCGGGAGCGAAGTTGCGCGTCATGCAACCTATTGCGCACAGTTTGAGTCGTAACATGACATCCTGTGGCTGCACGAAAAGCGTTATTCAACACAGTGGCGTTGCTGTCAGGGTTCCTCCGAGCCATAATCCCTAGGTAGCGGTCCTTCACTGCAGTAGTAGCCCTTGGGCGGTCTGACGACACATGTCATCGATAGTTCCTGACTCTCTGTATCTCCTCCATGTCCGAACAACATCGCTTTGGTTCAGTCTGAGACGCCTGGACACTTCCCTTGTTGAGAGCCCTTCCTGGCACAAGGAAACAATGCTGACGCGATCGACCCACGGTATTGACCGTCTAGGCATCATTGAACTACAGACAACACAAGCCGTGTACCTCATTCCTGGCGGAATGAGTGGAACTGATCGGCTGTCGGACCCCCTCCGTCTAATTTGGAAATTTATAGTTAGGTCTTACGGGACCAAACAGCTGAGGTCATCGGTCCCTAGGTTTAGGCACTACTTAATCAAACTAACTTACACTAATGAAAACACACACATCCATGTCCGAGGGAGGATTCGAACCTCCGACGGGGGGAGCCGCTCGGACAGTCACAAGGTGCCTCAGACCGGCAGCTACCCCGGGCGGCCCCTCCGTCTAATAGGCGCTGCTCATGCATAGTTGTTTACATCTTTGGGCGGGTTTGTGACATCTCAGAACAGTCAAAGCGACTGTGTCTGTTATACAATATCCACAGTCAATGTCAATCTTCAGTAGTTCTGGGAACTGGGATGACGGAAAACTTTTTTTGATGTGTGTAGTATGTCTTCTTCCAACATTTCAGATAATAACTTTACAACCATTTTCAAGGTGAGTCAGTCGAAAATTTCAGATCACTTGATACAAAACTATGGAGTAACTGACTGTGCGTCAGAGATAGCACGGTCGGCAGCAAGAGCGTCGGTCGTAACAGTTGAGATGGTCGTAACTTAAGCGTAATGGTCTGTTAGGAGGTACGCGTCATAGGTACAGTCGAAACTTGGCAGGGTGATGTAGGGATCGAAATCCGCCTTGTGCAAATACTTGTTCTCTTCTTCTTTCTTTCAGCCCTTGTCCCTCGTGCCTGCGGTGTCCGCAACAAGGGTCTCCATTTCGCCCTATCATGGGCTGCATCTGGGTGGACGTTCAAGCATTTAAGGTCTTTATGAATTGTATCAGAGCGACGTTGCTGAGGTCGTTCTTTGGGTCTTCTGCCGACGACTTCAAGTGTGTAACCCGCCTTGGCAATAGTCACCACCGGCCCATAAATCATGCCCAAACCATCGAAGACGACTCTCACGCATGTTGTCTTGGATCGGTGCAACACCAAACTATTTCCTAATGCTGTCATTGGAAACGTGATCTAACTTAGTGAGGTCCACCTTGAGCATCTTCGCTTCCATTCCACTTAGGTGGCGTTCTTTCTCAACTGTAGTCCGCCAGCACTCAAACCATTCAAGACTACTGGTCGGATGACAGTGCGATAGATTTTGGATTTTAAATTATCTATCATCCTGCGGTCGGAAGTGACTCCGGTTGTTGTTTGCCACTTCATCCAGGCTGTTGGAGTTCCGGTGTTGATCTCTTCGGTGAGTCGGCCGTCAACAGTGATCGTGGAACCAAGGTACTTAAACTTACACGAATCAGCTCTTCACCATGAATTGTGATGGCTCCCATTTCACGTCTCTCTGATGTCATATACTCGGTTTTCTTCAAATTAACTGGTCACTCCATTTCTGAGTTTGGCTCCTCAGATCGAGCTTGTTTTTTGCTGCCAGCATCACGTCGTCAGCATAATGTAAGGTCCATGGTAATGGCCGGTGCAGATCAGCTGTCGCAGGGTCCATTACGAGACTGAACAGAAGTGGTGATAATGTAGAACCTTGATGGACGCCGACTGTGGTGGGGAAGTCCTTGGATAGTCCTGAGGTTATACGGACATAACTTCTTGGCTGTCCATAATGTAACTGCACCCAGTTAATAAGCTAATCTGGCAAATATTAGTTATTTATTTTTATTCGCCTAGACATGTTTCGACATCTATATGTCTTCTTCTGTGGGTCAAGAAGTTGACACATAGGCGTCCAGGCATGTCTACGTGAGTAATGAGAAATAAGCAGTGTTAGCATAAGGTTGATTTTCAAAACAACCCAAATTTTAAATCGCGAACACGGTGAAACATCAGTGGGAGCTTCAAACCTAAGTAAGATTATGGTCGAACCTTGTCACATAATTCCATGACAACAAAAGGGAGAAAAAACGACACAAGACTGGATTTGAACACGTGGTGAAAGAATTCGAAGCTGTGCTCCTAGCCACCAGCTCACTTTTTATTTACTATTTATCGTCTTTCGTGCCGTCCCCATACAGCTACCTCAACAGTGGAGTGTCAATTACGACGACACGATCGTGAGGAAAACACAACACGCAGATTCTTAACGGAGAACATCTGCCACTCGCTCGGAAATCGAAACTGGCCCGCTTCGGTCAGCGATGCACCGCGGCAACCGAGCAGCTACTAAAAAAACAGGCTACCAAGTCACTTAGATACAAGCTGCGTGAAAGGACTGATGTAATGATATCGAAAACTTGACCGTCATTTCTCGGTAACTTTTGATTGTTGGCTCCTGGGCCAAAATAGGTGTCCCTTTATTTTCACCCTTCTTTCACGATGCCAAGTTTCTACTATAGCAGAGTGCAACCATTGGCTGATTAATGATGGCTGTAAGGTTATCTACCGGACTATCAGAAGAAGAAATAATACTATCCACGATGCTCTCCCCAAAAGATGATTTAATGTCCTATCGGCCGGTAAAACTTAAAGCAGTTATCCTAGTTTTTAACCATTTTTGCAGTCGTGTCATCATAAAAGGGTGGGTGAAAAAAATGGCAAACTTCAAGAAATTCAACCACTTCTCTGACCTCAGAGCAAAATGAGAACAAGTAATCAGCGGATGTTATCTACCTGCGATCGAGACACAGGGACATAGTTCTCATTAGACGGGAAATTTCATAACGAAGCTATATTTTGTGAAGACTGAAAGAATTATCCCAAAATTACGTTCATATTCCAAAGTAGCAGCAATAACAATTCACAAAGACAAATGTTGAAAGCGCTTTTATATGTTTCCTTGGTGACTTACTTGGCCATTAATAGTTGCTTTACTCTATTACTTACAGAGCACAGCAATGTGTTACCGGCTACATATATTTCTTGAGATATCCTCCTCTTTCCTCATGGTAATGGAAAAGAAACTCCAAGACAGGGACTATTCGTAATGTGTAGTATTTTCAAAGAGAAATTTTGGTACGAACATCTTTTATAGTGAAGCATTTTTTTAGTCATAATTTCATGAAAAATGGCTAAAGTGTATTTCTGTAAATGATTTCTAAACTTAAAATATTTTGAAGACTAGGTTTTCTCTGCTTCGTTTATTTTTCTTAACGAGATCATCGTCAACATACTTGAGCAGTCTTTTTTGTTATTACATAGTGGAAGCAAAGCGCTCTTATGAACCACTAATTAAACTTTTACAGCGGTAACGTCTGTACGCTGGTAATTTGCAAAAAGTAGTTGTGGCTATTGTGAGTATCTCTCTCCGTATGTAACAAAAATGCCATTGGCGTCAAATGATTTTGAATGTAGGCCACATTTGTGCAAGAACTGAGTAATAAACAACTTACAGCAGACCGGATATTGTTTGATGGAACCAGAATATCAGTGACAAATACGAACTGACGCGTCAGACGACGAAGTAATGTAATGAATTGTGTAACTTCACATTCTAGAGTTCCGTCTGAAGAAGTCGCATATCATTCTACTACAGAAACCAGCTGCGCAAAGAAATGCAACTCCATCTGACTGCTGTGTCACTTACGGCTACAAAGATAAGGCGATATATCTTCGTCGCTCGAGAGGTCGTTTCCCGGCCATAAAACAAAGACTGCTGAATTTATAATTCAGTTACTGTTACGCCTGAAATACAAGTCTCCCTTTTGCTTTTCCTAGAGCCAGCCAAACAACACAACACAGCATTACAGCATACAGTCTACAATGTTACTTTAGGGTGAGAGGAAAGCATCAGAAACTTCACATGAGCACTGAATATACTCGAGTAAATAGCGCCTTTCTTTAGCAGATTTGAACAACAGAACACATGCAAGATATTTGGTCATAGACATGCACAACAGAGATCGGCACATTAATCACCGTCCCGAGAAACGACTGCCAACTTTTTCTTGGTGATTTGTAAGCTCTTGCGATTTTAAAACTAGCTCTCTCACTCTGACACATATTGCGCAGTCTGAGATAAAGCTTCTTGGGTGATTAAAACTGCGTGCCGTCTCCGCAATGGCGTCTGTACCTGTGGTGTACGTATATCCGGTTTCGTAGCCGGTAAGGCTACATTTATACTTGAGTCCCAGTGGTACTCGGGAGGCTCTGCAGGATCTGGGTAATTTATTTAGAGTGTCACACTGAATAAATCCTCATAAACTGGAAGTGATACGCTTACTCATGGACGGTTTTATTACTGAGGTAAACGTCGGTCCATTGGGTTTTCAAATATTAATCACTTAAGGGGTAAACGCGGGCAAGAGTCGATATAATGTTAACAATGCCGCCTCAAAGACCATTTTTTGTTCATCAGACCGAGATCAATAAACATACGTTACGACGCTGAAGTTTATCAGGCAGTCGCTTAAAGTCTTCTTTTCACCGTCCACTATCTGCATATTTAGAAAACGAGATGATTTCACAAAGGAAATACTTGGTGTTGCTGCCCCTGCACCTGGCCGAGCGAAGAAACGGATCTATAATTCTATACAGACGGATTTAAATATCAAATTACTTGTCTGAATAATTTATGCCAAACTGATATTCTCTCTTTGTTATTTATAAACCTTTCAAGAATACATTTCTGGCGTCAGTTTCTTCTAGTGTAGTTCCTTGACTATGAGCATCGTTCGCCCTTAGAAAGAGTTCAGGCTTTCAGTTAAGCAAACACAAGGCAGTTTATCATGGGACAGGAGCATGGAACAGGAGAGTACTTTCGAAATGAAATCTATTAGCTAAATATAACGAACACTAAGCGATGAGTATCCGTTCTAAAGGCAAGGTGAACAGAATTCGAGGTGCTTTGCATCTAGTGGTAGAGATTCGTTTTGTATTTTGTTCCTTTTAGATTGGGGCATTCCTAGGTATATGGCTAAGTCGAATAAATATCTTGGCAAAGATCAATGTCCCATTACCTATCAAGCGAAGGATATCTTCTAGGGGATTACAGTTTCTATGAAGGTCCGAAGGTAAATTTAGATTTAAGTAGCTTCCAGGCAGAGGCTCGACGCAAGGAGTATTCAAAACTCGAACCGGCGTAGTTGGTTGCAGTCTTCCACTATTTGCTGCCACCTCACAAAGACTGGTACACATTCAGTGGTGGAATCCAGAATCCGTCCAGCTCCTCGCTCCTACTAGAGACGAAACATCCCTCTCTCCGTCGAATCTCTAATTGCAGTCCCTAATTCAGGAATAAAACTCGAGATTCGGTCGCAAAAGTGTGTTGAAGACACTTTCTTCGTGGATGAGATGTATTCCCTTGAGATTATCCCAATTAATCTTACCTGCTTTCCCCACAACTACACCACAGCCCATAGAAATTGCAATACCAGGAAGGATATCAAATAACGAAATTATCCGTGTACATTACTGTTGTAAAAATACATTATTAAATTTGTAGTTGATTTGGGGCTATAAACAGTGTTAAATTTTTTATACAGAGTCACTTCTGGTAGCGTAGAAATTGCTCTAGCTCGACTGAGCATCGCGCTTCAACTGAAACGGCTGATATATCACTCTATATTGATACAACTGTATGCTGTAGTTTATCAGTTGTAGTTTGTTGGCGAATGGCGGCGCGCAATCTCTCGGCATCGCAGGGCCAGACATTTTTAACGGCCAGAGATCTGGAAAATGAGTCTGCCAGGGCCACAGTAGAACATTTTCAACATCAAGGTTAGTCAGGACGGCAAGGACAACTGTAGTCTAGCGTTACGTTATTCAAAGATACGTCAGTACGATACCACGGTTGTTCAAAGACAGGTATACGTTGGGCGACGCATCGTTTCCAGTGATATAACACTGTAACTTATATTAAGGAGAGAACTGCAGAAGATAACGATCATATCACAAGGTCACTCATAAAACCTTCCAGTGTCAGGTTACTTACGCACTTGGGAGACTTATATTCATTGTCAACCCCACTCCCCTTCACCCCGGATGATCAATAGCAATTGATCAAGGACATCCAGCGGAACCACTTCTTACCCACGCACCTCTGGCAGGGGGACTACTTACATTCAACGTCATGGCGAAACTCAAACTCGATACTGGTCACGAGATATAAAATTGGTGGTTTAACATCCAGGACCAATGAGAATGCATTAAAATGGCAGTGAATCCTTTCCCTCCACACGGACCAATAAGGTTCGAGATAGACCTCTTCCCCTTAATCCTTTATAACTAGTTCAATTGTGCAGGAATCTTCATTCGAGATCTATGCATCATGGAGAGAGGTTCAATGCAACAAATTAACTGACAGATTATTACGAACACTTTTGTTTTTAGCAATACATTTTTTACAATCATTTGTTGCTGTTGTTTATTAACATTTTTCTTTACAGATCTGTTTATTACGCACATAGAGGTTTTTTACAATGCTTTTCTTTCTTGTATACAACGATTTACAACTATTTTCTTGGTCCATCTACAGATCCAATTTTTTCTTTGTTGTGTGTCAGTTCATTTTCTTTCCTTTTTTTATGTGGCTTATGACTATCAGATACATTACAGTAAAGTTAGTAAAACTTAAATACTACATTCCCCATTTTGTTTCTATATACACACAGCAAAAAAAGTTTTGCATAACCCTGGTTCCCAGAACTCGTGAAGATAGACGTTGACTGTGGATATTGTATCACAAACACAGTCCCTTTGAGTGTTCAGATATGTCACTGCATGAGCAGCGCCTATTAGACGGAGGAGGTCCGACAACCGATCAGTTCCAGTTATTCCACCAGGAAGGAGGTACAAGGCTCGTGTTTTCTGCAGTTCAACCATGCCTAGACGGTGAATACCGTGGGTCCATCGCGTCCGCATTGTTTCTTTGTGCCAGGAACGGCTCTCAACAAGGGAAGTGTCCAGGCGTCTCGGAGTGAACCAGAGCGATGTTGTTCTGACATGATACAGAGAGATGGAGAGCTATGAGAGAAGCGCTCAGTGATTTTTAAAATAAGACGTTGTCAACCGACCTGAGTAAAACCCCTAAGAGATTTTGTTGATATGTAAAATCAGTAAGTGGGTCAAAATCATCTACTCATTCTCTAGCGACAACACCGGCACCAAAAGGGAAGGTAACAGAGAGAAGACCGAAATACTGAATCCGGTCTTCCGTAGTTGTTTTACCGCGGAAGATGGTAACACTGTCCCTCCTTTCAGTTGTCGTACGAACGTCGAAACAGCAGGTATTGAGATAACCGATCGCCCTATTGAAAAACAGTTACAATCGCTTAGTACCTGGGGTAGTTATCGAAGACACACTGACAGCTGCGAAACATCTGCATCTCTTCATGCTTGATGTCTTCCACAAAGGCGATGTCATCTTTCAGCAGTATAATTGTCCATGTCTCGGAGCCAGTATTGTGACGAGAATTATAGTGAGCTCAAGTTGATATCTCGGCAACCAAACGCTCCTGATGAAAATCCTATCTGAGACGCTATTGGGCGTCATCACCACACACGCAATCAGCAGCTCGTCATTTACCTGAATTACATGACCTGTGAGTAGATGTCTAATGCCATATAGCCCCACAAGTCTACTAACAAGCTATAGAATCAAAGATGTGTTTCGTTCCAAAGACGGAAAAACAAGCTGTTAAACAGGGGGTATAATATTTTGGCTCATCAGTGTATACAATATGTGCATGCACACATAGTGTATAAACAACATCCATACACACACACACACACACACACACACACACACACACACACACACACACACACACACTCACACACACCTATGACAAGTGGTACATCCAACTATTCTACAGACACATTATGTGTTTACAAATAAATACACAGACACACACTCAATAACTTACTGAATAGTGTGAGCATGGAAGAGTCCCAGTCCCATGCCCGCACATGAACCATTTGCATCATGATGTGACAGCCCTTCTTTCAGCCACAATGCAGTATTTACCTCATGGTCTCTACATAGAAGGCCTACCTGGCACACCATACAAAGAGTGGCGCCAATGCTCTTGACTAGGCACCTCTTCCAATCATCTGTCAAGAGAGCCTATGGTGCCACACAATGTACACCATTAGCCTGCCTCTGGGTGAACCTGCTTCTATGTGGTAAGCATACATCTTTGACCTCAGCCCTATAAACTCCACAATCTGCTAACCATTCACCTCGTGTTTCATCAGGCTGATAACATTCTTGTTTTGTGGTGTTATTCCAAAAGGATTATCGGTTGCATATCCAGACATGTCTAATTCTTTGTGATTGTATCTAGTTACTTCATATGTATCACAACATTTTATTCGGGAGATAAAACTATAAGTATGCAAATAAAGTAATCTGGGATTGGTGAAGTTTGGTAGCACAAATTCATAGTGATATCAGTACATGTAGAGTATGGAGAGGTGCAGAGCATGCATATTGATATAGACAGCCTTCGTGAACTTCACTGAAACCTTGGCCATCTCCATAGCGACTAGTCCTTCATTGAAGATGGTAACCAATGTGAAATTTGGTCTGGTGATGTCATCTCTTACACTGTGAACTAAATGGAGTTCGCGTATGCTTTAACATGTTCCATGGTTTTTTCGAAATTTGGCTTATTCATTATCAAACACCAGTAGTTGAAGGAAATGCTGTGGGTGATACTATTAACTTTCATCCCCAACGTAAGACATTGTTTGACGTTTCATTAGTGTAGAATATATCACTGCTTATTTCCCAGCAGTGACAACAGTTCTGGGATGGAACTGTTTCTTTGGACTAGGCGCTCTGTGTGTGTGTGTCATGCACATGGGCGGGATATGCCAGTTATAGCTCCAGAACATGTCACTCACCGACATGTGAAGCCACATTATGAATCTTTTCCCTCAGCTCAGCGATTTCTCCTTTGGGCATCCATCACAACCCTCCAAATAATATACTTTGCTGCATGGCTTGCTCTTAGAGGTTGTTTACATCCAAGTTCATTAGCCTTGGCGTACCTGTGCACCCATTGGCAAAGACCCCTGCAAATCCTGCATTCGAAGAAGAGTAGCTGGTCACGATTGTTCAAGAGTTCAGTCCTGATATGAGTTCTTTTCAGCACTACTTCCCATAAAAGCCATGGTGCGATGAAACGGAAGGAAGTATTCACCCAATATGTGCCCAGGCATATACCCTGGAACTTCTCGAAAATGACCAAGTGCAGCTATACATCGTTGTGCATACTCTACTAAATGAGAGATGCAGAACTCCGGCCATAGATTAACTGTGTGCTCATATTCTGCATCCCTTAACGGCAGTGCCTGTTAGTTTACTGGTGAATGAGGCTATGTTGCGCAGTATGGTTTTGTAGAGTTTTTCCTTCGAGCCCAGGTATTCGTATCCAAAGACCCTCTTCTTCGTCACAAGCTTAAACTTTGAATCAATGGGATACGAGATGTGATAGGAAAGTTTTAAGAATGGATCTGCTACTGTTTAACGGTTTGGCGGGTACGTACGCGGAGGATGGGGAGTGAGTCATCGCCTTGTCGCTGAACGCCCTCTGACAGGAAACTGCGTTTCTTTTATTCATTTCGTTGTGGCAGCTGGTTGAGTGCGGGTTTGTTAGGGCTTCTCGCCGGATTCTGTCTGCGTGAAAATGGACATAAAAACGGAGCATCGAGTTTGTTTTAAAACGAGTTTTGTTTTAAAACCGGGAAATCAGCTTCTGAGATTATTAGTGTTAAAAACAGCTTTTGGAGAACTCTGAATGAGCCAGTCAAATGTTTTTGTCTGGTTCAACAGACTTAAAAATGGCTGCGAATCATTTGAAGATGAAGCACGGTCTGGCCGTCCTTCCACCTCAATAACGAATGAATATGTCGTGAAAGTTCGCGACTTAGTGGGATCTCATCGTAGACTTACAATTAGGGAGGTAGCTGATGAACTTAATTTAAGTTTCTATGCAGTTCAGTCAATTTTAACTGAAGATCTGAACATGCATTGAGTGTCCGCAAAATTCATTCCAAAAGTGTTGTCCATTGACCAGAGACAATATCGACTTGAAGTGTGTCAAGAACTGATTAATCGGACTAAAAATGACCCAGACTTGTTAAATATGGTAATTACAGGTGACGAATCGTGGGTATACGGATATGATCCTGAAAGCATATGATCCTGAAACCAAAGTGCAGTCTTCGTAGTGGAAGACTCCAGGTTCACCACGACCGAAAAAAGCACGGCAAAGTCGGTCGAAGGTGAAGACAATGTTGGAGATTTTTTTCGATTCTACCTGTATTGTGCATTATGAATTTCCCCCTGGAGGACAGATAAGTAACCAGGAATGTTACAAATGTGTCATTGAGCGTTTGCGCGAAAAGGTGTGGAAGAAAAGGCCTGCATTGTGGAACGACAGGAGGTGAGTGATACACCATGACAATCTCCGGCTCATCGTGCCTTCTCCATCGTTGAATTTTTGACCTAACTCAAAATTCCTGTGCTTCCACAACAGCTCCTCTGATTTGGCGCTGCGGACTTCTATCTGTTTCCTAAATAGAAATTTTCACTGAAAGGGAAGCGACTTGACTCGACTGAAGACATCCCGGCAAATACGGAAAGCGTCCTTAACACACATCAGGAAAAAATTTCCATGAATGTTTCCAAAAGTGGAAACACCGTTGGAGTCGGTGTGTTCAGGGGACTATTTTGAAGGAGACGCATCACAGTAGCATGTAAGTACCACCATTGTACAATTAGAAGCCCATTCTTAAAACTTTACAATCACACCTCGTATGAGGCTCTAGTCAAATACTGTCCTCCTAACGTATTGTCTCAGCAAGTTTGCAAAAAGACGCGTACCTGAAGCAAAGCGATTCGAGGAAGTGTAGCTATGTTCTAACGTGATTCTCTTGGAAAAATAAATGTACTTTTAAACAATATCAAGACTGACACTGACCTTATCATCCTCCAAACCAACATCCTCTGTCTGCATACCTGCTAAAATGTGGCATCTCAGGTGGTACTTCTAGTTGCATGGATTTCGAGCTGCGCTATGGAACTTTCCTTTCGGATGACGATGATCACTAGGTGCGTTTCAAGTTTTCTGTCCCACCAGCCGCAGTCCATAAATATGACAATCAACTGCCTTCAGAAATAAGGCACCTTTTTCCTGTGATTCTGCCATGAGGATACTGTTACGATAAATGCCATCAACTTCCTATGTAAGTCTTTCAAGCCTAGCAAGTAACCATTTTTCAGGATAATCCTCAATATATGATTCGAATTTGTTGCGACTGGAGTGTAAATGAGCATATAATCGATAGGCTACCACATATGATACATTTCGTTCTATGAAGCTAGTGTGGGAGGACATGGGGTTGCTTCGTAACCCAGGAGCTAGGAGGAAGGGACATAGCTCTTGGTGGTGAGCATCCGTAAACTCTAAGAACTTCTTTTTGTTCTCTGTAGGCATTTTAACACGCAGCAGTTCCTAGCTACAGTAATCAAAGAGGTGCCTTTCAAAATACTCACCCGTGGTAAACGAGTTGAAACATCCAGGTAAAAAAAAACCTTGCACAAGCTTTTTTGCTTCTATTACTTTATGCTTAATTTCTTTGTTCTGCAAAGTTTGCTCATAGTCATTACTTCTGGCTAACTATCAACAACACCCGCAGTGTATATGGGAAGTAAATAATCAGGATTCTGCCTTTCAAATTTTGGTAGATTCTGGAATATTGCGGAGAATAAGATTCCTAAGAAATTTTAATGCCTGCAGACACGTTCCATTTTATTTGCATGATGAAAAATATAGTTTCCATCGCTAGCCAGAAACGATCACCCACTTCATTAAATATACTTCTCATATGGATTCTGGATATTAATTCATGCATGTTTAGTGGCAGTATCTTCAGGAAAAGGGATGAAACTGAAACCACGTTGAGGGATCATGTGTGTACATGTTAAGGTAGAGTACTCGTTGACTGCCTTACCCGAAAGTCCTTAATGCTTTTTGGAAAAACTGACAACTATGACACTCTTGAGAAAACTGCGATTGAATCATCCCACGTTATCACATCAGTTTTCCCCCAAAATTTGCACTATGCCCTTTCTGTTGTCAGGATCACTGCCCTATTTTGGGCGGTGCATGAGCACACAGTATAGAGCTTCGGTGGACTTAATGGAGGGATATCGTGGATCATTGGCGATTTTGGGAGCATCCTTTTCATAATGCATTGGCAGGCCTCGAGAAAAGTGGCAGGATCTTGGTAGTTTACATTCATATTGTCATTATAGGCTCGTGAGATCCTGTACGCTAAAGTGCCAGCAACTACAGAACAGTCCAGAGCGCCTGCAGGACTTATATTGTGATTTGCAACAGAGTGGGAAGGAATGCTGCTACTGCTAGGAACAGAGTGATGTTGAAGAGATGTCCAATGCTGTGAGGATCTATGATGATTGTGAGACAGTCCAGAGTGTGGCTACGTCTGCAAATGAGATCGTGTCATCAGCCTGTGCCATGTTCATGATTATGTACCCAGCTGTAGAGTTGTTTTCGGGTGCAGTGAATACAGTGTTGATGAACTGGACTGGGGAATAGTAGTGCAGTAGAATGAGATTTTCACTCTGCAGCGGAGTGTGCGCTGATATGAAACTTCCTGGCAGATTACAAGTGTGTGCCGGATCAAGAGTCGAACTCGGGACCTTTGCCTTTCGCGGGCAAGTGCTCTACCGTCTGAGCTACCCAAGCACGGCTCACGACCCGTCCTCACAGCTTTATTTCTGCCAGTACCTCGTCTCCTGCCTTCCAGACTTCACAGTTGCAGTTGCAAGCCTGCATCAACATTCACGCTACATATCATTTGCTAAAAAAAGAAATGTAGATGACTATCATTCATAATTTAAAAAATGAAATCGGCAGCGTCTGTAGTAGCTCTACTTACATTCTAAATTAGTGGCATATGAATAAGTCCATGAGCTCCTCGTCACATAGTATTTGCAGAAATGGGTTATAATATCATCCTGTCTATCCATCGAAATATTATTGGTGAAAGAAAAAAAAAACAAAAAACAATTCACCACCACTGGCTAATCCATCGTCATCACTTTGGTATCGGCTGATGACACCTGCTCCTTTGGCAACGCAGACGTGCACTGTTCCATCTCGGTTGGATGTCATTTCGAGACAAATTCAATATATTTCGATGGATCGACAGGACGATATTACAAGTCACTGCTGCAAATAACTATGTGATGTGGAGCTCTAGGACTTATTCAGATACCACTTGTAACCTCCCCCTCACTTACCGACCTTAATGACAGTGAAAAATGAAACCGCGTGTACCTAATGGCAGTTTTGGAAAAGCAATCGTCACCGAAGTTAACCTGTCGGTAAAGAGGGAGGAAAGGGTTACATCTAAATGAAAGGAAATGTGCTAATGAAACTGGTGGAAATTAATTTTGAAAAGGGGTAAAGTTAATAAAGAAAGTAAATGTGCAGCCGTTACATTAACAATTAACTAGCGGTAATTAGGTATTTGAGATTTGGGGAAATCACGGTCGCCAGTCCTAAGGACAATTACTATAGTAACTGAAAAAGAAAGATTATTACACATATAATTAGCACTAGAAGCGTGGCAACTGAAGGTTGACACGTGTAGTGTGAAAACTGAAAGTTTGTCAGAAGTAATAAATTTCGCTACACCCTGACTTAATTTAGCAAAAGAATTAATAAAACCGGAAAATCGAAAGTTAATTTAGTGACTGAAGTTAATAGTGAGCTTTCTTTCTGAAGCACATCGAAATTCAGTAAAATACAGTTAGTCTTGGACTACCTCAACAATCGTTTCAAAAGCTACTTGAATCTACGCAATTTAGAAATAAGAGATTTAACTTTGATCTTGAATTAAATGATTCTGAACAATTAACAATAGTAAAATTTAGTACGTACCAAGCTGAGCTGCAGTCACAGGTAAGCTAAAATACGGTAACAAAACTCGCACTCTTAATTTGTGCTTGTGTAATCTAACTATTGTAGCCAGCTAATGCTTGAATTGAACTTTGAAATTAAAGCAGTGAAATGGAATTATGCTGGCGTTTGAATTTCAACGACACTCGGGTTCATTTCGGAAAAGGAAGGGACCCTGCTTGGCAATGCAACTGGGACAATGAGCAACAGAGGTTCATGCTAAGTTGCTGTAATTTTGCGAGGCAAATGGAACAATTTGAAAAGCTGAGGTCTGCCATACAGTTCTGAAACTTTACGTGCTTTTAGTCTTCCTTGTTGGTTGATTGAAGGTTTGAAGCCGTCGATCGAGGAGGTGGCGACAGTCACTCATTGTCGGCCGTCGCTGTTGCAGAAGCTGGATGTTGGCGCGCCTTCTTCTCGACACGGTCACCAGGCGAAACGGGCTCTTGATGTGCGCCAGCTAATGCTTCCCGTCCGCGACACCATGTCAGAAACTATCATCGCGAGTCGAGCGCAATTACATGCTGCCAAACCCCGAAAGCGCGGCAACTCGCGGGAGCGTCACACAACACACCTGCTCCACTCGCTACTCCAGCCAGACTCCCACTGTTCTGCCCGCGCTTCACACGGCAGAGTTAACACTACCAAAGATCCTACACACTTTGATTCTTCACACGACCTATCGACGTAATCGTTCGATAGCAGTTTTCCCTAGGCAAGACCCAGCGTAAAAATACAAATAATATTTACGAAACAAACCAATTATACATCGACATAAGTGCATAAATATATATACAAATAGTAAAACAATTACAATATGTAAAGACACAGAAATGTCATATATTCAGGTAACAAAAATAAGGAAAACAAATTATAGTACAATAGGTGGAAATAGGAGGATATGCATTTCCGGCGTTACACGTGCCCCACATTGTCTGAGGATGTTCGTGTAACGTAAACAGACTCAGAAAATGTCCAAAAAAAGGAAACAGCGGAAATGCATATGCTCAAAACATCAACAAAATTTAGCATTCGCCTAATTAACCATAAACCAATTTTTAGACGATAATAATTGAGTGGAGACACTCCTAATCTTATTCCACTCTGTCATCTTGATCAAAATAAAACAGGTTGACAATATATTAAAATTCATAGAAAACACAGAAAATGGTTTAGCTATTCTAAAAATCTAAATTCCTAGCAGTATCAAGAAATGGAATACTATTTACAAAATTAATCAGATTACATGGTCGTAGAAAACAGGTATATCAAAATACGCAAATAAATAATTAAGTAGACTACACATTTTATATAACCTTTTCATAATTAATATTCTCGTCACGAGAATCTACTTAACGCTAAACAAGAAAATAATATTCAGTAGATCAAATAAAACATAAATATTGACAGCAGAATTCTTTCAGCTGTCCAGGAAGAAAAACAATTCCGCCTTCCGTACTCGCGAGTACAAAGAATGCCGACAGCGGCCCAAGAGCCAACAGCGGCACAAGAGCCGACAGCGGCTCGCCTCGCCAGTATTGTTGCGCCCGCGTGTGCGGCACGCTTGATCTCACTCGCCCTTGTGACGGCGTTTCCAGAACGTCCGTTTCACTGAATTCTTTAGGAAAAACACTCCCGAGTAATCTCAAGGAGTCCCTTAATACTATCACAGTGGATAACTCAACACTGTCCATCATCACACGCATGTACTAGCCTGAAACTTAAAACAGCGTCTAAGTACATCGGCAATGACTAGTAAATTACATATTTATGAAATCTTACAGCTATTTACAAAATCATATTTACATTCCTTAATCTACTGTGACTTAGCTGAAAACTTAAACTAGCAGCTTGGATTTTTCAGTTGATTAGATCATGATTAAATTGATTAAAATTAAATTGATTAATCAAAACGCGCTTTAGCGTCATGACGACGTATGCGAGCATCGGCTTTTAGCTTCATTACTTCTCGCAAACGATCCTTTTTCACACCAATATTAATGTCAATCCGTGGAGGGAATTTGATTATCTCTTCCACTAAACTTGTACTTCTGTCACCCAACAGGATTTCCTCTGGAGAAAATCCCGTAGATTCATGTCTCAAGGTGTTCATAATTCTCTCAAATACTGCTACATATTTGCCCCATGCCCTATGGTTGTGATGGCAATAGGTACGGGAAAGTCGGCCTCGTCTTTGTTCGTGTGTTACGTTTGACACACCGTCTACAATACTTTCCAATTCACTTTCTACATTATTGTCAATGCCGAGATTCTTCACATTACAGTAGTTCAGATTCATATCTACGTCAATACCATCCGGCCAGTTAACAATGTGTATAGGCGGGTATTGCCTATGCACACTGTCTCCTGCCTCGTCAAAACTAACTACTATTGTTTTATCTTGGGATGTACATGTCAACGTTTTGCTTTCGCAGTTAATCACTGCACGGTACTTTAATAGCCAATCTAACCCGATAATTACTTCCGTAGTTAAGTCTGGCACGACGACAAACTCTTGTTCAAATCGTGCCCCACATATCTCGAAGTTGACAAAAATCTGTTTTGTGACCGGTTTACTGGCCTTCCCAGTAGCACCGATAATTTTCACTCCTGTTACTGGCATAACTACGATGCCAGGTCTGTCTTTCAGTAACTCAAATATTTTCCCAGATACAGCACTCAATTCTGCCCCGGTGTCAATCAACACGTTTAGTTGTAGGTCGTGCATATTAACGGACACTACTATCTGTCTACACTTGTCCTCGACTGTTTCTTTATTTTCCCACAGTAAATCCTCGTCTATATCCAGGTCATTCCAGAAAAAAACCATCCGGCTTTGATCCTAAATCCGGCTTATCTGGCGGCTTTTTCATCCTCTGTTCACATACAGTTTTAATTTCAACACGTTTGTCCTGAGGCTTAGTCTCTAGCTTCGCCTCCAATACCGAAACCTTTTCCTGTAACTCGTCAACTAGTGAGTGTTGCTTTGCTATCAATTCACTAATTGTCACCTTCGTTGATTCCTCTTTAATCAGATTGATCTCATCTGCCAATCTACCTGGAGGAATGTGCCCAGTCGCATCTGAAATTACTTCCTCTGGATCTGCGCAACCCACACTGCTACCGTCTGACCGCATAACGTCAGCTCTAACCTCATACACGCTGAAATCTATGTGCTTTTCTACCAATTGTGTCCGGCTATCACTAAAATTTTCGTAATCTTTCCCCTTAATACTCTCGCAATGTTTAAACTGGAGGTTTGCGTCGGATGGGTCGGCTACTTCTACCACTATAACTTTCGGTAAAGTCTGCCGGTTAGGGCCAGAACTTTCCGTTACTCCTTCAACATCTAACTCCTGCGGGACGAAACACGACGAATCTTGCTCGTGCTCCCCATTAACATCAACTATTTCTGGTAAAGTCTGCCGGTTAGGGCCAGAACTTTCAATCACTTCACAAATACTATCTTCCTGTGGGACGAGACGCGGCAAATACTGCACGCGCTCCCCATAAACACTTCTCCCATACAGACCCCTATAATCTCTTAGTTCGTCGTATAAGCGACCGAACTGCCTTAACCAGACCTCATCCCTCTCTGCATCCCCTCGCTCGATGACGGACGTTTTATCCGACATCTGATCTTCTCTCAACAATTGCGAATCATTCTTAAACTCAATCTCCAGTTCCGCTGTGGGTATTACAGCTGGCACCTTATAATCGATTTCCGGAACACTACTTAAATTGTTCTCACAGACAGTGAATGTACCCTCTACTGCCGTGTATACAGCTGATCTACTACTTGTGGGCGCACTCCTTTCTCTTAACACTGGCACACTCTCCCGCCGTTGATTATTCCACACGGAATTTTCATACCGACGACACCTGGGTTTTCTCCTGCTATTGGGCCGCCAAAATTTCTCCACGCCCGGTCGGCCCCTCACCGGCGCGGCTAATGGTTTCCCTGTCTCGTCCCAGCAGATACGCTCCCCGGATGCTGCTGAGGCGGCTGATCACACCCTCTGGCGTTATTACTATACGGTGAAGCCCGTATCACGTTAGTATGATACTGGTTTCCGTCATTCCTGTTATTATTTGCATTGTACCGATTGTTATTACGGTCCGAACCATTATTGTTATTGCTGCCATGGTTGCGGTATGCATTATTCCCGTGGTTATCGTTGCTGTGGTACCCGTTGTTGTTACCACGGCCTCTACCACTGTCGCGATTATTGCGCCAATAGTCCTCGTCCTCAACTCTTCCCAGGAAATCATTGATTGTCCTGTGATTGCTCCCTACGTAGCGTTTTGTATCATCTGGAAGCTTTTTGTAGAGTTCCCAGACTATTTCGGATTCCGTGCGGCGATCACGCAAGTATTCCAACTTGCGGATCCAGCCCTCACAAAACTCCTTCATCGAACCGCGCGAATTCGCATCGAAAGGCCTCGATACGACAAATTCGCGCCAGACACTTTGCTGTTTTCGCTCTGACCAGTATTCAGCCAGAAACAAATTTTTAAATTCGTCAAAAGTCAGGTCCGTAATGTTGAGGTTTAGGCCCCAACGCTTGGCATCACCAGCCAACACATCAATAACCGCATTAATTTTTCTCTCATTAGTCCATGATCTGGGTAAAACTCTTTCACAATTTTTAATGAAATCCGTCGGGTGTATACCGCCTTTTTTCAAGGGGTCGAACCGCTCCTCTTTCGTCAACAACTCCGAACTATGTGCACAGATTGGCACATAGCTCTGTTTTTCGTCAAGTTTCCTTTCTAATTCCGACACCCTCGTAATCACTTGGCAAGTGGTTGTCGCAAGCGTTTCCACTTCCCTCTTTTTCTCTTCGCAGGTATTAGCCTGCTTCGTCACTTTGGTATCTACTTCGGATACTAAAGCCTTTAAAGTTTCCACCTTCTTTTGATCCTCCTTTTTCACTAATTGAATTTGTTCCGTCACCTTATTCTCGATGATCGGAGCAACTGCGTCTCCTACGCTTTTCTCGATTCTGCTAATTTCGGAATCAAAACGAGTATTTATGCTCGCAATTTCCGCCTGAACGCCTATCATTTCCTGTTTAAGATTACCGATTTCGGTATTAATCACGACAATATCGTCTTTGATTTTATCAACTTTTGTGTTAACAACTTCAACATTGTTGTTAACAACGTTAATAGCTTTGTTCTGATTGTCTAGCATCCGTTCAAATTTTTCAGACTGAGCTTCTTGCTTGACCGATTGACTCTTGATTTCGTTAATCAAAACGTTCAATAAATCAGTTAAATTCCCGGAAACTACCGGTTTTACTTCCGTAGCGGCTTCCACTTTAATTGTCCCCCCGTATTCGTCATCAAGGGATTCAGATTTGATTTTCACTTCTGATTCCGAAACATTTTCTAAAGTTTGGAATTCCATTTCTGCTCTTTGTTGCGTTTCGCCGGTCGCGTCTTTCATGCTAGCCGCCTGCCCCTGAACAATGGGTACCGCGGTGCGCGTTTCCCACTGTTCGACCGATTGTTCCGTATCCAAGTCTAACAAATTTTGGCAATTGTTGCCTTCACTCATTTTAATAATTTTCAATATAACTGCCAAATCTCAACTCTAATTAGGATTCCTCACACGAATATTCTCGCTGACGTATCGACCATTTCGTAACCAGTACTTTGTTACGAGATTTGCACAATGCAAAATTCGTGTCCAGAACAACCTCAAATTTGAAGATTGTCCTGTCACCAGGTCGCCACGTGTAACCTCCCCCTCACTTACCGACCTTAATGACAGTGAAAAATGAAACCGCGTGTACCTAATGGGAGTTTTGGAAAAGCAATCGTCACCGAAGTTAACCTGTCGGTAAAGAGGGAGGAAAGGGTTACATCTAAATGAAAGGAAATGTGCTAATGAAACTGGTGGAAATTAATTTTGAAAAGGGGTAAAGTTAATACAGAAAGTAAATGTGCAGCCGTTACATTAACAATTAACTAGCGGTAATTAGGTATTTGAGATTTGGGGAAATCACGGTCGCCAGTCCTAAGGACAATTACTATAGTAACTGAAAAAGAAAGATTATTACACATATAATTAGCACTAGAAGCGTGGCAACTGAAGGTTGACACGTGTAGTGTGAAAACTGAAAGTTTGTCAGAAGTAATAAATTTCGCTACACCCTGACTTAATTTAGCAAAAGAATTAATAAAACCGGAAAATCGAAAGTTAATTTAGTGACTGAAGTTAATAGTGAGCTTTCTTTCTGAAGCACATCGAAATTCAGTAAAATACAGTTAGTCTTGGACTACCTCAACAATCGTTTCAAAAGCTACTTGAATCTACGCAATTTAGAAATAAGAGATTTAACTTTGATCTTGAATTAAATGATTCTGAACAATTAACAATAGTAAAATTTAGTACGTACCAAGCTGAGCTGCAGTCACAGGTAAGCTAAAATACGGTAACAAAACTCGCACTCTTAATTTGTGCTTGTGTAATCTAACTATTGTAGCCAGCTAATGCTTGAATTGAACTTTGAAATTAAAGCAGTGAAATGGAATTATGCTGGCGTTTGAATTTCAACGACACTCGGGTTCATTTCGGAAAAGGAAGGGACCCTGCTTGGCAATGCAACTGGGACAATGAGCAACAGAGGTTCATGCTAAGTTGCTGTAATTTTGCGAGGCAAATGGAACAATTTGAAAAGCTGAGGTCTGCCATACAGTTCTGAAACTTTACGTGCTTTTAGTCTTCCTTGTTGGTTGATTGAAGGTTTGAAGCCGTCGATCGAGGAGGTGGCGACAGTCACTCATTGTCGGCCGTCGCTGTTGCAGAAGCTGGATGTTGGCGCGCCTTCTTCTCGACACGGTCACCAGGCGAAACGGGCTCTTGATGTGCGCCAGCTAATGCTTCCCGTCCGCGACACCATGTCAGAAACTATCATCGCGAGTCGAGCGCAATTACATGCTGCCAAACCCCGAAAGCGCGGCAACTCGCGGGAGCGTCACACAACACACCTGCTCCACTCGCTACTCCAGCCAGACTCCCACTGTTCTGCCCGCGCTTCACACGGCAGAGTTAACACTACCAAAGATCCTACACACTTTGATTCTTCACACGACCTATCGACGTAATCGTTCGATAGCAGTTTTCCCTAGGCAAGACCCAGCGTAAAAATACAAATAATATTTACGAAACAAACCAATTATACATCGACATAAGTGCATAAATATATATACAAATAGTAAAACAATTACAATATGTAAAGACACAGAAATGTCATATATTCAGGTAACAAAAATAAGGAAAACAAATTATAGTACAATAGGTGGAAATAGGAGGATATGCATTTCCGGCGTTACACACTGATTTATAATGTTAATAGAACTACTGTAGACAATCAAATATCATGTTTTAAATTATGTATGATATTTATATTTTTTGTTTGCACACGAAATGTGGGGCGAAAGCGGACGTGGGATTGCAAACTGCAACTACTCCACCACCATTCCACAACCCAGTTCATCGACAATGATTTCGCAGCACCTGCAGACATCACCACAGCTAGGTACATCATAACTGACATGGTACGGGCTGCTGACACTATCTCAGTTGCAGACGTAGCCGCACTCTGGGATGCTCCCAAAATCGTCTATGGCCCCACGGTATACCGCCATTAAGCCTACCACAGCTCTATACTGTTAGCTCATGCAGCCCCTAAAAGAGGGCAGTGGTGCTGGCGAGAGAAAGGGCATCGTCTTAATTTGAGACTTACTCACTTCTCCTTGTGTGAAATCAGTAATAGAATGTAATTTTCAGTCATAAATAAAATCGTTTCGGTGCAACTACATCTACAGCACCGATAGAACTATCAGAGATGAAACGCCATAGTGGAATAAATGGCTCATCAGGTGCTAATAAGCAACCCCAATTTGACTGCAATGGTACTACAGCTATGTAGTTTGTATTTTTTTTTGTTTTTCTTTTACCATGTTCGTTTATGCTCTTTGTAACTGAATACTGATGATTAATGATTTCTTCTGCTTCTTCTTCTATTACAGATGTGTTGGACGTGTGTGTACTTGGGCTTGTAGCTGTAACAACTCATCTATAATCTGACAATGCACCAGCCCGATTCATCTACGCTGTATTCACTCCTGTAAACACCACCAGTTGTCAATCCATCGTCGTCGTTTTGATGTGGGCTGATGACAACAACTCGTCTGGCAACACAGATGTGCCCTGGGCAACCTCACATTCATCATGGACCTTCACTTCGATACGCTCTCGATGATAATATTCGATGGATCAACAGAGTATGATGTTATAAGCCATTACTGAAGATAACGATGTGACGATGGGCTCACGGACTTACTCTGACGCCCTTAATTTAGAATGTGAATAGTACTACACACGCATACATATATCATGTTTTTAAGAATTATGCTTGATATCAATGTTTTGCCTTCAGTGCAGATGACATGGAGGGTGAATACGGAGGCTCTCTTGCACCTACAGTTACCACACCGCACGACCTGTGTGTCACCCCACGCGGTTCATGAACACCGTATTCCTCATTCCCGTATACACCTCCACAGCTGGGTCTATCATTATTATGGCATGAGCTGATGTCAGATACAGCCGCACGCTGGACCGTCTCGCAATCGTCATGAACTTTCATGAAATCGGACCTCACTTCAACATCACTCTGCGCCTAGCAACAGCAGCACTCCTGCCCATTCTGTTATGGATCAGTCCTGCAGACGTACTGGACCACTCCGTGGTTGCTGGCGCTTTTTGGTACAAGATCTCACAAGCCCATATTGACATCATGAATGCAAGCTACCGAGATCCTGTCAATTTTCTCTAAGCCTCCGAAGGCTTCATGAAAAGCATGCTCCCAAAAATCGTCAATGACCAGCCATCAAGTGTAACACAGCTCTATAGTAACTCATGAATCCCTTCCCCCAATCCACAGGGGAAAGATGGCAGTGATGCTGGCGAGGAGAAGAGCATCATCAAATTTGGCGCGATAAGAGGGGGTGATTGAATTACAGAGTGGTTTAGAACTTTTTTCAAGAGTGTTACTCTTCTCCACTTTTTCAACATGCAAGTTAAAGGGTCTGGTAAAGGACTCAGACATGTACACTATCTTAATGTATACTCACATGACTGCGATCTATTTAATGAGGCTCTAGTCTCACTCTGTTCCAGAAGATACTGCTGCTGCCGGCCGTTGTGACCGAGTGGTTCTAGGCGGTTTAGTCCGGAACCGTGCTGCTGCTATGGTCGCACGTTCGAATCCTCCCTGGGGCATGGATGTGTGTGATGTCCTTAGGTTAGTTAGGTTTAAGTAGTTCTAAGTCTAGACGACTGATGATCTCAGATGTTAAGTCCCATAGTGCTTAGAGCCATTTGAACCATTTTTGACACTGCTGCTAAACAAGCTTGTATTCATGTCCAGAATCTAAACGAGAAATATGTATGGTCGCTTCTGTTAGTGTAAAAGTAAATATGAAACACTGGACGTGCGCAAGGTTACAAGTCCGAAGGCATCTCAATGCCTGGAAAACTCCAGGAGCTATCAAAACCTGAGAGGCCGATTCCTGATTATTCGTGTGTGCATAATGGATACTGATGATAGCAAGTCAGAAGATGATGACAATGAGCACATTGTGCAGAACAAAGAAGTTGAGCATAATGTAGTTTAACCGCTTTGCTTTTCAAAATAAGCCAGTCAGCGCCCCAACCACGAAGATTTCTGGGTATTCTCTAACGACGGGAATGAATACTATGTGTAGAAGAAAGCATGCCCAGCCTACTTCACAACCAAGTAAGTACCAAAAAAAAAAACTGCAGTGCATTTTTGCTGTAGATGACTCAATTCGTTTACCACGAATGGGTATCTTGAAAGGCAGCTAATTGACTGCTCTAGCGAGGAACCGCTACCTGCGATTATACTTACAGAGGATAAAGAGTTCTTGGCATCTAAGAATACTCACCACCAGAAGCGACATCCCTTCGTCGTATACACCGAGAATCTCCTAGCTCCTATGGAGCATTGTGAAGGCGATCCCACTGCCTCCCATACCACCTTCATAAAACAGCAGCCTATAAACTTGTATCCCCGTATGACTCCAGTCGGAACAATTTCGAATCATACGTCTGGGAGAATCCTGGGAGATTTTTGGTCCCTGACCTAGAAAAATTTGCGTGGGAGGTTGATGGGACCTATAGCAATTGTGTTCCCACGGGCGACTCACGGGAGACTGATACCTTATACGATCAGGTAGTTCATTGTCATATTTATGAGCTGCTGTTAGATAGAGAAATGGAAATTCAAGCAGCGACGATCGCTATCCGAAAGGGAAGTTCCCTCACATCTCGTGCAAGTACCAACAGACACGACGCACACCATTCCTCTTTCACAATTTTAGCGTGTGTGATGCTCACTTTCACGTTCAGCACATTGGTAATTTCGATTAGAAGGGCGACAAGGCCAGAGACATTTGGCACCGTTGAAAAGCACATTTACACTGAAGCGCCAAAGAAACTGGTATAGACATGCGTATTCAAATACAAAGATATGTAAACAGGCAGAATACGGCGCTGCGGGTCGGCAACGCCTATATGACAATAAGTATCTGGCGCAGTTGTTAGATCTGTTTCTGCTGCTGCAAGTGGCAGGCTATCAAGATTCAAGTGTGTTTGAACGTGGCGTTATAGTCGGCGCACGAGCGATGCGACACAGAATCTTCGACGTAGTGACAAAGTGGGGATTTTCTCGTACGACCATTTCACTAATCCACCGTGAATATCAGGAATCCGGTAAAACATAAAATCTCAGGCATCGCTGCGGCCGAAAAAGATCCTGCAAGAACGGGACTAACGACGATTGAAGAGAATCGTTCAACGTGACGGAAATGCAGCCCTTCAGCAAATTGCTGCAGATTTCAGTGCTGGGCCATCAAAAAGTGTCAGCATGCGAACCATTCAACGAAACATCATCGATATGGGCTTTCGGAGCCGAAGACCCACTCGTGTACCCTTGGTGACTGCACGAGACAAAGCTTTACACCTCGCCTGAGCCCCTCAGCACCGGCATTGGACTGTTGATGACTGGAAAGTTGTTGCCAGGTCGGACGAGTCTCGTTTCAAATTGTATCGAGTGGATGGACTTGCACAGGTATGCAGAAAACCTCGTGAATCAATGGACCTTGCATGTCAGCAGGAGACTGTTGAAGCTGGTGGAGTCCCTATAATAAACTATAATAACCCAACGGGCACTGCCATAATAGATGCGTTGTATGAGCACGCGGTGAATGTTTGGCAGGCATCCTGCTGATTTAGGGGAATATACTATATTGTAGATGAACACTGATGAACAGGATATTTTCGAGAAATTCCACATTGTATGGTTGGCCTCATACTATGTGGATACTGCCTTCAGCTTCGGTGCACGGCTTTCACGGAACGCGATATTAAAAAGAACACCTATCAGCATTGAATTGTTGAAATGTTGCCATTCTGCTATTTTTCAAATGCGGCATTCGCGGGAGACTTTGGCAGTGCGTACACAGGTAAACTAAGGTGAGTGCAGAACATTTGAAGATTTAAGTTACATACTTTACCTCGATATAAAAAATCACTATGGGCACGCGGTTCAAAACAATTCATTTGGATGCTCTTGATGAAAGTCCAAAGTGGATATCACCGAACTGAAGAAGATCCATGATGTGGCTGCGGATGTTGGTGAGTGATATGTTTTGGAGGCATAACTGGCATATTCCATCTGTTTGCATGACACGCACGGCGATTTGCCGACGTGTCCAGAGCGCATAGTCCCGCGAAATTGTTACATCCAGAAACTGTTGACAACGCTGGGAAATAAGCCGCAATATAACCTGCACTACAGAAATCTCCAGCAATGTCTCATGTTGGGGATGGTACTTCTTAGTATGACCTGCAGTATCTGATTCAAGCTGCCTTGCTTGTTAATGAACAATTCTATTTTCGGAAAATGTTAGAGAATATGCGAATTCATTTAGTTTACCATAGAGATGGGCATTAGCGCGCAAGAGATTACATCGCCAGACCCAATTCCAAATAGGTCATCAGTTTTAATGAAGGACTAGTTGCTGTGGAGATGGTAAATGTTTCAGTGCGGTTCACGAATCCTGTCCGGTGTTCTGGGTCTCCTCAAACACCACACGTACCGATTCCACTTAGAATTTTGTGAAGCCATACTTCGCTGATTCCAAGATGCTCCATACGGATACATACAGTTTCATCTGCTGGGTGAAAGGCTGTGATCCATATGAAGTAATTAGGTTCGACGCGTCTGGATATGCGGGCGATAACACCACCGAACAAGACAATTATGTGTTTGATGAAAGACAAGGCGAGTGGTTCGCAGATTGTGGAGTTTGTAGGCCTCAAGTCAAAGATGTATACTTACCGCATAGGCACAGGAGCCACCCAGAGGCAGGCTAAGGGTGTGCATTTTGTGGCATCATAGGCTATCTCGATAGCTCATTAGAACAGGCGCCATCATAGACTATCTCGATAGCTCATTAGAACAGGCGCCTCTTCTAGGGCGCTGATGCAGCTCCATATATGGTGCGCCAGGTAGTCTTTCTACCGAGATGTCTTAAGGTACATACTGTACTGCAGCTGAAAGTAGGGCTGCACATCATGATGCCAAATGCTTTATGTGTGGGGACAGTATCAGCACCCTAACATACTCACACTACTCAGTGAGTGACTGAGTTTGTGCAGCTGTGTGCCGTGCGGGATTAGCCGAACGGTCTGGGGGCTGCAGTCATGGACTGTGCGGCTGGTCCCGGCGGAGGTTCGAGTCCTTCCTCGGGCATGGATGTGTGTGTTTATCCTTAGGATAATTTAGGTTAAGTAGTGTGTAAGCTTAAGGACTGATGACCTTAGCAGTTACGTACCATAAGATTTCACACACATTTGAACATTTGCAGCTGTGTATTTATTTACAAATTGTGGACTATGTGCAGAATTCTTGGACGAACCAATTGTCAGATTTGCGTGTGTGTGAATATGGATGCCTGATTGCACACTATGGGTGTGTAGATTGTGTGTACACACTATGTGTGCGTGCATATATTGTATATATTTGTGTGTATGTTTGTGTATTTTTCTTCATTTTGCATATGTTGTGTACAGAAAAGTAAATGATCAGAAAGAAAATGTAAGTACTGTGTATAAAAAGGAAATGTAAACGTTGCATATAGAAACAAAATGGGAAACATAGCATTGAAGCTCTACTAGTAATTGTGTAATGTACCCGATAACCACAAGTCATCTGAAAAAATAAGTAAAAACAATGTATGAACATATATGTAAGATAAAATGGCTGTGTAAATACGTCAATAAAACAATGTAAAATATTGTTTGTATATAAATATTCCTTGTGAAAAAATCACTGTATGTAGCACAAATAGATCTGTCAAGAAAAAAATATTAGTTAGTTACAACAACAAATCGTTGTAAAAGAATAATGTACTGTAGAAGCAAAATTTTCATAACAAACTATTAGTTAGTTGGTTATATAATTGTTATTATTTACAGATCCTGTTTGTAACAAACTTGAACCTCTCCCCATGATGCACAACCCTTGCATGAAGAGACCTACACAATTGAATTAGTTATAGAGAATGATGATAGGTGGACAGGATTTCGAATCCTATTGGTCCAGGGCAGGGAGTGGGTTTCCAGCCTTTGGATGTGCTTCCATTGTTCCAGGAGTTTCCTGCCAATTTTATGTCTCGTGTCTAGTATCGTTTTTCACCATGACCTTCAATATAAGTAGTCCACTTGCCTAAGTTGTGGATGTAGAGCAGGAGTTCGTCTGGATAGTTAATCAATTCCCAGTGATTCCCTGGGGAGGAAGGGAGCGGTGGGTGACCATGAATATAGCTCTCCAAAGTGTGTACTCTAACACCTAAAGTCCTTATCAGTGAACTTGAAATAAGGTCGTTAACTTGCCAGTTCTCTCTTTACTATACTACTGCTTATCAGTTACGGCGTAATGATACCTCCAGAAGTGATGTGCCTCCCGATATACAGGGATTAACATGAACAAAACCGACAAATTGCAAGGATGAATTCCTTGCTCAAAATGGAGGAAAAATGGTCCTATGAACATGTATCTGGAAATGGTTGCTGCATGTGTAACGAGAAAAAATCGTCCTGGAACATAATACAGAGCTGCATCGCATCCAAGTCACAACATATGTTCAAAGTGACCTCCATAGGATCGCAGTAGCGGTTGTCATGCACGATACACATAATCATAACTTGGCTTACGCCATGTTGGCGGGTCCAAAGAAAATGGTTCAAATGGCTCTAAGCACTATGGGACTTAACAGCTGGGGTCATCATTCCCCTAAACTTAGAACTTCTTAAGCCTAACTAACTTAAGGACATCACACACATCCATGCCTGAGGCAGGATTCGAACCTGCGACCGTAGCAGCAGCGCGGTTCCGGACTGAAGTGCCTAGAACCGTTCGACCACAGCGGCCGGCACTTGCGCTGGGAATCGCCCCAATATCCAGTAGAACCCGGTCCTCCAAATCTGGTGTACGCACAGTCCTCCAACTATCTGCACGTTCGTCTGTCTGAAAGAACCCATGATCGGGCAGATGCCCTAAAAGGGCCTGAAACGTTATGTGATGTTGTTGAGGTCTGTGAGGGTACTTGTTTTGGCACAGCCGTGCTGCCTCTCGACCGTTTCCATGTGCTTTGGCGTAGACAACTTCCATTTCGCTTTGTTCCCAACACGAATACCGGACAGTTCTTCTGTTTACAGTACACTACGTCACTCATACAGCCTACAGCAGACAAAGAACACACGGCCCATGGTCACACAATCCGTCATTCGTCAGCGCCCTCTACCGTGGCAACGACACATTATCGGATACATATTCATAGTACCTTTTGTCCTCCATTTTCAGCCTGGAATCCGTCCCTGCAGTTTGTCCGTATTATAAGTGTTCACTCTTTATGCCTATCTTTGAATCTACACTGCTATATACTAACGTCACAAGGATGTCGGAGATAGCGCAACCATCGGCGTTAATACGGCAGATATCCTTTTGTTCAAACCACCAGTTATGTGAACCAGAGGTGATCGTGTTGTGCATCTAATGAAAGACATAGCATCACGCTAGGCACTGGGCCAGTATGGCGGTGATGAACGCAGTCTAGCATACCTTCGTCCTCCTCGGAGTCTCCACACACGAATATCAGGATACGGTATGCAGACTCGTCTTGTGTCCTATTTGATCTTTGGCCCGCCATTATCAGCGCATTTCGGTCTGCTTCCACGTCAAAGGGAGCAACAACAATGGTCTTAGTATTTATTGTAGTAATAATTTTTCCGATGCCGCAGTCGCCCGACGCCCATCTTCCAGCAATCGAGACAAGCGCCCTACAGTCGTCTAACGGCCAGTTTTGTGTCTAACATAAAATACAAGCCATATTCTAATCTTAAACACATGATATGAAAAAATAATACGTTTCCTTTACTTACCGAGCGTGGCGGAAACAGAAAAATATGTCTCACTTTACTTTTGTGACACTATATACGATGAAGAACATACTCCATCGGCCGCGATCCCGCCACTGTGGGTTACGACACACGCTGCTAAACAATTGTGGTTCTATCTGTCAGTTTTTAACTACATCTCTTTTTTCACGTCTTCAGTCTGGTTCGATGCCACCATCCGCGAATTTCTCTTCTGTGCCAAACTCTTCGTCTCTCAATAGCATTTATACCCTGAGATTATAATTGTAAACTGTCGAAGCTGCCTTGGTAAAGTACCGGAACTTCAAGCGCTGATAGAAAGCACCGAAGCTGAAATCATTATAGATACGGAAAAGCTGGCTGAAGCCAGAGATAAACTCTGCCGAAATTTTTACAAAGGCACAGACGATGTTTAGAAAGGACAGATTGCATGCAACCGGTGGTGGTGTGTTTGTCGCTGTTAGTAATTTATCCTGTAATGAAATAGAAGTGGATAGTTCCTGTGAATTATTATGGGTGGAGGTTATACTCAACAACCGAGCTAGGTTAATAATTGGCTCCTTTTACCGGCCTCCCGACTCAGCAGCATTAGTGGCAGAACAACTGAGAGAAACTCTGGAATACATTTCACATAAATTTCCTCAGCATGTTATAGTCTTAGGTGGAGATTTCAATTTACCAGACATAGACTGGGAATCTCACATCTTTAGGACGGGTGGTAGGGACAGAGCATCGAGTGACATTATACTGAGTGCTCTATCCTTAAATTACCTCGAACAATTAAACAGAGAACCGACTCGTGGAGATAACATCTTGGACCTACTGATAACAAACAGACCCGAGCTTTCCGACTCTGTAAGCGCAGAACAGGGAATCAGTGATCATAGGGCCGTTGCAGCATCCCTGAATATGGAAGTAAATAGGAATATAAAAATGGGAGGGTGGTTTATCTATTTAACAAGAGTAATAGGAGGCAGATTTCAGACTACCTAACAGATCAAAACGAAAATTTCTGTTCCGACACTGACAATGTTAAGTATTTAAGGAAAAAGTTCAAGGTAATCGTAAAATGCGTTTTAGACAGGTACGTGCCGAGTAAAACTGTGGGGACGGGAAAAACCCACCGTGGCTCAACAACAAAGTTAGGAAACTACAGCGAAAGCAAGGAGAGCTTCACTGCAAATTTAAACGCAGCTAAAACCTCTCAGACAAACAGAAGCTGAACGATGTCAAAGTTTGCGTGAGGAGGGCTATGCGTAAAGCGTTCAGTGAATTCTAAAGTAATATTCTATGTACCGACTTGAGAGAAAATCCTAAGAAGGCCTGGTCTTACATTAAATAAGTAAGTGGATCGAAACAGCATATCCACACTCTCTGAGATGATAATGGCATTGAAACAGAGGATGACACGCGTAAAGCTGAAATACTGAACACCTTTTTCCAAAGCTGTTTCACAGAGGAAGGCCGCACTGCAGTTCCTTCTCTAAATCATCGCACGAACGGAAAAATGGCTGACATCGAAATAAGTGTCCAAGGAATAGAAAAGCAACTGAAATCACTCGACAGAGGAAAGTCCACTGGACCTGACGGGATACCAATTCGATTCTACACAGAGTATGCCGGACGGTGTGGCTGTGCGGTTCTAGGCACTTCAGTCTGGAACCGCGTGACCGCTACGGTCGCAGGTTCGAATCCTGCCTTGGGCATGGATGTTTGTGATGTCCTTAGGTTAGTTAGGTTTAAGTAGTTCTAAGTTCTAGGGGACTGATGACCACAGATGTTAAGTCCCATAGTGCTCAGAGCCATTTGAACCTACACAGAGTACACGAAAGAACTTGCCCCCCTTCTAACAGCCGTGTACCGCACGTCTCTAGAGGAACGAAAGGTTCCAAATTATTGGAAAAGAGCACAGGTAGTTCCAGTTTTCAAGGAGGGTCGTCGAGCAGATGCGCAGAACTATAGGCCTACACCTCTGACATTGATCTGTTGTAGAATTTTAGAACATGTTTTTTGCTCATGTATCATGTCATTTCTGTAAACCCAGAATCTACTCTGTAGGAATCAACAAGGATTTCGGAAACTGCGATCGTGTGAGACCCAACTCGCTTTATTTGTTCATGAGACCCAGAAAATATTAGATACCGGCTCCCAGGTAGATGCCATTTTCCTTGACTTCCGGAAGGCGTTCTACAGTTCCGCACTGTCGTCTGATAAACAAAGTAAGAGCCTACGGAATATCAGACCGGCTGTGTGGCTGGATTGAAGAGTTTTTAGCAAACAGAACACAGCATATTGTTCTCAATGGAGAGGCGTCTACAGACGTTAAAGTAACCTCTGGCGTGCCACAGGGGAGTGTTATGGGACCATTGCTTTTCACAATATATATAAATGACCTAGTAGATAGTGTCGGAAGTTCCATGCGGCTTTTCGCAGATGATGCTGTAGTATACAGAGAAGTCGCAGCATTAGAAAATTGCAGTGAAATGCAGGAAGATCTGCAGCGCATAGACACCTTGTGCAGGAAGTGGCAACTGACCCTTAACATAGACCAATGTAATGTATTGCGAATACATAGGAAGAGGGATCCTTTATTGTATGGTTCAAATGGCTCTGAGCACTATGGGACTCAACATCTATGGTCACCAGTCCCCTAGAACTTAGAACTACTTAAACCTAACTAACCTAAGGACAGCACACAACACCCAGTCATCACGAGGCAGAGAAAATCCCTGACCCCGCCGGGAACAGGCTTATTTGGTAAGCGTGATAGCGTTACGGAGATGTTAAGCAAACTCAAGTGGCAGACTCTGCAAGAGAGGCGCTCTGCATCGCGGTGTAGCTAGTTGTCTAGGTTTCGAGAGGGTGCGTTTCTGGATGAGGTATCTAATGTATTGCTTCCCTACTTATACCTCCCGAGGAGATCACGAATATAAAATTAGAGAGATTCGAGCGCGCACGGAGGCTTTCCGGCAGTCATTCTTCCCGCGAACCAATGAAACGAACAGGAAAGGGAGGTAATGACAGTAGCACGTAAAGTGCCCTCCGCCACTCACCGTTGGGTGGCTTGCTGAGTATAAATGTAGATGAAGACGCAACTTAAGTAATTTATCGCAACACCTTGCAACAGACTCTGTGATTGTAGCCTAACCTGGTGTTACGTACATTCTATTTTCGTCATACACAAGACGTACCGGGTGACAATTATTGAACTATTTGAAGAAAAAAAACATAAATTAGTTACACACTAGGCGTGCACACGCTTTACTCAACATGAAACGTCACTACAGATATTGGGATTTATGTTATGACATGTTCGATATTCCTGCCATCATTGGGACGATGCGGCGCAGACGAATAGCGAAATTCTGCATGACCAGCTGAAGTGTTGGAACATCGATGCTGTCGATGACCTCCAGACTGGCTGCTTCCAGCTCAGCGGTGGTTCTGAGTTTATTGCTTTCCATCTCGTATTTAATATAGACCCACAGAAGGGAGTCGTGTGTTCAGATCCGGAGAATATATCGGCCAATCGAGCCCACGCCAGTGGCCTTTGGGTACCCCACAGCCAGAATGCGGTCCCCAGAGTGCTCCTCCTGGACATCAAACACTCTCCTCCTGCCAGACGGTATTGCCGAGCGGTTCTAGGCGATTTAGTCTGGAACCGCGCGACCGCTACGGTCGCAGGTTCGAATCCTGCATCGGGCATGGATGTGTGTGATGTCCTTAGGTTAGTTAGGTTTAAATAGTTCTAGGGGACTGATGACCTCAGAAGTTAAGTCCCATAGTGCTCAGAGCCATTTGAACCATTTGAACTCTCCTCCTACTCCAACGGTGTCGAGCTCCATCTTGCACGAACCACATCTTTTTGAAATCAGGGTCACTTTGGATAAGTGGGATGAAATCATCTTCCGAAACCTTCACGTACCGTCCGGCAGTCGCCGTGCTGTCAAGGAATATCGCACCGATTATTCCGTGAATGCGCATTGCACACCACAGAGTCACCTGTTGAGGATGAAAGACTTCTCGATCTCGAAATACGTATTCTCAGTCCCCCAAATGCTCCAATTTTGCTTATTGACGAACGCATCCAAATGAAAATGGCTGACAAAGAAGGCGCGTGGGCATGCGCTTACTAGTTCCCACCATGCCCCGCGGCCAGCCGTGCAGTTTGAACGTCCCAACGCAAGCCCTCAGAAGTTATTTCGATTTTATTTCATATTGTTCAATAATTGTCACTTTGTATTTCTAACACCACGAAAACATTGCTGGCTGACTGCTGATTCTGTAGATATCAAAACTTCTGATTTTTTTTTTTTTTTGAGTTCTCTGTAACACATCCGTATTTAGATTCTTGTAACCAGATAAATCCATTACCCCATATTCTCTACCATAAATTGAGGATCTGTAAGCTCTAAAGATCGCAACGGAATAATAGATTTCATAGGAGATCTATTCTTCTAAAGAATTACAAAACTGTATTACGTATGGACAAAGGAATTCACTATGCAATATCAAAATCCAATTAAACGATGGTTTCAAATATATAGGTCATTCAACTAATGTTGGAGCATAAATGATATGTTTTAGTCCTACAACTGACATGTGGTAAGTACCACGTGCTTGATGTACGTTTTTGCAAGTATCTGCTGAAAATACATAATATCATCAGGGTTGTTGTTGTTGTGGTCTTCAGTCCTGAGACTGGTTTGATGCAGCTCTCCATGCTACCCTATCCTGTGCAAGTTTCTTCATCTCCCAGTACCTACTGCAACCTACATCCTTCTGAATCTGCTTAGTGTATTCATCTCTTGGTCTCCCTCTACGATTTTTACCCTCCACGCTGCCCTCCAATGCTAAATTTGTGATCCCTTGATGCCTCAGAACATGTCCTACCAACCGGTCCCTTCTTCTCGTCAAGTTGTGCCATAAATTCCTCTTCTCCCCAATTCTATTCAATACCTCCTCATTATTTATGTGATCTACCCAGCATTCTTCTGTAGCACCACATTTCGAAAGCTTCTATTCTCTTCTTGTCTAAACTATTTATCGTCCATGTTTCACTTCCATACATGGCTACACTCCATACAAATACTTTCAGAAACGACTTCCTGACACTTAAATCTATACTCGATGTTAACAAATTTCTCTTCTTCAGAAACGCTTTCCTTCCCATTGCCAGTCTACATTTTATATCTCCTCTACTTCGATCATCATCAGTTATTTTGCTCCCCAAATAGCAAAACTCCTTTACTACTTTAAGTGTCTCATTTCCTAATCTAATTCCCTCGGCATCACCCGACATCATCAGGGTATACTACAATATTTAAGTTTTCTATGTTTGTAAGGGTCCTGGTAGGATAAACACCATACTCAGTAATGATTGTGAAGTATAACGCTTCACAATCCCGGATCTGCTAGCTCTCGCTTTCACTGCAGATCAGTTGCAGCACGCTTTCGGACGGAATATCGTCGTGACACAGCACGCTCGATAAGATATCGACCGTTATCGTAGCGTTGCTTGTCATCATGACACTCAGTAGCCAAAGGTCGCCCTTGTACACAGTATGATCCGGAACTTCAGCGACAAAACTTTCTGAGCTGGTAGCAAGGAACAAAACAATAAGACAGTGTCCATGAACATGGGGTCTACAATGTATACATTAAGAACTATGAGCACTTGTTCATATCCGCTACTCTGAAACGCATCTCTCCTGCTGAACAAGACCTCTTAGTTTTTATGGTATGCATTTTAGTGCCCACGTTTACCAGACTTTTTTACCTTGGTTTGGTTCTACTTACCTTCTCCCAAAATATGGAAAGGAAAGAGCTGGCAGCAGAAAAGACGTGCCTCATACTATCGAAGATGAACAAATGCTCGTACCTCTTAAGCAGTACATTTTAAAGTCCATGTTTACTACACCTTTTTCTTGTTTTCGTTCGTACCACCAGCTTTGAGGATTTGTCGGTGGAGTTCTGGTTCATCCTGTTAAATGTTAAATGTACATACAAGAACTCGTAAATTCCAAGAACGTAGAGAATGACATTTCGTCACAATGTACACTGGTTTGATTTTTTTTTTAAATTTTTATTCAAGCTATAAAATCACAATTATTGCATTGTACTCCTAGTTTCGGATGTCACAGCAACCATATTAATATTTTGTTGTTCAATTTCACTGTCACAACTATTACAGCAGGAAACATTTTACTGATTTTTTGCTATGGCAGTAATATAATACGAAGATTGTTTCTGTGACATTCGAAATTAGTAACACAGTGTAACAGCTGTCACTTTGTCAGCTGAGTAAACACTTTTCAAAAAAAGAAAAGCATATTATGTAGTGGCACTATTAGTCAGTGTACTTTCTCTTTTAACAAAAATTTTTGTGTTATTGCGACAAACTTAAATTTGATAGCTACGTAGAAACAACTTCTACGCTGAAGATAAATTTACTTTACAATGATTCTACATCAATATTTCCTTTTCGTTTATGCAACTTAAGAGAATGAAAAAATAATCGAAACTTCTATTTTGAATCAGTTGTCAAGGATTTTGGTAGATAGTTTTCCTGAATGTGTTTCGGATTAGCTGAAGTCAAACTGCTCAATATTTTCATCGAACAAGTTTTAAATCACGTCAACGGAAGATAAACTACGAAACAATTATCAATATTGAAATTCATTACAAGGTACGGTATTGTAAATGTGTAGTTCTAAAATTTCTGTCTTCACCTTACAGTTACAACTTCACAGCACTTACATTTCTTGTCGCGGGCGTTTATCATTAGTTATCTGTTAAAATTTTAGTTACTTGTGACCAAGATTAATCACACTACGATGTCATCCTTAACAAGCAATGAGTGTGTTTACTTCTTTTGTGAAAAACAGTTTTCGGGATTCTGATCGTGAATTCGTGCTCCGTTAGAATACAACATGTGGGTGTTACCGTGCGTCTTCTTCTGCTTGCTTTTGCATTTAAGATTTTTGTGGAAAATACCTTAAAGTAGCTAATAAGTACACAATTCAGCATTAGTCCACTTAGTGAGAAAAGTTTGTAGGTAAAACCAGTCAATTTGTGCAGGACGCAAGAAGCTTTCGTGACCAACCTCCATCGCTCTAGCAGACGATTCTGTTATCAAACGGAAAACACTGTCATCATTCGTGGACTTATTTATTTAATTTGCAATGTTTACTCTCAAATGATTTACTAAAATATATACGTTTTCTAACGGTTCATGAAATTTAAGACTTCTGATCAATCCTGGTAAGCAACTTTTCTGTTTTCTCCATACAGTACTTTTATTCCTCGCTCTACCGCTTCTGATTAGCGTTAAACATTACACATCGTAAGAAGGACGTTGCTTTCAGTCGCTGTCAAGTCGCGTCAGGGCATTCGGAAGCCACGGAGCGAACCCTTGCTTACTAACGGCATAGAAATATCCCCAATAAAATTTCGTCCTGTGTATATTTTCCATAAAAATCGGACGTCAAAGAAACACCGTAATCACAGGTCCGACAAATATCCCCACTTAAGCTTCTGTAGCAGTGTTACCAATTAAGTGGGCCGCACGGTAGCTCAGTGTGCTCTGTCAGGGGACTGGCCGCCCTCTAGAACAAAAATCTGAGTGAAATTCTCGTCGAAGGATTTTGTAAACTGTCATGCGACGTCCGCGCAGAAACTGTGACGAAGAAACAAACAGAAAGAAGACAGAAAAAATGTTAGTGCTGTGTGTAGAGTTTTGCGTTAAATATTTAAGTTAGAGTACTAGACGCCACTCCTTTTTATTTTCTAACTAACTGAAATTGTTCTTGGCGAACATTCCAGACTTCTCGAGGACAATAAAATGTAAAAATTTTACTGTTTAACACTCAAAAATGTTCTCGAAACCTCAAAAATACTGTAAAGCATTCAACAATACCGTTATTTGAAACACAGTACTCTGTCACTCACTTCTTCATTTCTTTATAGAAGACTGAGAACGTTCCGAAAATTCAAGAACATTCCAAAACATTCATAAGTATTCGAGAACGATAAAGAACACTCTAGGATAGTCAAGAAAACTCTGGAGTTTTGTAGAACATTCAAGAATATTTTTGGACACTGAAAAACATTCGTTAACAGCCAAGAATATTCATAAAATGTCGAGTATATTATAGATAAATCTCGAATTTTTTTTGCATACATTGATACGAAAGATTTGGAAAACGCCGTGGTGACCACCATACAGTGACAGCGACCATCACAACTACAACAGCTTCAACAGCCACTATAGAGTACAACAGGGAACCAAGTACAGCAGCAGATACACAAACCAGTGATCAGCATTGGGTGGGTTTCGAAGTGTCATAGACGCTTCCCACAAACACTGTAACTTATTTGTATTACTTTGTGGGAGAAGTTTGTGATGCCTTCAAATCCATCAAGCGCCAATCACTTTCTTTTTTTTTTTTTCTTTCTGGTGCTACCGATGGTTCTCCGAGGTGCTCTGTAGTGATTGAGCGGTGGTGTACTGGATGAGTAAGGTAAGACAGGTCACTTCACTCCAGATATATCCAGAATGAATAAATATATCGAGGTGCGGTTTCGCCAAGTTATAGTGGACAATATCTATCTACATTTACATGATTACTCTGCAATTCACACTAAAGTGTCTGGCAGAGGGTTCATCGAACAATCTTTAACTTCTTCTCTATCGTTCTACTCTCAAACAGCGCGCGGGAGAAACGAAGACTTAAATCTTTCCTTGTGAGCTCTGTTTCTCTTGTTTTATTACGATGATCATTTCTCCCTGTGTAGATATGAGCCAAAAAAATATTTTCACACTCCAAGGACAAAGTTGGTGATTGAAATTTGATCAGAAGGTCCAACCCCCGGGAAAAATGGCTTTGTTTTAATGATTGTCATTGCAATTCGTGTATTATATCCGTTGCACTCTCTCTCCTGTTTCATTATTATACTATACGATGTCCTTCGTCAATCCTGTCTGATGTGAGTTCCACACCGCATAGCAGTACTCCAAAAGAGGGCGGACGAGCGTAGTACACTTACTGGCCATTAAAATTGCTACACCAAGAAGAAATGCAGATGATAAACGAGTATTCATTGGACAAATATTTTATACTAGAACTGACATGTGATTAGATTTTCACGCAATTTGGGTGCATAGGTCCTGAGAAATCAATACCCGGAACAACCACCTCTGCCCGTAATAACGGCCTTGATACGCCTGGGCATTGAGTCAAACAGAGCTTGGATGGCGTATAGAGGTACAGCTGCCCATGCAGCTTCAACACGATACCACAGTTCATCAAGAGTAGTGACTGGCGTATTGTGACGAGCCAGTTGCTCGGCCACCATTGACCAGACGTTTTCAATTGGTGAGAGATCTGGAGAATGTGCTGGCCAGGGCAGCAGTCGAACATTTTCTGTATCCAGAAAGGCCCGTACAGGACCTGCAACATGCAGTCGTGCATTATTCTGCTGAAATGTAGAGTTTCGCTGGGATCGAATGAAGGGTAGAGCCATGGGTCGTAAGACATCTGAAATGTAACGTCCACTGTTCAAAGTGCCGTCAATGCTAACAAGAGGTGACCGAGACGTGTAACCAATGACACACCATACCATCACGCTGGGTGATACGCCAGTTTGGGGACGACGAATACCCAACGTGTGTTCACTGCGATGTAGCTAAACACGGATGCGACCATCATGATGCTGTAAACAGAACCTGGATTCATCCGAAAAAATGACGTTTTGCCATTCGTGCACCCAGGTTCGTCGTTGAGTACAACGTCGCAAGAGTCCACGCTGCTGCAAACGTCGTCGAACTGTTCGTGCAGATGGTTGTTGTCTTCCAAACGTCACCATCTGTTAACTCAGGGATCGAGACGTGACTGCACAATCCGTTACAGCCATGCGGATAAGATGTCTGTCATCTCGACTGCTAGTGATACGAGGCCGTTGGAAATCCAGCACGGCGCTCCGTATTACCCTCCTGAACCCACCAATTCCATATTCTGCTAACAGTCATTGGATCTCGACTAACGCGAGCAGCAATGTCGCGATACGATAAACCGCAATCGCGATAGGCTACAATCCGACCCGACCTTTGTCAAACTCGGAAACGTGATGGTACGTATTTCTCCTCCTTACATGAGGCATCACAACAACGTTTCACCAGGCAACGCCGGTCAACTGCTGTCTGTGTACGAGAAATCAGTTGAAAACTTTCCTCATGACAGCACGTTGTAGGCGTTGCCACCGGCGCCAGCCTTGTGTGAATGCTCTGAAAAGCTAATCATTTGCATATCACAGCATCTTCTTCCTGTCGGTTAAATTTCGCGTCTGTAGCACGTCATCTTCTTCGTGTAGCAATTTTAATGGCCAGTAATGTATAAGCAGTCTCTCTAGCAGACCTGTTACATTTTTTAAGTGTTCTGCCAATAAAAGGCAATCATTGGTTTTCTTTTCCCGCAACATTAGCTGTGTGATAGTTCCAATTTAAGTTATTCGTAATTGTAATCCCTAAGTATTTAGCTGAATTTGCAAACTTTAAACTGAACTTTAGTGGATACTTTTTAGTGCTCATGGGGATGACTTCACACTTTTCATTATTAGAGTCAACTGTCACTTTTTGCACCGTACAGATGTCTACATCATTTTGCTATTTCTTTGATAATCCGATGAAGTAAGTGACAGAATCATCTGCTAACAACCTAAGAGGACTGCTCAGATATGGAGAACCTCTTGACGTTCGCAAGCAATATTTATCGTTTATAGTAGGCGAATTACGACGTTGCCTTTGTGTTTTTTATAATCGCAAAATGTTCAAGCGTGTGTGAATTCCTAAGGGACCAAATTGCTGAGGTTATCGGTCCCTAGTAGTACAAACTATATAAACTAACTTATGCTAAGAAAACTGTGGTGTCACCGCCAGACACCACACTTGCTAGGTGGTAGCCTTTAAATCGGCCGCGGTCCGTTAGTATACGTCGGACCCGCGTGTCGCCACTATCAGAGATTGCAGACCGAGCGCCGCCACGCGGCAGGTCTAGAGACACTTCCTAGCACTCGCCCCAGTTGTACAACCGACTTTGCTAGCGATGGTTCACTGACAAAATACGTTCTCATTTGCCGAGACGATAGTTAGCATAGCCTTCAGCTACGTCATTTGCTACGACCTAGCAAGGCGCCATTATCAGTTGCTATTGATATTGTAAATAATGTACAGATAAGAGCTACGTTCAACATAAATGGATTAAAGTTAAGTATTCCACCAATTACCTCCTTTTTTCTGAAGTCTAAATTCCTTGTCCTGTTCCAGATCTCACGCCAGCCTGCGTGAGCTAAAACGCGTGCCTTTCGGCTTCCTCTAAATTTAGTGGGTTGGTCTCCTGCCAATCCACAACTAAAACACATACACGCATGCCCGAGGGAGAACTCGAATCTCCGGCGGGGGGAGGCCGCACAATCCGTTACATGGCGACCTAGAGCACGCGGCTACTCCGCGCGGCTTATAATCGCACTATACACCTTTTCTGTAGTACTTAAAAGAAGCTCGTAAGAAAACTTCAGCGACATAACACGTATGTGAGTTGATCAAATAATATGAAGATAACTGTGCAACGAACTTGTTTCCCTCTGTCAGAGGAGAGGTTCCACAAACGCTTGCCCACCAGATGTAAACAAACACGTAACACAGGTATGACTGTTGTCTCCACCTCTGCACTTGAAGCCCATTAGCCTGTATTCTGGTGTTGTAGCAATTAGATAACTTGATAGTAAAGATACTGAGACATTCACAGTTCATACGATAATCAAAAAAATGAACATCGTTTATGGCAAATGTCGCCAAGCTATTAAAGCAGCAGTAAGGTTTTGCACTGAAGAGTATCCACACTGCGCCCAGCACTCAGGATCTGCCTTTGCAAACATTATAAAAAAGTTCTCGAAGCGGAGAGCGTGGAGAATAAAATACGACAAGGAAAAGAATGAGGTACTTACGAAAGATTTCAAACTAACATTTTAGTAGCAGTAATACACAATGAAAATGTCACTAAGAGGCATCATGGAAGTACGAGAGAGTTTAACCAAACGAGAGTTCTGCGAACACTACAGTCCACCGCAGTTCATTTCTTGCATCTGTATCTTTATGGCAATGACTTTCCAAATTGGTTGTTCTTCGAATGTTATGTACGAAATATGCAAAGCAATATGACATATCGGTGCGAAATATTGTTAAAGAAATAAGCGTTGTTTACAAACCATGAGCGACTCAAACTTCGCAATATGTACTAATCGACAATGGGAAATTCACGCTGATTCAAGTGGATACAAATGGTGCTCTTGATCTATCAAAGTTTGATGCGTGTTTTCCAAGACCGGTATCGTTGGTCCCTGTCATATTTGTGGGGATATAAATACACTCAAATACCTCAAGTTCTTGAAACATGTTACTGCCACAGATATTGGAAGACGTCCCACTGGACACAAGCCAGTCATTGTGGTAATAACATGACAGATGTCTCTCCCATTTGGAGAGCATTAGAACAGTCGTTCAGCAGACACAAAATGCTCTGCACTCACACCAAACCTAACGGTTCTATATTTTTGTCTGTGGCGAAAATTAAAACGAGGGGTATAATAGGGTAGCTGTTTGTAGAACCTCTTCCCCTGACAGCGGGGCAGAGGTTTACGGCTCTGTTATGTTGATAATATTTGACCAGGTTCCACACATGCAATGTCCTATGTCGCTGAAGTTCTCTTAGAAGCTTTTTTCAAATGCCACAGAAAAATGGTGTAGTTCCAGTAGGAAAAATAAAAAAAAAGTTGGCATCCTAATTCGACGACTATAAACGATAAAAAATACTTGCAAATATCAGAAAATTCGCCACATGGGGGGTGGCCTGTCTTAATTGTCTCACTCTGTATAATATGTTTTGTTCATGCGTTGCAATCGTTGTCGTTCATGAACTTCATTTATTGAAACTCAGTGTATTTCATAATCTTGTTTCTACAGCAGTCTGCTTGCTGCTCCTGTTCTCTAATTTCATCTCGTTGTTCTTCTATTAAATTTCCTCTCAGTCTATTCATTTCTTTTCATTGTGAAACTAAATGTACTTTTCGCTCCTCATCTGTTTTATTACTCAGCTGTTCCTTCTATTTTCTTCCTTTCAATTCACAGCTTCAAAGATCTCCTCCTCTTCACTGTCTTAAGCCATTCACCTTCAATTTTTTACACTTCCTATAAAGTTCACATTTCTTGAGCAGCTCTTATCAATTTCCAAGCGTACACTCACGTATGAGTTTCACCATCACTGCTTACCCTTCCGAGAAATTCTAGAACATTTTCGAACCTTCTGGAAGATTGTATAACATATTAGTTCATTCTACAACATTCTCGAATATTATGGAAAGAACATTTCGGCCAGTCACGACCATTTTGACACTCGAATCCCAGCCGCTTCACAGACTTCAGCCGCTTCACAGACTTCCCATGAGAACTCCATGAGAGTGACTCCCTCTTTTGGGCTACCATACCATTTAACCTCCACGGGACTGCGAGGGTGGGTGGTGGAGTTGTAGTGGCGCGCACGGACAAACTACGCTTACATTCAACATTGGGGGAACCTGGGGCAGAACGGGATAGCGAGGCATTTTAAACTGGAGAGCGGTGCACAATATTGTACTGACATGTAACCGTGTCTATGACTAGAAGGAAAGGTGCGATTAACATTTTGACTTGATTCGGAGTGCGACTAATAAATGAACGGTCGTCCTTCGCGTTTCCAGAGAGTTTGTATAACGTCTGGTGAATGTCAACGCAAGATAAGTCGTTGATTGTTAATTGCGCAACCTTAAACGACATGTAATCGTAAAATGCATGCTATTCGCTACATTTTAGTTATATAATATGCGTCAGTTATTAGGCTCCAAAAATTTGTTAATCTGAAATAAGCGCCTGGAATGAAACGGGATGAGATAGTATCCCGTTCTGTCCAGTCATTTTTTTGGTATAAATAGGTTTCAAACTATATATTTTATCACCTAGCTTTTCCATTTCGTGTGCACTTACATTAGAAGGACTGATAAATAGTAATGGGATGTTAAATCAATGGAAATGACAGTTTCAGCCATTTCATCTTCTGAAACGGGAGTTTTAAAAGTGTCTAAGGAGCTTAAAGTATCTAAATTAACGTTGCAATGATAGGTAGGTAAAGCTAAACATTATCCCGACACAGCTGCCAATCAGATGAAAAAATGGAAATGCAGAACATGAGGAGGAACTAGTAGCATACCTGCAGTCAATGGAGAGCAGCCTTTTATACCAATGCGTCGTGTTCGTTCTTTCGGTCATGTTCGAAAGAACAGACACCACGCGGAACCCGCATCTGGGATACATTACAGTAAATTGAATGTAAGAAGAGCAGACTCTTTAGTCCAACTATGAAACGTCGCATTGTCACATCATTAGCCTATTAACTACCAGAAAGAAATGGCGCACCACACAAATTTGACAAGAAGAAACTTGTCTAGTTGGGCTGGACTTGGTTATAAGGTTGGAGAGAGAGTTACCATATTACCGTCAAGGAGCTGCGGAATTTGCTTATATATATATATATCGGATATACGAAGAGTGCCAGAACTGAAAACTGCGTGAAATATCGCACTATCAGCTTAATAGCTCACGCATCCAAGTTATTGACAAGAACAGTATACAGAAGAATGGATAACAAAATTGAAAATGTGTTAGACGACCATAAGATTGGCTTTAGGAAAGGTAAAGACACCAGAGAGGCAGTTCTGACGTTTCGGTTGATAATGAAAGCAAAACTAAGAAAAATCAAGCCATGGTCATAGGATTTGTCGACCTGGAAAAAGCGTTAGACAATGTCGAATGCTGCAAGATGTTCGAAAATCTGAGGAAAACAGGGTAAGCTATAGGGAGATCAAGGTGATATACAACATGTACAAGGGCCAAGACCGAATAATAAAGATGGAAGACCGAGAACGAAGTGCTCGGATTAAAAAGAGTGTATGTGTTGTAGTCTTTTGCCCCTGCAGTTCAATCTGCACACCAAAGAAGCAATGGTGGAAATAAAAGACACGTTCAAGAGTGAAATTAAAATGCAGAGTGGAGGGATATCAATGATAAGAGTTGCTTAGGACATCGCTATCCCCACTGGAAGTGAAGAAGAATTGCAGGATGTAATGAATGGAATAAAAAGTCTAATGAATGCAGAATATGGATTGAGAGTAAATCGAAGAAAGACTAAAGAAATGAGAAGTAGCAGAAACGAGAACAGCGAGAAACTTAACATCAGGATTGCTGGTGACTACCTAGGCAGCAAAATAAATGGCGAACCGAACAAGGACATCAAGCAGACTAGCACTGGCAAAAAGGGCATTTCTGGTCAAGAGAAGTCTGCTAGTATCAAACATAGGCCTTAATTTGAAGAAGAAATTTTCGAGAATGTATGTTTGGAGTACAGTATTGTGTGGTAGTGAAACATGGGCTGTGGGAAACCGAAACAGACGAGAATAGAAGCACTGTAATTGTGGTGCTACAAACGAATTAGATGGATTGATAAGGCAAGGAATGAGGAGGGTCTGTGCAGAATCGGAGAGGAGAGGAATATGAGAAAACACTGACAAGGAGGAGGAACAGGATGACAGTACATGTGTTAAGCCATCATGGAATAACTTCCATGGTACTAGAGGGAGCTGTAGAGAGTAAAAACTGTATAAGAATACAGAGATTGGAATACATCCAGCAAATAATTGAGGACATGGGTTGCAAGCGCTACTTTGAGACGAAGAGGTTGACACAGGAGAAGTATTCGTGGCGGGACGCATCAAACCAGTCAGAAGACCGATGACACAAAAAAAAAGAAAAAAAAACATGATACCACTGCCATCTTTATATGTTCATATCGCTATCCCAGATTTCTGTCACCTCACAACTGAGTAAAGATCACCTGCTCTTTGGGTATCGTTTTTTTACAGACGTTCACTGTCGTCTCGATCATAAAAGACTAATACCGCTTTTAGTCGCAGCACAATGTGCCTAATAGTATGTTGCGCCAACCTGCTGCACCGGTGCAATGAAACGAACTTACACCACCTGAGTAGTGTCCCACATTTTCAGAAACGATTCTAGAATTTTTTCAGGACTCTTGGGTAATTAGAAAATATGAGAGGACTATAAACCATTGGCACATGATTCACTCATGGTACTAAAGTAAAAAATTGAGCATAAGATATAGTTTGAAAAGTGGCCGTGCGGTTAAAGGCGCTGCAGTCTGGAACCGCAAGACCGCTACGGTCGCAGGTTCGAATCCTGCCTCGGGCATGGATGTTTGTGATGTCCTTAGTTTAGTTAGGTTTAACTAGTTCTAAGTTCTAGGGGACTAATGACCTCAGCAGTTGAGTCCCATAGTGCTCAGAGCCATTTGAACCATATAGTTTGAAGAGTCGTCTCATCCAACAATGTTGAAATTTTAGGAAAGTGGTATACACGTACTAAGAATAGTGTTTTCTTAGGAATCTGTGTATCATCGATCTAGAGCTTGTTACGACTGACGTTAAAAATGGTTCAAATGGCTCTGAGCACTATGGGACTTAACTTCTGAGGTCATCAGTCCCCTAGAACTTAGAACTACTTAAACCTAACTAACCTAAGGGCATCACACACACCCATGCCCGAGGCAGGATTCGAGCCTGCGACCGTAGCGGTCGCGCACTTCCAGACTATAGCGCCTAGAACCGCGGCGACTGACGTTAGACAGTGCCATTGCCGCAATGTATTCCACGAGTAAACCCGAAGTATTACGTGCAGAACCATAACGAGAGAATGATATGACTACTGCCGCAGTCGCTGCCGCACTCGACCCTCATTGCCGTTGCTATATGTGCCATCAGCATTAAGTGAAGGAAGAGTTCCGTCGATGAAGAGGCCGTAAGAGACAGAGTAGCAGCTTAAAGTTATGCGGACAGGGCTGAGGATTGGGTTGGTCGAGACCGTACTGAAGACACCTGCTCAGCACCCACACGAAGTCATTTAGAGAAACCACAGTAAATAAAAAAAAGGAAAAGGAGAATTTGATTTTACGCCCTGTTGGCGGCAAGCTCCGTTGAGAAAGAACACAATTTTGGAGCGGGAAACTAATAGGTCATGTCGCTTTGAAAGGAGATATTTCGACATTTTCTTGAAGCATTTTAGGCAAACGACATAAAATCTAATGCTGAATGGTCATGTACGGGTTTGAAGCGCCGTCTTGCGGGATGCAATTCTAGTATCTTACCTGTATCGGTACAGACAAGGTGATGAAAGAAGTTAGAGCCACTCTCCTGAATGTAAATCAAGTGAGTTAACCGCTCAGACTCCCCTGCTTCGTTTACAGAGCTATTCTGATGCCCGTCCTATAGTAATGTTGGCTGCTGTTGAGCAACATCGCGCGGCAGAGCCCATGTACGAGGAAAACATAAGATTCCTTGGAAAAATAACATGTGCTATCATCTTACGTAGCTGTTACGACAATTTTGGTTAGTTAATTTATGCACTCGCTCAAAGCAATAATAAAATTATGTGCAGGAAGAGAGGGCCCGAGAGCTGCGCTCGCAAAGTGTTAAGCTACTTAACGACCCCAAGATCTATCTCGGGGCGTAACTTAACATGAAGTAGCAGCGTTTAGCAGCCCAGCCCGTGACGCAGCGGCCCCCGCTTCGACAGTGGCGCTGCAGGCGGGCGAGGTCCAACTCGTGGCTGTCAGTAGTGCAGTCAACTGCGTGCTACGCGTTTAGTGGAGACATTTGAGATGGGCATTAAGTACCTCAAGAAAGGTAAGCTTTTTAACAAACTTCCTCGCAATTGTATTTCGTTGTATGTAGTTTCAACAAGCATATTTCCAACGGTTTACTTGACTCCTCGAACTTAAACACAGATGTATGTAAGAGATACTTATGTTTGCGTACATCGCAATATGTATACCGTGTATACCTCCTTCACTGTGTTTAACCACTTCTGTAACTGTACACTTCAAACATGTACGATGCACCTTTTATGAAAACACTGCACTTCGTAAACGTTCTATACATACTATACCTCGGCCGTTATTCCAGAGATATATGCAGTGGCCAACTTAATTTCCGAGAGACGCGTTGCTATACAGCTCCGTAGTCTCAAGGATTGGACGTTGATGTAATAATTTTGATTTGCTTTCATGGCACTTCTACGTGGTGGAACGAAGACTTGAACCAGGCTGTGGTCGGCCTCCGTAGCTGTCAGGAGTATCGTTAATTAGTCTTTCCAGTACCTCCTCGGATAAGAGAATCACTTTTAAGTGTGCTTCTACTGTGACTGTCGCTTGACCACAAAAACCCTGAATTCATGAGAAAATGTCAATGTATTTAATATTATAAGTCTGGTGTAGTAAATGAATTCATGAGAAAATATATCGTCAGTACATTCAACATTATCTGTATGATGTATAAAAAGAAAGGCTAACATATTCTACCACGGATTTATTTGTTGGCAGCATATTGTTTCCCATACACGCAACACAGGAGGATAATGAAACTCTAGTTGGCAGTTCTGGTGCGATATTTAAATCTAGGATAGTTTGACGGCGATAAGAAAACACGAAGCGCATATACCAACAAAGAGTGCGTTCGGCTGTGTCATATACCCATCTGACAACAGACCCACAACTATCATCCCATACTTTTCTCGGATTGCTCTGTCGATAGGGCTCAACATATAGCAAAGTAGGAATCATTTTATGTGTTATTTGCTTTCCCTCGTAAAGGGCTAATAAATTATACAGTCCATGGGCAGTCTTAGTTTCTGGCTCTCTTCTCGTATCATATCACAAAAACGAAATTGAAAATATGCTCATACAAAGAGAAAAGGCACTTGAGAAACATTAGGAGAGATGAAGAATCATCTTTATCATCATCATCATCATCATGAATATCGTCGCCGACGTCGACGTCGTCATTTATTCGACTTCCACTGTTTGATATAGGCCTCCTCAAGACTTTTTGTGCATTTCAGCATTAATGTTGCTCATATTTGTTTTCTAATGTCATCAGCAACTTAACGTTATCAGTTCATAGATGTTTGTTCTCCTGGCCGCTTGCCCAACTCTACCTCACTTCGTTTCCATTGCGTCACACTTACTGAAATATTCCAGACTATTCAAGCTATTATGCCGTGTTCGGATGAATTTCTTGTTCACACCGAACCTCTCGTCCCCCTGGCTCAAATGGCACTGAGCACTATGGGACTAAGAAAACTGAAGAAACTGCAAAAAGGTGGGAATTTAAGGAGATGGGACCTGGATAAACTGACTAAAGCAGAGGTTGTACAGAGTTTCAGGGAGAGTGTAAGGGAACAATTCACAGGAATGGGGAAATAAATACAGTAGAAGAAGAATGGGTAGCTTTGAGGGATGAAGTAGTGAAGACAGCAGAGGATCAAGTAGGTAAAAAGACGAGGGCTAGTAGAAATCCTTGGGTAACAGAAGAAATATTGAATTTAATTGATGAAAGGAGAAAATATAAAAATGCAGTAAATGAAGCAGGCGAAAAGGAATACAAACGTCTCAAAAATGAGATCGACAGAAGTGCAAAATGGCTAAGCAGGGATGGCTAGAGGATAAATGTAAGGATGTAGAGGCTTATCTCACTAGGGGTAAGATAGATACTGCCTACAGGAAAATTAAAGAGACCTTTAGAGAAAAGAGAAACACTTGTATGAATATCAAGAGTTCAGATGGAAACTCAGTTCTAAGCAAAGAAGGGAAAGCAGGAAGGTGGAAGGAGTATATAGAGGGTCTATACAAGGGTGATGTACTTGAAGACAGTATTACGGAAATGGAAGAGGATGTAGATGAGCATGAAATGGGAGATATGATACTGCGTGAAGAGTTTGACAGAGCACTGAAAGACCTGAGTCGAAACAAGGCCCCGGGAGTAGACAACATTCCATTAGAACTACTGACGGCCTTGGGAGAGCCAGTCCTGACAAAACTCTACCATCTGGTGAGCAAGATGTACGAGACAGGCGAAATACCCTCAGACTTCAAGAAGAATATAATAATTCCAATCACAAAGAAAGCAGGTGTTGACAGATGTGAAAATTACCAAACTATCAGTTTAATAAGTCACGGCTGCAAAATGCTAACGCGAATTCAAGCAGGAAGGTGGAAGGAGTATATAGAGGGTCTATACAAGGGTGATGTACTTGAGGACAGTATTACGGAAATGGAAGAGGATGTAGATGAGCATGAAATGGGAGATATGATACTGCGTGAAGAGTTTGACAGAGCACTGAAAGACCTGAGTCGAAACAAGGCCCCGGAAGTAGACAACATTCCATTAGAACTACTGACGGCCTTGGGAGAGCCAGTCCTGACAAAACTCTACCATCTGGTGAGCAAGATGTACGAGACAGGCGAAATACCCTCAGACTTCAAGAAGAATATAATTCCAATCACAAAGAAAGCAGGTGTTGACAGATGTGAAAATTACCGAACTATCAGTTTAATAAGTCACGGCTGCAAAATGCTAACGCGAATTCCTTACAGACGAATGGAAAAACTAGTAGAAGCTGACCTTGGGGAAGATCAGTTTGGAGTCCGTAGAAATATTGCAACACGTGAGGCAATACTGACCCTACGGCTTATCTTAGAAGCTAGATTAAGGAAAGGCAAACTTACGTTTCTAGCATTTGTAGACTTATAGAAAGCTTTTGACAATGTTGACTGGAATACTCTCTTTCAAATTTTGAAGGTGGCAGGGGTAAAATATAGGGAGCGAAAGGCTATTTACAATTTGTGTAGAAACCAAATGGCAGTTATAAGAGTTGACGGGCGTGAAAGGGAAGCAGTGGTTCGGAAGGGAGTGAGAAAAGGTTGTAGCCTCTCCCCGATGTTATTCAATCTGTATATTGAGCAAGCAGTGAAGGAAACAAAAGAAAAACTCGGTATAGGTATTAAAATCCATGGAGAAGAAATAAAAACTTTGAGGTTCGCCGATGACATTGTAATTCTGTCAGAGACAGCAAAGGACTTGGAAGAGCAGTTGAACGGAATGGATAGTGTCTTGAAGGGAGGATATAAGATGAAAATCAACAAAAGCAAAACGAGGATAATGGAATGTAATCGAATTAAGTCGGGTGATGTTGAGGGTATTAGATTAGGAAATGAGACACTTAAAGTAGTAAAGGAGTTTTGCTATTTTGGGAGCAAAATAACTGATGATGGTCGAAGTAGAGAGGATATAAAATATAGACTGGTAATGGGAAGGCGTTTCTGAAGAAGAGAAATTTGTTAACATCGAGTATAGATTTAAGTGTCAGGAAGCCGTTCCTGAAAGTATTTGTATGGAGTGTAGCCATGTGTAGCCATGTATGGAAGTGAAACATGGACGATAAATAGTTTAGACAAGAAGAGAATAGAAGCTTTCGAAATGTGGTGCTACAGAAGAATGCTGGGTAGATCACATAACTAATGAGGAGGTGTTGAATAGGATTGGGGAGAAGAGAAGTTCTCGGCACAACTTGACTAGAAGGAGGGATCGGTTGGTAGGACATGTTCTGAGGCATCAAGGGATTACCAATTTCGTATTGGAGGGCAGCGTGGAGGGTAAAATTCGTAGAGGGAGACCAAGAGATGAATACACCAAGCAGATTCAGAAGGATGTAGGTTGCTGTAGGTACTGGGAGATGAAGAAGCTTGCCCAGGATAGAGCTGCATAAAACCAGTCTCAGGACTGAAGACCACAACAACACTATGGGACTTAACATCTGAGGTCATCAGTCCCCTAGACTTAGAGCTACATAAACCTAACTAACCTAAGGACATCACACACATCCATGCCCGAGGCAGGATTCGAACCTGCGACCGTAGCGGTCGCGCTGTTCCAGCTTGTAGCGCCTACAACCGCTCGGCCACCTCGGCCACCTCGGCCGGCTGCGGAGACCGAGCGAGGTGCCGCAGTGACTAGCACACTGGACTCGCATTCGGAAGGACGACGGTTCAGTCCGGCGTCCGGCCATCCTGATTTAGGTTTTCTGTGATTTCCCTAAATCGCACAGGGCAAATGCCGGGATTGTTCCTTTGAGAGGGTACGACCGACTTTCTTGCCCGTCCTTCCCTAATCCGATGAGACCGATGACCTTGCTGTCTGGTCTCCTCCCCCAAAAATAACCTGAAACCCCCCCCACCCCCGCCTCCCTGCGGAAGTCGCCCAAGTGGTGTTATTGAATTTTTTTTATATTCCGATGTACACTCCGCTTCTAACACGAATTTTACCAACATACAGTTGGTGTGGCAGTGTGGACCCCCTTAATCTTGGTAGTAGCAAAATTATTTAGGCAAAAATTAGGAGAATAAGCATTAAGAACTGCAAAAAGAAAACCTTGCCTATGAGTCCATTACATGGGTGAAACGTTTGTGTTCTGGAGGCAGAGAGGCATTAGATCGTTCTGATAAACATCTCAGTGCAATTCAGTTGTTATGAAGGAGGACGCAGATACTAAATTTCCGAGGTGGATGGCGCAGTGGTTAGCACACTGGACTCGCATTCGGGAGGACGACGGTTGAAACCTGCATCAGGCCATCCTGATTTAGGTTTCCTGTGATTTCCATAAATCGCTTAAATTAACTGCCGGGATGATTAATTCGAAATGGCACGGCCGCTTCCGTTCTCTATCCTTCCATTACCTGAGTTTGTGCTCCGTCTCTAGTGACCTCATTGTCGACGGGACGTTAAACAGTAATCTCCTTCTTCTCCTAGACGGCACAGAGAGAGAGGCCACAGATAGTACTAAAGACCCCAGCAACTTAAGCAGTTACGAGAAGTGTATGAAAAGAAATAGTATCACGAGTCCGGCGCTAAAGAAGATGTTATCCGTCTTCCGCCGTGGGGCTGATAGGAGTAGTGATCGACAGCAAACGACAAGGGTCAACTGCGCTCGAGTATTCAAAACATGTGACGTCACGCCATTACGTGAGAGCATGCAGAAACGGAATTACAAGTTCTAAATGTTCTAAATTTTTCCCTATTGACAAAATGACATACTTATTACAAGTCTGAGTAGCAGAGTCACCAATTAGAATTTCTACGGTCACCGGACGCAACGTCAGACATCGATATTTAGAAGATACAGTTTGCTGGTCTGAAAGATCACATACTACAATACGAGACCGCAGATAAAATGTTAGCTAAGCGCCATAATACTACCACTCCAATGATATTCGCTGATATATTCATGTACAAGTACAAACTCGTCACGACAGATGCAAATAGAGGGAATGTTTTTGGTGACTTACTTTATCATCTAAAAAAAAAAAAATGCACACTGTCTGCTAGATTACGGTAATACCTTCCTCTAAAAACTTTAACAGAAGAATAATCGTTATTGAAGTTTTTATCTTTTGCCTTGGAAACAGAAATTACCAGAGATACTATGCCCCCATGAACCATGGACCTTGCCGTTGGTGGGGAGGCTTGCGTGCCTCAGTGATACAGATAGCCGTACCGTAGGTGCAAGCACAACGGAGGGGTATCTGTTGGGAGGCCAGGCAAACGTGTGGTTCCTGAAGAGGGGTAGCAGCCTTTTCAGTAGTTGCAGGGGCAACAGTCTGGATGATTGACTAAGCTGGCCTTGTAACACTAACCAAAACGGCCTTGCTGTGCTGGTACTGCGAACGGCTGAAAGCAAGGGGAAACTACGGTCGTAATTTTTTCCCGAGGGCATGCAGCTTTACTGTATGGATATATGATGATGGCGTCCTCTTGTGTAAAATATCCCGTGTGTAAAATATCCCGGAGGTAAAATAGTCCCCCATTCGGATCTCCGGGCGGGGACTACTCAGGGGGACGTTGTTATCAAGAGAAAGAAAACTGGCGTTCTACGGATCGGAGCGTGGAACGTCAGATCCCTTAATCGGGCAGGTAGATTAGAAAATTTAAAAAGGGAAGTTAAAGTTAGATATAGTGGGAATTAGTGAAGTTCGGTGGCAGGAAGAACAAGACTTCTGGTCAGGTGAATACAGGGTTATAAATACAAAATCAAATAGGATGAAAGTCGCGAGCTCTATCTTCTTATCTCGTGTTTTCTACTGAAAATCTCGTGCTTGTACTCTTGTTAACTTTACTATTACAGAGATCGCCATAACTACATTTTTTTATTGGTCCTGTGCTTACCAAATAACTTACTTGGTCTTTCTGCTGCCACAGCTTGATCTGCTGCATTCCATTATTTAACAAAAACATAAAAAACCAATTATTCATGCTGAGTGCAATGCATGTTCTGTATGGCGGCTGCTGCTGTTGCTGCGGCTGCTGCTGCTTACTACAACTATATATAATTCAAGCTTTCAAATCTAAACTCGATAAATGATAACCCAAACAAAAACTATATTCTGAAAGCGATTCTTTCTCATTCAATTAACAAAACGCTAGAAGCTCTTTGAACAATCGCTTCGTTTGTAAATCTGCCTCCAGTGGCATTAAAGCAATATTACAAATTAATGAAACTCTTGAGACAGGCTGAAATACTTCTCAACTGAATACTTAGTGAAACAATTCCCTGTCAATTACAAAAGAAATCAATGACAAAAATCAATACTTAATCTAACAATGGTTTCTCCTTAAGAATTCAACTCCTATCATTATCAAAATTACCGTCTATTGCTACGCTTTAAATTAATAAGCGCGCTGCAAATTATAAAAAATATCAACTAAATACCAAATCCTGCTGCCGGACACGGCAGCACGGCAGCTCGACAACGACCCCCTCGCCCAACACACGTGCGCACCACAGCAGGCGGGCTCCTACACTGGCTTCAAAACTGCCACTAATTAATCCGTGCGCTGCGAAGCGCGACAACAATATCTTAGATTACAGAGCGTGTGTATGCGCGCTGTAGCCAACCTTTAAATCCTAAGAGAGTATTGCCAACTATCAAGGGGTGATGCAGGGGTAGGTTTAATAACGAATAGGAAAATAGGAATGAGGGTAAGCTACTACAGACAGCGCTGTGAACGCAGTATTGTGGTCAAGATAGATACGAAGCCCACACCTACCACAATAGTACAAGTTTATATGCCAACTAGCTCCGCAGATGACGAAGAGATCGATGAAATGTATGATGAGATAAGAAAAGTTATTCAGATAGTGAAGGGAAACGAAAATTTAATAGTCATGGGTGACTGGAACTCGACAGTAGGAAAAGGAAGAGAAGGAAACGTAGTAGGTGAATATGGAATGGGAGTAAGGAATGAAAGAGGAAGCCGCCTGGTAGAATTTTGCACACAGCATAACTCAATCACAGCTAACACTTGGTTCAAGAATCATAGAAGAAGGTTGTATACATGGAAGAAGCCTGGAGATACTGGAAGGTATCAGATAGATTATATAATGGTAAGACAGAGATTCAGGAACCAGGTTTTAAATTGTAAGACATTTCCAGGGGCAGATGTGGACTCTGACCACAATCTATTGGTTATGAACTGTAGATTAAAACTGAAGAAATTGCAAAAAGGTGGAAAATTGAGGAGATGGGACCTGGATAAACTGACTAAAGCAGAGGTTGTACAGAGTTTCAGGGAGAGCATAAGGGAACAATTCACAGGAATGAGGAAATAAATACAGTAGAAGAAGAATGGGTAGCTTTGAGGGATGAAGTAGTGAAGGCAGCAGAGGATCAAGTAGGTAAAAAGACGAGGGCTAGTAGAAATCCTTGGGTAACAGAAGAAATATTGAATTTAATTACTGAAAGAACCAGAGGTTGTTAGAGAGCTTCAGGGAGAGCATTAGGGAACGACAGCTTTGAGAGATGAAATAGTGAAGGTAGCAGAGCATCAAGTAAGTAAAAAGACGAGGGCTAATGGAAATCCTTGGGTAATAGAAGATATATTGAACTGAAAGGAGAAAATACAAAAATGCAGTAAATGAAGCAGGCAAAAAGGAATAAAAACGTCTCAAAAATGAGATCGACAGGAAGTGCAAAATGGCTAAGCAGGGATGGCTAGAGGACCAATGTAAGGATGTAGAGACACATATCACTAAGGGTAAGATAGATACTGCCTACAGGAAAGTTAGGGAGACCTTTGGATAAAAGAGGACGACTAGCATGAATATCAAGAACACAGATGGAAACCCAGTACTAAGCAAAGAAGGGAAAGCAGAAAGATGGAAGGAGTATATAGAGCGTCTATACAAGGGCGATGTTCTTGAGGACAATATTATAGAAATGGAAGAGAATGTAGATGAAGATGAAATGGAAGATATGATACTGCGTGAAGAGTTTGACAGAGCACTGAAAGGTCTAAGTCGAACTAGACCCCAGGAGTAGACAACATCCCATTAGAACTAATGACAGCCTTGGTAGAGTCAGGCCTAACAAAACTCTACCTTCTAGTGAGCAAGATGTATGAGACAGGCGAAATACCCTCAGACTTCAAGAAGAATATAATAACTCAAATCCCAAAGAAAGCAGGTGTTGACAGATGTGAAAATTACCGAACTATCAGTTTAATAAGCCACGGCTGTAAAATACTAACACGAATTCTTTACACAAGAATTGAAAAACTGGTAGAAGCCGACCTCGGGGAAGATCAATTTGGATTCTGCAGAAATGTTGGAACACGTGAGGCAATACTGACCTTACGACTTATCTTAGAAAATAGATTAAGGAAAGGCAAACCTACGTTTCTAGCATTTGTAGATTTAGAGAAAGCTTTTGACGATGTTGAGTGGAATACTCTCTTTCAAATTCTGAAGGTGGCAGGGATAAAATAGAGGGAACGGAAGGCTATTTACAATTTGTATAGAAACCAGATGGCAGTTATAAGAGTCGAGGGGCATGAAAGGGAAGCAGTGGTTGGGAAGGGAGTAAGACAGGGTTGTAGCCTATCCACGATGTTATACAATCTGTATATTTAGCAAGCAGTAAAGGAAACAAAAGAAAAATACGGTGTAGGTATTAAAATCCACGGAGAAGAAATAAAAACTTTGAGGTTCGCTGATGACACTGTAATTCTGTCAGAGACAGCAAATGACCTGGAAGAGCAGTTGAACGGAATGGATAATACCTTGAAAGGAGGATATAAGATGAACATCAACAAAAGCAAAACGAGGATAATGGAATGTAGTCGAATTAAATCGGGTGATGCTGCCGGGATTAGATTAGGAAATGAGACGCTTAAAGTAGTAAATGAGTTTTGCTATTTGAGGAGGAAAATAACTGAAGTAGAGAGGATATAAAATGTAGACTGGCAATGGCAAGGAATGCCTTTCTGAAGAAGAGAAATTTGTTAACATCGAGTTTAGATTTAAATGTCAGGAAGTCGTTTCTGAAAGTAATTGTATGGAGTGTAGCCATATATGGAAGGGAATGATGGATTATAAATACTTTAGACAAGAAGAGAACCGAAGCTTTCGAAATGTGGTGCTACAGAAGAATGCTGAAGATTAGATGGGTAGATCACATAACTAATGAGGAGACATTGAATAGAAGTATAGAAGTGGAGAGAAGAGAAATATGTGGCACAACTTGACTAGAAGAAGGGATCGGTTGGTAGGGCATATTCTGAGGCATCAAGGGGTCACCAATTTAGTATTGGAGGGCAGCGTGGAGGGTAAAAATCGTAGAGGGAGACCAAGGGATGAGTACACTAAACAGATTCGGAAGGATGTGGGTTGCGGTAGGTACTGGGAGATGAAGAAGTTTGCACTGGATAGTGTAGCATGGAGAACTGCATCAAACCAGTCTCTGGACTGAGGACCACAACAACAATAACAGCAACAAGTATGCCCTACGGCTGTCTCATATACAGGGTGGTCCATTGATCGTGACCGGGCCAAATATCTCACGAAATAAGCGTCAAACGAAAAAACTACAAAAACGAAACTTGTCTAGCTTGAAGGGGGAAACCAAATGACGCAATGGTATCTCCTGTTGAGACACAGGACTTGGTGTCTCATCAAAACTGAAAACAGTTTTATAAACTGGCATTCTGCTCCTCCTAGTGTATCTCCTACGACGGTACGGCATGGCTGTGTGCTGCGTGCTGCTGCCTGCAGTCGACTGACGCAGAAACAGGAAGCGCGCCGAGCGCTCCATTCACCAGCGTCTTATCGCTACGTCACTTCCGCTGATAAAGTTTGATTTTTGCCCGACGCGGCCCTAGTAATACTAGGGGCCGCGTCTCGCTGGCTGCCTCGCTAAACGGCTTTTTTTAAATAGGAACCCCATTTTTTATTACATATTTGTGTAGTACGTAAACAAATATGAATGTTTTAGTTCCACCACTTTTTTCGCTTTGTGATAGATGGTGTTGTAATAGTCACAAATATATATAGCTCACAATTTTAGACGAACATTTGGTAACAGGTAGGTTTTTAAAATTAAAATACAGAACGTAGGTACGTTTGAACATTTTATTTACGTTGTTCCAATGTGATACCTGTACCTTTGTGAAGTTATTATTTCTGAGAACGCACGCTGTTACAGCGTGATTACCTCAAAATACTACATTAATGCAATAAATACTCAAAATGATGTCCGCCAACCTCAATGCATTTGGCAATACGTGTAACGACAATCCTCTGAACAGCGAGTAGTTGGCCTTCCGTAACGTTCGCACATGCATAGACAATGCGCTGACGCTTGTTGTCGGGCGTTGTCGGTGGATCACGATAACAAATATCCTTCAACTTTCCCCACAGAAAGAAATCCGGGGACGTCAGATCTTGTGAATTTGCGGGCCATGGTATGGTGCTTCGACGACCAATCAACCTGTCATGAAATATGCTATTCAATACCGCTTCAACCGCACGCGAGCTATGTGCCGGACATCCATCATGTTGGAAGTACATCGCCATTCTGTCATGCAGTGAAACATCTTGTAGTAACATCGGTAGAACATTACGTAGGAAATCAGCATACATTGCACCATTTAAGTTTGCCTTCGATAAAATGGGGACCAATTATCTTTCCTCCCATTATGTCGCACCATACATTAACCCGCCAAGGTCGCTGATGTTCCACTTGTCGCAGCCATCGTGGATTTTCCGCTGTTGGTGATTGACGCTAAATAGAAGGTGTGCAAAAAATCTGTCATCGTCCCGTAATTTCTCTTGTGCCCAGTGGCAGAACTGTACACGACGTTCAAAGTCGTCGCCATGCAACTCCTGGTGCATAGAGATATGGTAAGGGTGCAATCGATGTTGATGTAGCATTCTCAACACCGACGTTTTTGAGATTCCCGATTCTCGCGCAATTTGTGTGCTACAGAAGTGCGAATTAGCCGCGTCAGCGGCTAAAACACCTACTTGGGCATCATCATTTGTTGCAGGTCGTGGTTGACGTTTCACATGTGGCTTAACACTTCCTGTTTCCTTAAATTACGTAACTATCCGGCGAACGGTCTGGACACTTGGATGATGTCGTCGAGGATACCGAGCAGCGTACACAGCACACGCCCGTTTGCCATTTTGATCACAACAGCCATACATCAACACGATATCGACCTTTTCCGCATCTGGTAAACGGTCCTTTTTAACACGGGTAATGTATCACGAAGCAAATACCGTCCGTACTGGCGGAATGTTACGTGATACCACGTACTTATACGTTTGTGACTATTCCAGCGCCATCTATCACAGAGCGAAAAAAGTGGTCCAACTAAAACATTCATATTTCTTTACGTACTACACGAATATGTAAAAAAAAAATGGGGGTTCCTATTTTTAAAAAACGCAGTTGATATTCGTCTGACCTATGGCAGCGCCATCTAGCGGGCCAACCATAGCGCCATCTGGTTTCCCCCTTCAAGCTAACGAGTTTCGTTCTTTGTAGTTTTTTCGTTTGATGCTTATTTCGTGAAATATTTGGCCCGGTCACTATCAATGGACCACACTGTATATAAATTAATTCTTTGCCGCTACTCGTGTACTTATTCCATTCAGATTTTTTCATGATCTATTATAGTTAGTAAAGATCCAGTATGTGCAGCACACCTGCGGAAAAGCAACAAACCCATATGAAGATATCCACCACAGAAGAAGGAAAACATTGATTTGAAACAAAAAATTCATCCGACCGCAGCATAATAGCCCGGAATATTTTCGTATGTGTAGTCACAGCTACATTACCCAATGCAGCCTGTACCTTAACCTATTTGTCTGTTTTCCTGTTTCTCCCAGTATTTCCCAATATCCATCTCTCCATTGCTCAGCACTCAGTTTTTGGCAGGTTTTCATATTAAAAGTCTGTTTCTCGCTGCCGTAAGTCATAACTGACAGTACACACAAATTATAAGAGACTATCCAGAAGTTTCAGGTTGCTGCAGCGTATATACAACTTGGCGCGTCTCCGATGTGGGTACATAAGCACCGAGATGAAGGCAAAGGAGTATTGTCTTTCCCACGTACGTGGAGTAAACGTGAGCTATGGCGAAGTTATGACCAGGTGCCTCCAAACTGGACCCGCGTGATGTTACTCTTTTCCTTGCTACCGAAGGGGCAAAGACCTTCGGAAAATGAACGTGTAAGTGATAGCATGTCTATCGAAAACCACTGTTGTGAACACTGGGAGCTGCTGCTTCATGATACCACACGTCCTCATATCGCAAATGTCGTAGCGCAGGAGTTACGCCAACTCGAGTGGCAGACACTGGATCACCCGTCCCATAGTCCAGATCTCTCCACATGCTGTTATCGCGCTTTCGGTCGCTTAGGAAAGGCTTTGAAGGGCCGACGATTCTTGTCGTACGAGGATGTGCGACAGGCAGTTTCAGACTTCTTCACGCAGCGCTACCTGGTGTTTTACCAAACGGGTATGTTTCACCTGACGCATCGGTGGGATGATAGCTTCAATGCTCACGACGATTTTGTCTGATTGTGGACTTACACCATGTGAACGGAACCTTTTTGATCGCTCTTTAAATGTTCTAAATTTTATTTGTAAACTACAATAGAAGCTTAGCCTGTAAAAACACCTTTATTTTCACAACAGCATTCAGCACGATTTTTATCGTTCTGTTTTGTTTCTTCTCGTCCACCAAGTGATTTTCCAGCATACTTTCACATTCGATCTGTTAAGGTTTCCAATCGTTTTGTAATTTTTCTTGCAATAGAAGCAAACAATACAACGCCATGAGTAAAACAGATATGGCCCGGATATGTCCCATTACCAGGTGCACATTCTTCGTTTTTTCAGGTTAAAAGTATAAATTCTACCACGAGGGCTTCTAAGAGTAGTTTTAACGGTATGGAATCTTCTTACCTGGCGCCTCTTTCAGTTCCTCGCTACATTAACAAGCTGATGAAAGCTGTAGAATATATGTTGATAGATACTAAATAACTGTACGTACGGATTTTGTTGGAGCTGAGTCAAAAGTGTTCTCAAAATCTATGAACCTCACTCAAAGTAGGAACCTGGAGTATTTTCAACATATTATTTCGGTGAAATACAAATAAAAAAACCACTGGCCAAAGATGAAATAGAACAATAATGAATATCAGGCACTGAAATAATCATAAAGAATGTGACTATCCTAAATCACTTATAATTGCAAGTGCTCATTGATTACAAAGATCCATAGTAAAAGATATTGCTGCTGGACACGAAAATTACAATGCCAGGAAGGATGGCAAATAAAGACCTTTTACGCATTGTGCGTATTCAGTAAAATAAAAGGAATACATTATAATATTTTTAGGTGATTTGGGACACACAGGGTGCGAATTTCAGTATACAGAGCTATCATCTTTGGCTCTAACAGGGATGAGCATCGAGTCGAAGTGACCTTTTGTGACAGATTCTCGTACGCCTTTCCATGCCGTTATTCCCCTGTGCCAGAGTTCCTCAGTCGTAATGGCTGGCGACTGGAGGTGAGTCAATCTCAAGGCAGCTCATAACCAGGCGTACTGAATAGGTGCAAGGTCTGTAGAATGTGCTGTCCGGGGTGACAGTCGCTGTCTTATCGAAATCTCGAATACAGGGCATAAGTCAGAAATGTAGTGGCTGCCATTCAAGCTACCGAATGCAGTGATGAGAGCGCGTGCACACATCAGGCCACATTTTTGGGCCGTATGACGATGGCGAATGCATATATCCATCGTAATGCTCTGCGCAGAACTCGGACTAGTCTGAAAACACCATGTAGTACCACTCTTGTGCGTGGTCGTCGGGGTCACCACTGGCGGCGTATTGCTATACGCTTCTGCGTCAAGGGAAGTAACGCGAGTGTTCTCTACCTGACAGTCTGTGAGGCTCCAAACGTCGTCGCATTGCCCATAAACAAACTTGCCTCGCTAAAAAAAAGCCCAGTTCTTAATCCAAGGCAAGAGCCACGTCACATGCCTTTACGAGGCTGTATGTACAGATGAGGAGCATGTTCGTCGTCTACTGGTAGTCAGATGGTGCCATTTACATTTTGCATGACGTTGAATATGGCACTCCTGAGCCTATCGATTAAATGTTCGCACGAAAGTTGTGCGCTCGTGACCAACGCGAACAGCTACGTCGCGCGACGGTACACTGTAGTACCAATAGGCCACGATCGTACAGCTGCCGATTTCCAGACACTATCTTTACATACAAAATGTAGATGGCGTTGCTCTTATGTACAGTTGCTTACAAAAATTAATGACGAAAGTAACTTTTGAATTATTTGTCAGTGCCAAATAACATAGTTCGATGAAACATGGACCTTACGTAGACAGAGCTGCCACAGTATAGTACAGTACAGTACAGAACGTAACTGAAAGAAATACGCAATGATACGAGCACAAATGACATCTCTTTTTTTTCAAAGACAGTGATGTCACTGAAGTCACCGCGTCCGCAGCTCGTGGTCTAGTGGCTAGTGTTGCTGCCTCTGGAACACGGGGTCCTGGGTTCAGATGGTTCAAATGGCTCTGAGCACTATGGGACTTAACGTCTTAGTTCATCAGTCCCCCTAGAACTTAGAACTACTTAAACCTAACTAACCTAAGGACATCACACACATCCATGCCCGAGGCAGGATTCGAACCTGCGACCGTAGCGGTCACGCGATTCCAGACTGAAGCGCCTAGAACCGCTCTGCCACACCGACCGGCGTCTCGGGTTAGATTCCCGGCCGGGTTGGGGATTTTCTCTGCCCAGGGACTGGGTGTTTGTGTTGCCCTCATCATTTCATCATCATCATCATTCGTGAGAGTGGCTAGATTGGATTGTGTGAAAATTGGACTGTGTCAAATTTGGACTTTTGTGCGGGCGCTGATGACCCCACAATTGAGCGCCCCGCAAACCAAACGTCATCATCATCATAATCGTCATCATCATCATCATCACCGTCATCATCACTGAAGTCACCGCGATTCATGGCGGTCCCCTGCACATTATAAACGGTCGAACGCGGTGTTTGGCAGTGCTCTGGATGCCAGTGCGTGCACTGCAATGTGCTCCGGTACCAACCACAAGCTTAGTCACGAGTTCTTGGGGGGGGGGGGGGTAGGCATTCTTTTCCTCCATCATTGAGGTTGACAGCTTCTGCATGGTCGTTGGTGCATGTGTACATGCTGCAATATTTCTTCCGAACGAATCCCACATGTTCTCGATGGGATTTAAGTCGGGGAAATGGGCAGGCCAGTCCATCCTCCAGTCCCTTGGGCTCCTCCACCTGCCCTGTTTGAAGCGGTCGCGCACTGTTATCCACGGATATTAAATCAGGGCCGAATGCGTCGCTGAAAATACGCACATAGGGAAGGAGTACAGTCATAATAGTGGTGACTGGGGAGTGTATGGTGTTCAAAGATTTGGAGGTCGGGACGCGTCTCCACACCGTAACATCTGAACCACCAAACGTATTCGACGATGTTCTTGAATACCTTATGTGTTAGCACCTCTCGCCATATGACAGCGCCTCCAATGTTGTTGAATATAATCCTTTTGGTAGTCCAGGTGTTACGGAGTGCAGAGCTATGATCACAGTGCCGTGTTATAGTGTCCTGCGAGCGGACACAGTTCATCGAAGACTACTGTATAATGAAGGTAGGCTTGGCGGAGAACTCACCGGATGGCTGTATGGAACCCTCTATATGAACTTCGTAATACATAACATTCATAGAACAGCATATAGTCTCTATTAACAACTTCAAATTTGCATAGGAATAAAAGAAAACAAGATGTAAGTAAAATTATTTACGTTGCTACCAGACTTACTACAAACATTAAAGATGTAAAAAGTGCCACATTCACTCCTTATGGGAAAACTGTTTTGTTATTCTTTGAAACACACAGGTAACGCCATGTTGGTAAACTTTTTATAAAAAAAATTGCAAAACATTAAGAGGCACATGACGTATGCTGTGACTGTTAGAACTCATTTGATATAAATATTTTATCTTTTGTACTATTCTTTTCTTTATTTAATCATTGCGACAATGTATGTAGTTCCTCTTATTTACTGGATAGTTCATAGATGGCTCCAAATGTCAGCCAGAAGGATAGTTGGTATGACTTGCCGTCCCGTTACGGATGTAAAGAATACTAATCTCTGTGCCATTTCAAACAGATTTTAATTATAAGTGCAATGAAACCTGTATACTGAATTGCTGTTATTAACGATGTACATGCACCTAACCCAATGTAATATGAAACAAGTTTTGTAGGTTCACTATTATAACCATTGTACTTGTACAGTATTATGTTCATGGCTGCTACGTATTGCCAAGACGGCAGGAACTATTTCGTATCCATTGGGACATATCCTTCACTGCTTCCTAGTAAGAAATTTTGAGACATTTCCCAAAACTGCGCATTTTACTTAATAACCTGGTCATTAATGAGGTTGCAGCTAACATTTTTCTGATGGCAAAAAATCTCTAACTCTTCTAGGAGGTCAAGGAACCTGGCCTTTTCACACTTCTACAGCAACCTTACATTAGATGTCAAAGTCGGCAACTGATGCTTTGGTGTAAGTAAATGAGCCACCATACTCGATTTTTCCGTAGCATCTTTTCTGGTCAACGGGACGTGTTCCCCAAACCTAACTTCCAGCCCCCTTCCCGTTTGGTCAACGTAACAGGCCCCGCAGTCCTGGCAATCAATTTTATAAACTCTAGAAGCATGAAATACATTCTTTGTATCTACAGCATGTTGCAAAATACATCTTAGGTTATTTTTTGTTCCAAAGGACACTGTCACATTGTACTTTCTAAAGATAATTGCAATCCTTGTACTCATTTTTCCTTAGTAAGGTAAATTAACAAACTTAGTACTTTCCTTAGAAGCCATATTACAGTAAGAGGTCATCTTATTTTTGTATTTATTAGCTATCTTCTTATATACATTACTTACAAAGTCATGTGAATAGTTACACACTTTTGCAATGTGCCTTATTATTACCATTTCATCATCATGTTCGTCTATGGACAACGGAATTTTGAGCACCCGACTGACAGCAAAACTGAAAAATGCATTCATGTGTTGATTTGGGTGGTTTGACATAAAATCCACAGTACCGTTGGTACCAATTTCTTTACCAAATGTGTGCCTGTCATTTTCATTTCGCTTTAATAGATCAAGAAAAGTAATAGATCTATTTGTGTCAATCTCATATGTAAAGTTAATCGTTTGATGCAAGTTATTAAAAACAGATACTGCAGTGTTGATGTCATCGTTACCATTTATTAGCAACGTCGTATCGTCTAGTAACTAAAGTATCTCGCGTCCGTCGGCCCTCGTAATTTAATATATTATTATTATTATTATTATTTTATTTATTGCCGACTTACGTGGTGGGCCTTAATAAAAATGATATTTCATTTTATTTTGATTTACAACTAAACGCTTTTGTGAAGTTCTCCCTTTTTAAACAATATTAATCTTCAGTATAAATTATTTGTTACGTTAATGAACGTTAGACTCACTGAATCTTAAAACATAAGCATATAAGTTGAACAATGGAATAAACTTTTCATATTAATTTCCTCGGCTAGTCAGTTCACTCTAAATAAAAAAATCTTTAGTTATTAATTACATTTGCGGCCCACATACGCGCGAGAGTATTTTTTCTTACCTCCCTTAACCATTGCCTCGTAGTCGGAGTCCTGGCTCTGGCTCTTGGCTATGGTACTGAAAATAAAAATCTTAAAGCTACGTAGTTTCTGTAACTTCGTGCTGCTGTGGAGAAAAATTAATATTATGTTAATAGCAGGCGAGTTTTTCGCTTCCGCTAATTTTTTATAAGTTAATATCGCCACGTAATGGCGTCGTTGGCTGCATCGGCCGCTGCGATTGTTGAACTGTAAATTACTTGAATGCAGGTTAATTCAAGGAAGACGGACATGAAATCGGGATCACCTCTTACAAATTAAAAGTGAACAATGATATTAAATCAATATATTATCTGCTTAATTCGTACAAATATGCTTACATTTGCCAGCATTCGCAAGATGTCCGTCTACACACAACCAAGACAAGAGAAGAGGTGAAGACGACTAAAAAATTAACAAAAGAGCGTATCTTGTCGTTTCTTTAGGTCATTTTGTTACATTTCTTTGCACTCGAAACTTACACAGAGAAATTATTATAATACGGAGAAAGATTTATGTTCGCCTGAGCGGCCAGTGTCCACTTATTATTCAAATTTTAAATGTCTCTTCTTTATAAATACTGTTTTTAAGTCTTTTATTAGTATTATTTCGCTGGGGACGCTATAAGTAGTTTACGGTCTTGTCTGCCTATGATGGATTTTCAGAAAAGAATCTGTTTTCTAAATAATTAATAAATATATCAGCGAACATTCCAGATATTAAGCTCCCCATACTCAGACCGTATTTTTGGGAATAAGTGTGTCCATTAAATTTAAAGTACTTAAATTTCAAAATTATGGTAAGTAGCCCAAAGAATTCTATTTTTCTCTTGTTCCATTAAATTACGCTGAATTACATGCGTAGTTCTGTTAACAGTTATGTTTGTGTGAAAGTTGACGATATCCAGACAAAAAAAAATTATCTCGTCAGTTATTAGTGTATTTCTAATTTTGTTGACAAGTTCGAAATTATTTTAATAGTAAACTGGTTCCTAAGTACTTCTTGTATTTTTAGCATTGCTGATGGCTAGGCACTAGTCGAAATCTGGATTTGCTTTAATAAAGCCAGAAAGAAAAGACAACTGATTGCTGTGCTCCGCCATTTTGAAAGTCATATCACAGTTGTTGAGTTCATTACACATTCTTGATAGAAAGTAACGAGAGTTATTTAGGAAGGGAAAGTACTCTCGAATCTTACGAGAAACTAACATACTGATGTTATGCAATGTAATAATGCATGTATCCCTTGCAGCAAAGTGCCAAGAGAAACCACGTCCGGTCAGGCGGTCGAGTAATACAGGTTCCTCAGCTCCGGCAGACTCAATTAGGAATCTCCAGCTGCGCCGGCAGCGGTGCTTATGCTGCGAGGGTCATTCCGAAAGCAATGCCCCCTCTTTTCTTATGATGACTTTGGATGTCTGAGCCAGATATCGTCGGTGTAGTGCTAATGCTTCAACCTTCTTCTTTCTTTTGCAGCTGGTTCCGATGTTCTGCGGTAGTTGGCGTCAGCAGAGAAGTATTCCAAACTGAAATATGATATGGACACGCGAGTAAAACAGTGTTTTGTGATTGAATTCTTCACTGCGGAAGAAACTGCGCATTGAAATCCATCGATGCTTGCTATAGGTGTATGAAGACGATATAGTTGACGTGAGCAATGCGGAGCGATGGGTACGGCATTTTCAAGGTGATGGAAGGGGTAGGCACGACAAGTTACGGCCTGGTCGACACCTCACAGCTCTCAAATCTCGCAAAGAAGAGCGTCTCGATCAAACTTCTCCGTGTTGAACTGCGAATAACAACCAGAGAATTGTGTGCAAAGCTGGATGTCGGCTGCAGTGCCTTAGAAACAATACTGGAACATCCTGGTTATCGCAAAGTCTGTGCGAGATGAGTCCCGCGGATGTTTACAGAAGAACGTAAAACTCATAGAATGGAAATTTGTCGGGACCTGCTGGATCAATATGAAGCTGAAGGTGAAAATTTTCTGAATAGCATTGTCGACAGAGATGAGACATGGTGTCACCATTACGAGTCAGAATCAAAAAGACAGTCCACGGAATGGCGACATGCGAATTCTCCGTCAAAGAAAAAATTCAAGGCACAGTCGCCGGCAGGCAAAGTGATGTGCACAGCCTTCTAGGATAGCCAGGGTGTTGTGTTTTTGGATGTCCTGGAGCCTGGAGAAACTGTCATTTCAGCATGCTACAAGACGACACTTACAAAGCTGAAAGCCCGAATTTCCAGGTTAAGAGCAGAGAAGGAGATCAATTTCCACCTGAAACATGATAACGCTCTACCTCACACAATTTTTGCGACCACGAAACTCATTGAAAAATTCGGATGGATTGTCTTACCACACCCACCGTACAGTCCCGATTTAGCGCCTTCAGACATCCATCTCTTTGGGCCTCTTCAAGATGGACTACGTGACGAACATTTTCAAGACTCGGATGCTGCTGTCAAAGATGTAAGGCAGTGGTTAGCCTAAGCTGGTTCCGATTTTTACAACCGCAGCATGCTGGCTCTGGTTCATCGTTGGCAAAAGTGCATAACGAATAGTGGCGACTATGTGGAAAAATGACAGTCTATACCTGAAATGTTGCTCTGTTTAGCTGTGCTGTTGTGATTTAAGTATCTCCAGTAGTATCCTTGAATAAAAATAGGAGGCATTACTTTCGGAACGATTCTCGTATAATGATTCGCATGACGCGCCTCCCTCGCATTCAAGCTCTGTGCTCCTGACATCTATTCCTTCCGTAAACTGCTCTGCAACCAGTCACGTAGCCCATGCCACCCTGACTGTAAAATCACTGTCTCACCTGCTTCCTTGTCACTCTGTTGACGTTAGTTTACTCTTTTAACCCCACACATTATAACTCCGTCTACTCTTAGTACCTCACGTGAGTTATTCGCGATGCCTCACTCTCTGCGGGAAAATTTGGTAGTCTGCACAGTCGAAGACTACAAACTTTTCTGTCAGTTATGTTAGAATGTGCCTCATGGACTACATTTTTATTCATATTTTTTCCCATGCGTTTTTTTCTTTATTTACATTATATTTACGCTATACATATTCACTTTTCAATTCGTCGTCAATACTGTAACACATTTTCCTTATGTGAATAAATTAATCATATATATCTTTCAAAATATACTATACAGAATAATTTCCTCACTTTGAATTACACACATTATTTTACAGTACTTTTATCTGCACATTGCAATGATAACTCTTGATCTTGAATTACACAATTTATCTACAATGCATACATTTGCACAAAGCACCTAACACATTATGAATGCACAATTTATTATACATCTGCACGAAACTCTCTTCTATCAGGAACGCTTGATCTTTTTTCTTTTCAAGGTCACACGCAGTTTCATTTTGGCTACCCTCATTATGATTACAACCCTATTTACTACCATTTTAAATCTTAGGTTTATCTCTTGCATGTTCTTGACATTAACACTAAGGGCTGTCTACTCCCTGCATTTTCCAAATATCTTGTCGGTACAACTCTTCTTTGATACGTTACATTACCATTATCTCTAGCCCCATATTTAAAGGGCATATTCTCAGATATATTTCCTTCATTTTCTCCTAAATCTCTTAGGTTGATGTCTGACCGATCCTCTACCAGGATACCTATTTAATCTTATTCTTCACATACGTTTTCTTGCAATAATTGTAATGTATGGTTCTATACATGAATTGAAAACAATCTCTCATCATTTAGAGTGTCGACAAATACACAAAATCAAACTCATAATACTTAATACCAAATGAGTATACCACTTACTGGAAATCCACTGAAAGCAGTCTCCAACTCGCCGAACTTATGATTTGGTGCATTTAAATCATCTGTCCTATCACATGCTCAACAGGCAGATTCAAAGTAAGTCCCGTTATATTCCTTTTTACTTGATTAATAATACGGCACTCTGTGTTCATATTCAAGTTTGGAACTCTATCATTATTGGTTACGTTTGTTCTAATAATACTGTATATTCTGGTTTTATCAGTGTTTAGACATCATATCCTTTACATTTAACAAAAAATTTAAAATTGCTTGTACAACGAATAATTACATCAATAGTTTCATAATCACTACATAACCGTAATGGACCTTCATCTTTTTGTGCTTCAAATAAGCAGTCATTACGCCTTCTGTGCGTCGAGACACTTTCGTTTGGCATTATATACGTTTGGGTACAATCTTTAGGTATCTTCGTAACAGTTTGCAAAATCCTTGCTATAAACATCTCGTAATCATATGCAGACAAAAGAACAAACGTCTACTTACACACTCGATCACTTTGATCTACCTTTTTACGTAATAACTGATCATTATTCGACTTTACATACTTTGTTTTAGCATAATCTATTAACAACATTTCCTTCTCTGGGGCTACTTATGTAAATAACTATTTTCTTGCGTCTGCTGCAACAGGAATTTTACACGTATCTAATACATTGCTGTCTACAAGGGTAATATTTAATACATAACTTAAAATATTGCCAGTAATGAATACATCAAGGTCGATTACTTTAAGCAACTGAAAACGATTGCCCTCTGTAAATTCTTTCGAGAATCGCTTGTATTTAATGTTATCTTTTATCAACTACAGATGTCTGATTACTTGCGCAAGAATAATTAGATACGGTTCCAAAACATGTTTCTGTGCATTTAATATTGCTGTAATTAGCAAATAATATTCGCATTCGACCTCATTAAAGATAAACGTTAGCTCGATTAGCTGCTCATTAATGTTTATCAATACAATAGTTCTCTGACAACGTCTATCAGTGGTATTCTCGAAGTGTGTTATACGCCAACCGAGCTTTTTCATTCTTTGTGCAGTAATCTGTTCATTTCTCACTATGTAACGTACTGCCTGATTAAAACTCGTTACCGCAGATTTTACTGTTGTGTCTTGCCCCCTAGTTAATCTTAAGAGCTCTTTTTTTTTCTCCCTCTAACACATCAGTTTTCGCCGTAAAATACGATGCGTTATCTACATATAGAGTTCCAGATAATTTCTTACTGATTTCTCCAACAAACGTTTCCGTACTTTTCTTTCTGGCGAGCTAATGGTCCATTTAGACTTCGAGAGTTCTGTGTTTCGCATTTGTGGCATTGTAATGCCTGTTCTACACTTGCACATTCTAAAGTATTCGTATTAAGTAGAGAAAAGCTTCTTTGGCAGAATTTTACAGCTCCTTCGGTGTTTTCAAATATGTTTTTTAATTCTGCTAAATTAAAATAATTCCATGTTACAGTATAAAGACTGACTTTTCTCATGTTGTCATAGTATAATCCTGGGGAAGACGGGAATTTCGTAAGTTGTTGATCTAAACGACTCGTCACTATTTGGATCGAAGTAATCCCTAATTCTATCACGGTAATTATCAGTCTCAGATGTATTGGCACCATCCTGTAATTAAAACAAAATCTTTCAGGCGATTGGCGTGTGCTCTTTGACGCTAATTCTCACTTAATTGTGTTACCACAGTTGGTCCTTTAATTTGTTTTACAATTCATGCGCCTAGCCTTTGGCCGTCTAATTTCCTTGACTTCCAGTACATACACTTTCATCGAATAAAAAACTTTATCTCCTGATTCGAACTCTTTTGGATGTTGTGTTTTATCATACTACTCTTTATTCCTCAATTTAGGTTCATCATTAGAAGTTGGTGCATATTGGTACGTAGCTCTAATTCGCTCTTTTAACTCAAGCATATAAGCATCATAATTCTAATTACGTGTGTTGCATTCTTTTGGAATGTTCCTGGTATATTACGTACTATCCGAAGGAACATCTCACGAGGTATGTACCAAGTTGCATTACGTGGTGTTGTGTTAAATATAACAACCAAGTATCCCAAGTATCCATAAACTGAAATGACAAAAGTCATGGAAAACCTCCTAACATAGTATAGAACCTCCTTTTGCCCAGCGTAATGCAGAAGCTCGACGTGGCATGGACTATTCAAGCCGTTGGAAGTTCCCTGCAAAAATATTCAGCAATATATAGATATCCACATATATATAGATATCCACAGTTGCGAAACTGTTACTGGAGCAGGATTTTGTGTACGAACTAACCTCTCACTTACTTCCCATAAATGATGGATGGGATACATGTCAGGCGATCTGGGCGGCCAAATAATTCGCTCGAAATGTCCAGAATATTCTTCAAACAATCGCTGTGGCCCGGCGATAGAGAGCATTGTCATCGATAAGAATTCCATCGTTGTTTGGGAACATGAAGTCCATGAATGGCCGAAAATGGTCTCCAAGTAGCCCAACGTAACCACAACCGGTCAATATCGGTTCATGCAGCTCACATCATTATAGTGCCACCACCAGCTTGCCCAGTGCTTTGTTGACAACTTTGGGGTCATGGCTTGGTCGGGTGTGCGCCACACTTGAACCCTACCATCAGCGCTTACCAACTGAAATCGGGACTCACCTGAAAGCCCACAGTTTTCCAGTCGTCTAGGGTTCAACCGATGTGGTCACGAGCCCAGGTCAGGCACTGCAGGAGACGTCGGGATGTTAGCAAAGGCAATCGTGTCGGTCGTCTGCTGCCATAGCCCATTAACGTCAGATTTTACCGCACTGTCCTAACGGATACGTTCGTCGTACGTCCTACATTGATTTCAGCGGTTATTTAACGCAGTGATGATTACCTCTTAGCATTGACAAATCTACACAAACGCCGCTGCTCTCAATCGTTAAGTGAAGGCTGTCGACCACTTCGTTGTCCGTGTTAAGAGGTTATGTCTGAAATTTGATATTCTCGGCACATTATTGACACTGTGGATTTCGAAATATCGACTTCGCTAACGACTTCCGAAATGGACTGTCCCATACGTCTACCTCCAATTACCGCTCCATATTCAAGTTCTGTTGATTCTCATCATACGTTCATAATCAGGCCGGGAACGGTTCCACATTAATCACCTGAGTACAAAAGACAGCTCCGCCAGTGTACCGCCCTTTTATAATTGTATATGTCCATATCACTATTCCATGCCTTGCCACCTCAGCGTAATGTCGGAGCATTTAAGCTAAATTCGTGTGTTTTTCCTAACATCCAATTACTCTGCGGGTGGCAGCACATGATTTTGGTTTTCTCTATACGCACTAATTTGGATACCCTTCGCACTGTTTTACTGATGAAGTTACTACCCACATACTACGTAATACTGATGATATTCCAAACTTTAAAATAATCTTTTCCACTAGCGCTCCTGCAACCGTTTCAGCGTCTTGTTTCTCGATGGGTTCCATGAATAGAAATTTCGCCAGTGCAGCCTGGAAGGCAAGGATGTACTTATTACTCCTATCTGCCTGACGAAGTTAGTCGGTTGGTAGGTCGATTTTGGGGAGGGGACGAAAGCGCGAGGTCATCGGTCCCATCGGATTAGGGAAGGATGGGGAAGAAAGTCGCCCGTGCCCTTTCAAAGGAACCATCCCGGCATTTGTCTGAAGCGATCTAGGGAAATTACGGAAAACCAAAATCAGGATGGCCAGACGCGGGTTCGGACCGTCTTCCTCCCGAATGCTAGTCCAGTGTGCTAACTACTGCGGCACCTCGCTCGGTTTTGACAAAGCTGGTCAACGATATCCGTAGTACATCTTTCAAAGATACATTCAGGGATCTTCATTATTTCTATTGGCATTTTAGTTTTAGTCTGTGTAATTTTATTCTTTTGACAGCTTTTGCGGTGGCAAGCATACAGATCAATATCGACTTTCACTCCATCCCATGTATAGTGTTTTCCCCAGTCTACCATACGTAAAGGGTATCCGTGGTCAAGTCTGGCATTAGCTGCCGCAGCGGTCGCACGCTCCTCAAGTTTGCTCCGTGAACGTTCAGTGTTTACGTCAGTGTTTTCGTGTTTTGTGCTCGTTTATTGACGTTTTGCACGTGAATTAAGCGTTATCAATTGAGCATTTGGTCTTCTTTCGTGTCATCTTTCTACGAAGTGCCGTTGGGATTTCGGCGTTGTCCGAGATTTCTTCGCTGCAGAACACCATGGCAAACTCCGTGAGGAAAAACACCTTGATTTTCACCTTCGACAAGTACACCCGTCGAGTACAGCCCTCTGCACTTGAAATACACGACTGGATTACCGAGGTAATTGGCCTTCATTCTGAATCTGTTCATACCATGCAGCTGGACTCTGATGAATACTGCATTTTTGTAAAGTTTAACGATTCCGCGAGTGTAGACCGCTTTCTGGCAAAATTTGGTTATGAAACGGAATTTATACACCGTGATGGTACTAAAAGTACTGTCAAACTCCGGAATTCCGAGTCTGTAATTAGGAATGTTAGGGTTTTGAATATTCCCATAGAAGTAGACAATTCGAGAATTAAAGATGTCCTTTCAAAGTATGGGGTTGTCAGGCAAATAGTCAACGAAAGGTGGGCTTCGCATTTCAAGCTACAGTGCTTTAACGGCATTCGCTCCGTGGAGATGGAAGTGAAGGCAAACATTCCCTCCCACATCTTTGTTGACGGGCACAAGGCGCATGTTATTTACTCAGGGCAAACCCCTACATGTCATGTATGTAACGAGTCTGGTCACCTCCGTCAGGACTGCCCTCGCCGTGTATTTGTGCTAACAAATAACCTTACGCAACGCCGGAAATTGACACTCAACGATTTGTTGCCAGCCAGTAATACAACAGAGCCAGCGGCGGTCGTGGATCCTGTTACTACCTCTGAAAATGTTGCACTTAATGTTAATGACTTTCCGTCTTTAAAACCTGCATTAACTGCTGAAATTCCGTCCCGTGACAGCGAGATTCCCACAAAAAAGCGTCCTCTAGAGGACACTGAAAGAAATGTTGATGAGGACTCTTCCTGTGAAACACCCGTTGCCAGGAGGCCGAAGCCCAGTCCTGAAGATCTGTTGGAAGTGGAAAAAGGAGATGGAATGAAGGTCGATGTGGCTCCCACTTCCGCACAAGGACTTACACCGCCACGAACAGATAGTGACGCAGCGGGTAGTGATTTTTCACGGAAATGTGACCCTGAGCCTGAGGTCACGGCTGAAAAAACCGCATCAAGTGCACAACCCATACAATGCGAACCATACGAGGAAGTACCAGGTAAAGAACCTGCTGTCTCCGAAGCGCAACGCCGCGCCGAAGGAGGAAATACACAAGCATCACCGCCTCGCCAGCAAAACAACACAACCGACACCACGCCGGAACCAAACATTGACGACTCGCAAGCCACGGCCGTTGCCCCATTTAGCCACCGCCGGCGGCTGCGACAGACACCCGGCCTTGCTGTCGCGCGTCATCAAGCGAAAGTCACACCAGAGAAGAAAGACATGAAGAAAAAGAATATCAAATATGAAGTCATCAGGTCCAACACTGACGAGGAGAAAGAGAATGGCCACAGTGACTTATAGCAATGCATTGTCAGGATTTCAGGATACTTTTCTTCTCAAGCTATTTGTTTAAAAGCAGTGCAAATTTTCTAGGCAGTTAGTACATGTAATGGGCACACAGCTTGTAAAGATCGTGCCTTGTAGGGAAGCACGTTTGCTGCTATAATCATACCGAACCTCATCCCAAATAGCTTCTTCCGGTATGTCTGTGCTGCAAGCTTATAGCATTACTACTATTAACATTAATAAAATACAGTCACCCTTGAAATTGGCAGCACTAAAGGAATTCTTGTACCAGTCCGGAACAGATATCGCGTTGCTACAAGAAGTTGCGATAACGGAATTTCGGATCCCAGGCTTTTTTGAAATTGTTAATGTTTCTACGGAAGCCAATATCGGTACAGCCATTCTTATAAGGGAAGGCATTCCGGTGACTGAAATCGAACGACTAGAATCAGGAAGAGCCATAGGCATAAAACTTTTCGATGTGACAGTGATTAACCTTTACGCCCCATCAGGAACTTCCCACAAATTGGATCGTGCGAAGTTTTTTCAAGATGAACTGATTTATTTACTGAGGAAAAATCCGTGTTCTCTTATACTAGGTGGAGATTTTAACTGTGTTTTAAACCAGAAAGATCAACAACCCAACTTCAACTACTCGCCACAGTTAAAAAAATTAGTAAGTGATCTACACCTTAAGGATGTGTGGGAACTTCAGCACCCGACGTCAGTCGGGTTCACGTATATAACCAGCCACTCCCGCAGCAGACTAGATAGAATTTACGTGTCACCAAATTTGCAAAATTATTTATTAAACGTTGAGACTATTCCAGTGTATTTTAGCGATCACAGTACACTTTTAACTTGCTTTAATCTAAGTGTACAACCAACCCGTCGATTCAGAGGCCAATGGAACTTAAATATCTCTGTTTTAACTGACGAAGAACTGGAACAGGAAATAAGGTTTGCGTGGACTATGTGCCTCCGCACAGTAGACAAGCACCCAACAGTCATAGACTGGTGGACAAGGAGGGCTAAACCAAGGCTGCGGAAAGTTGTCATGCAGTATAGTGCAGCCAGGCACAGGGAGTTGAGGAATACAATGGAGTTTTATTATAAAGTTTTAAGAGACTTGTATCAACAGGCCCATGATGACGTAATTCGTCTAAATGATATCAAAAAAATAAAAGCCAAGTTATTAAGCATTAAACGGCAACAGATGGAGAGACTCAAAATTAAATCGAAAGCCACATCAGTCGTAGCAGATGAAACAGCTTCTCTGTATCACTTGGTGCGGCATGCTAAAAACAGACGTCAAACTATAATTGATGAAGTCCAGACGCATACTGGTACGAGGCTCACATGCCAGAAACAAATACTGGACGAAGTCCACAGGTACTATGAAACCTTATATGCCCCTACCACAGTGGAAGATGCAGCTCTCGAGGACTTTCTCACTATTTTAGGTCCACAATTGTCGGGAACAGACAACGCTTACATCCTGTCACCTATTACTAAAGATGAAGCGCATGAGGCAGTGCGTAACTCACCTCTCAACAAATCTCCGGGACTTGATGGCCTCCCTGTGGAGTTTTATGCCCGCTACTGGTCTATAATTGGGGACAAGATCACTTCCATGGCAAATGAGGTCCTGAACGGAAAACCGGTCCCTGCAGAGTTTAAGGAAAGTAAAATAGTACTGATTCCTAAGAGTAAAGGCAAAACCAACTTAAACAATTTTCGGCCTCTTTCGCTACTAAATTCTGATTACAAAATAATTTCGCGTATTATCAACAAAAGACTCTCTGCCTTTTCCAACAAAATATTGAGTCATCACCAATCTTGCTCTCCGACCAGAACGATATTCGAAATTCTATCTGCATACAGAGACGTCATTGCAATTACCTCAGTGACAAGTATAAAATGTGCTTTAATCTTCATAGCTTTCAACAAAGCTTTTGACCGCGTTAGTCATAGATACCTCTTTGCGACGCTGTCAAGAATGGCTTTCCACCCCCAGATTGTGAACATGCTAAGGAATATTGCAACAGGTGTAAATGCGAAAATAGCAATCAATGGCCAAACATCTAAACCCATACAGATAAGGCGAGGGGTTCCACAGGGCAGTCCCTTATCAATGTTTTTATTTTCAGTATCTTTAGAGCCCTTCCTCCGCACTGTCCACGAAAGATTAACAGGCATAACATTGAGTGGTGAGAAAACTGTCATACGAGCTTATGCTGATGACGTGGGCGTTGTAATAAGGAATAAGGAGGAGACAGTTACACTGGAAAGAGAAATCCAAAGATATTGTCTAGCGTCAGGAGCGACAGTAAATGAAAACAAAAGTCAAATATTGAATCTACGGGGCCTAGATCACCTTCGACTGGCATGGGCAAAACAAGACAACAAACATAAAACTTTGGGAATCACCTTAATGGCATGTCCGATGCGGATGGCTGCTTTTAACTGGACGGAAACTAGGAGGAAAGTTCATGGTGCTGTAATGGAGAACATCCATCGAACTATGGACCTGGTGCAAAAAGTCAGATTCATCAACTCCTGCGTTTTGTCTAAAGCGTATTTCACTGCGCAGGTATTTCCAATCCCTAAACTAGTAGCGAAAGGGATCATGTCCACTGTTACCAATTATTTATGGAGAGGAGACATATTCAGGGTTGGTGCGACTACGGTTATACTGGATGTCAGAAACGGGGGCCTCGGTTTGGTGCATATTGGCAATAAAGCGTCTGCTCTGTTCCTCAAACGGACTTTCCATATACTCAGAGAACTTCCACAATGTATAACCGCAAAGCTCTTTGAGGCTGTGACACCCCATAGCCTGCAAGCACCGATTGATGTGCGAAGGATTAATGCCCGTCTGCAGTATGTGAGGAACTTTTTCCTCGAAGCAAGTTATCTTAGCGACGAAATCAGAAGCAACACACGTATCACAGCGCGCGACATCATACTTGAAAGGAAGTTAAATGAGGGTAGAAACAAAATTGAAACGAAATTCCCAAATTGTGACTGGAAAGCTGTATGGCGGAACATCAACTATGCCGGGCTATCTACAGACGCTATTTCCGCATGGTACAAAACAGTTAATAATGTCATCAGCACCAACGAGAGACTATATGGGATCGGTTTAAACCAGACACATCTTTGTGGAAAATGCAATCTGGTGGATACACTCAGCCACAGATTCACCTGTGGTGGCAATGTGCATAACTGGAATTGGATCAGGCAACAAATCGCCTTTCTCACCAGATCCTCTACGCAATATATAACGCCGTCGCTCCTCCTGAGACCGGACATGACATACTTTCCGAAATTAAAAACCAACGCCATTAGCTGGTTACTGGGAAAATATGTTAGTTATGTCATCCACACACTTGGGTCGGACAACGAGATAGAATTCCGCGTTTACATGAAGTGTGAATATGCAAAAATCAGCACGTATCGCAACCACAAGAAGCACTATGGCAACATGCTGAAGATTATTTTTGAAAGAATGGGTGTTGGTTAAATATGTGAAACCACTACAACCTTGAACGAGAACGAACAGAAGAAAAATAAAAGTCACTTGGTTCCTTATTATTATTTACTTTAACCTTGCTTCCGGAACTTTTTTTTTTTTTTTTTTTTAATGTGTTTCATTGGATTGTATTTAAACTGGTTCATAGTCAAGAAAACTGGTATTAAATATGCTATTATTTTTTATTCAATGGACAGTTTACAAATTAAACAGTGAATTCAACTTTGTAGACAAACCCACTGATTGGGTGACAATAATTTGCACCTAGAATAATCTCAGTTATCTTGAGCAAAGTTTATACTGTAACCACTTTCAAAGTTTGTTTTACCATTATTACTGTATTAGACATATTTAGCATATAAATAGTTTAAAACTGGTTCTTTTTTTTTAATGTTGCAAATGGTTTAATCATTAATTGTACTGTTGAATACTGGAAATGTATGTTTTAGTAAAATACAATAAAAAAAAAAAGTGGTCTAGGGGTAGCGTCTTTGATTCATAATCAAAACGTCTTCGGTCCCGGGTTCGATCCCCGCCACTGCCTAAATTTTGATAAATAATCAGCATTGGCGGCCGAAAACTTCCGGCATAAGAAGTCAGCGTCATTCTGCCAACGGCCTTGTCAAAGAGGGCGGAGGAGCGGATAGGGGTTCAGGGCACTCTCTTGTCCTAGGGGTGGGAAATTGCCCCTAAAGGCGGAAGAATCAGCAATGATCAACGACATGAGGATGCAGAAGGCAATGGAAACCACTGCATTAAGGACACGTAACGTGTACCCACAGGACATGTGGCCTGTAATTGAAGAAGTGTCATGATGATCTCTCCATTGGCAAAAGATTCCGGAATAGTCCCCCATTCGGATCTCCGGGAGGAGACTGCCAAGGGGGAGGTTACCATGAGAAAAAGATTGAATAATCAACTAAAGGATAACGTTCTACGAGTCGGGGCGTGGAATGTCAGAAGCTTGAACGTGGTAGGGAAATTAGAAAATCTGAAAAGGGAAATGCAAAGGCTCAGTCTAGATATAGTAGGGGTCAGTGAAGTGAAGTGGAAGGAAGATACAGATGAGTATCGGGTAATATCATCAGCAGCAGAAAATGGTATAACAGGGGTAGGATTCGTTATGAATAGGAAGGTAGGGCAGAGGGTGTGTTACTGTGAACAGTTCAGTGACCGGGTTGTCCTAATCAGAATCGACAGCAGACCAACACCGACAACGACGTCGCAAGCTGAAGATGAACAGATAGAGAAAGTGTATGAGGATATTGAAAGGGTAATGCAGTATGTAAAGGGGGACGAAAATCTAATAGTCATGGGCGACTGGAATGCAGTTGTAGGGGAAGGAGTAGAAGAAAAGGTTACAGGAGAATATGGGCTTGGGACAAGAAATGAAAGAGGAGAGTTCTGTAACAAGTTTCAGCTAGTAATAGCGAATACCCTGTTCAAGAATCACAAGAGGAGGAGGTATACTTGGAAAAGGCCGGGAGACACGGGAAGATTTCAATTAGATTACATCATGGTCAGACAGAGATTCCGAAATCAGATACTGGATTGTAAGGCGTACCCAGGAGCAGCTATAGACTCAGATCACAATGTAGTAGTGATGAAGAGTAGGCTGAAGTTCAAGACATTAGTCAGGAAGAATCAATACGCAAAGAAGTGGGATACGGAAGTACTAAGGAATGACGAGATACGTTTGAAGTTCTCTAACGCTAGAGATACAGCAATAAGGAATAGCGCAGTAGGCAGTACAGTTGAAGAGAAATGGACATCTCTAAAAAGGGCCATCACAGAAGTTGGGAAGGAAAACATAGGTACAAAGAAGGTAGCTGCGAAGAAACCATGGGTAACAGAAGAAATACTTCAGTTGATTGATGAAAGGAGGAAGTACAAACATGTTCCGGGAAAATCAGGAATACAGAAATACAAGTCGCTGAGGAATGAAATAAATAGGAAGTGCAGGGAAGCTAAGACGAAATGGCTGCAGGAAAAATGTGAAGACATCGAAAAAGATATGATTGTCGGAAGGACAGACTCAGTATTCAGGAAAGTCAAAACAACCTTTGGTGACATTAAAAGCAACGGTGGTAACATTAAGAGTGCAACGGGAATTCCACTGTTAAATGCAGAGGAGAGAGCTGATAGGTGGAAAGAATACATTGAAAGCCTCTATGAGGGTGAAGATTTGGCGGATGTGATAGAAGAAGAAACAGGAGTCGATTTAGAAGAGATAGGGGATCCAGTATTGGAATCGGAATTTAAAGAGCTTTGGAGGACTTACGGTCAAATAAGGCAGAAGGGATATACAACATTCCATCAGAATTTCTAAAATCATTGGGGGAAGTGGCAACAAAACGACTATTCACATTGATGTGTAGAATATATGAGTCTGGCGACATACCATCTGACTTTCGGAAAAGCATCATCCACACAATTCCGAAGACGGCAAGAGCTGACAAGTGCGAGAATTATCGCACAATCAGCTTAGCAGCTCATGCATCGAAGCTGCTTACAAGAATAATATACAGAAGAATGGAAAAGAAAATTGAGAACGCGCTAGGTGACGATCAGTTTGGCTTTAGGAAAAGTAAAGGGACGAGAGAGGCAATTCTGACATTATGGCTAATAATGGAAGCAAGGGTACAGAAAAATCAAGACACTTTCATAGGATTTGTCGACCTGGAAAAAGCGTTCGACAATATAAAATGGTGCAAGCTGTTCGAGATTCTGAAAAAAGTAGGGGTAAGCTATAGGGAGAGACGGGTCATATACAATATGTACAACAACCAAGAGGGAATAATAAGAGTGGACGATCAAGAACGAAGTGCTCATATTAAGAAGGGTGTAAGACAAGGCTGTAGCCTTTCGCCCCTACTCTTCAATCTGTACATCGAGGAAGCAATGATGGAAATAAAAGAAAGGTTCAGGAGTGGAATTAAAATACAAGGTGAAAGGATATCAATGATACGATTCGCTGATGACATTGCTATCCTGAGTGAAAGTGAAGAAGAATTAAATAATTTGCTGAACGGAATGAACAGCCTAATGAGTACACAGTATGGTTTGAGAGTATCGGAGAAAGACGAAGGTAATGAGGAGTAGTAGAAATGAGAACAGCGAGAAACTTAACACCAGGATTGATGGTCACGCAGTCAATGAAGTTAAGGAATTCTGCTACCTAGGCAGTAAAATAACCAATGACGGACGGAGCAAGGAGGACATCAAAAGCAGACTCGCTATGGCAAAAAAGGCATTTCTGGCCAAGTCTACTAATATCAAATACCGGCTTTAATTTGAGGAAGAAATTTCTGAGGATGTACGTCTGGAGTACAGCATTTATGGTAGTGAAACATGGACTGTGGGAAAACCGGAACAGAAGAGAATCGAAGCATTTGAGATGTGGTGCTATAGACGAATGTTGAAAATTAGGTGGACTGATAAGGTAACGAATGAGGATGTTCTACGCAGAATCGGAGAGGAAAGGAATATGTGGAAAACAAGGAGAAGGGACAGGATGATAGAACATCTGCTAAGACATGAGGGAATGACTTCCATGGTACTAGAGGTTGCTGTAGAGGGCAAAAACTGTAGAAGAAGACAGAGATTGGAATACGTCAAGCAAATAATTGAGGACGTAGGTTGCAAGTGCTACTCTGAGATGAAGAGATTAGCACAGGAAAGGAATTCGTGGCGGGCCGCATCAAACCAGTCAGTAGACTGATGACAAAAAAAAAAAAAAAAAAAAAAACCGTAAGTTCTCCCTATTCCTTGAGGACTGCAGACCGGAGAATCATGGTTGCTCTTCAGGGTCGCTTTCTTTTCTGCTGGATTCTAAGTAGCAGCTGGTTTCCGCACAGTCGTGCTCCCTGTTATTACCCACGTATCACCTTCGTCCACAAGGTCGGTGTTACTTGCTCCGCTTATCTCGCCTTCTCCACAACGCCGTTTACCATCGTTTACGACCTCAGGAACGGTCTTTGAAACTTCCGCTCCCCTCCCCCCAGCTGTCCCAGCCGTTTCGGTTTATCTTTCTCGAGTCTCTTTTATTGTCTTCAGTTTCATTAATAGCTGTCCTCAGGTTTTGAATTCTAGAGAGGGCATCTCCGATCTGATTTCGCTTGCCACCTTTATACAGAATTTGCTAATAATGTTCTTCTCATTTCAGCAATCTCGATGACGGATGAAAAATTCTACTTACCCACGTCAGTGGTTTGTGACCATCACGTACTACATATTCGGCCGAAGAAATACGGTCGTAAATATTTAGCTGCCCAACCTACGGCCAATATTTCCCTCTCTATAGTGCTGTATGACTGTTCTGCTTTGTTTAATGTTGTAGATGCGTAAGCAACAGGCAAGGCACTGCTCATTTTTCCATGCTTAGAACTGCGATGATCGAGCTCTGACTGTCATCCGTTGTAACAATAAACCCTTGACTAAAGTCAGGATACTGCAATATCAGAAAGCTTCACAGGTTTTCCTTCAACCGTCGAATGCCTCTTCCTGTTCTGTCCCCAATTGTATGACACTCCTTTCTTCAGCAAGTGGTATAGAAGTTCTGCAATTTTACTGTAACTGTTTATGATGCGACGATAGTCTCCGCTTAGGCCCAGAAATACTTTTAATTGTGAAGTAGTCTCTGGATACTGTTTTCCAGCCTCGACCTCATTTGGACAAGGCTTCAACCCTTTTACTTTATGAACACGCCCCAAAAGTGTTGCGTGCTTGCGCAGGAACTCACATTTATCTAGTTGCAATTTGAAATTTTAGAGACTTTGCCTCTCAAAGACGTCCTCAAGCTTCCTCACATGGTCCTTTACTTATGAGCCTAATACAGGGTGTAATAGGTATAAGTACAGATATTTCTGTTGGTGACTGAAGACAGTGTACGGAACAACATTACGTAAGTATTTACGTTATTTTTAGGTTGGCTGGTACCTCCAAGCAGTGGCGGATACAGAAAAACCTCAAGGAAAGGGCGCTAAAGATATCTTGAGCTACCTTTACTTTTACCGTAATAAAAAATAATCAAGCCACATGCAAAGTTTTATTTAAGCTGGTTATACACATATGCAAGACAATACCATCCTATGATATAAAAAAGTTACAATTGTGGTTTTCTTCCTTAAATGATGAATTATATGCGCCTATTCTTCTTGTTAAATTGGTTAACTACATCATCAATAGGACAATCAATGTCTGAGTGACTGTTCCACAGAGCTAAGCCATTAAGTCGATCCTCCTCCATTGTCGACCTCAGCCATATCTTTGAACGCCACAGTGTTGAAAAATTTCTTTCTACTGTAGCAAAAGATGCAGGTAGACAAGCAAATGTTTTCTACAGCGTGTGCAAAGTAGGATAGTCAGATCTAGGACAAACAGACAACACTTGCATAATAGAGTCGCAATTATTAAGGGCGTTTATGCTCGTTTGCTTGTATTGAAGAATCTCTCCCATTAGTCTCTTTTTAATCACAAAACAGTAGAATATTCGCGACTTTTCTCGAACAAATGCCAGACAGAATAACGTATCGAGATCAGTAGAAAGGCCTCGACTTTACTCGTGGGCAATGTGGGCGGCCATGCAAGGGGTGGGGGTGAGGGGGGGGGAGGGGGCTTCTACTGGCCAGCAGGTCAGGTGTTGAGGTGTGGACGCGAAACGGTTAGTCTGTACTGACAGGCAAATTCCAGTTAGTGGTGCACCTACAGCTATGCACAAAACATCAGGTCGTAAAGTTTGTGATGTGTTTGTGGCATGGGTGTTCGATACAGAGAAAAAAGTAACCAACACACTGAGGTGAATATATTAATGTACCACATATAAAAATATCTGCACTTATACCTGTTACAACGTGTATTACGACATCATCTAGGTATTCATACACCTTCTCTCCTTTGTCAGTTACCTCACCAACGTATAACTGGTGCTCTAGCGTTACCAGATATTATTGTACCTGATATTTATGTTTCCATAGATAACCTGTTTAGTTTGTCAGTATTTGCTTTTGAAGAAAACGTTGAAACCATAGTAAAAGGGTCTAAATAAATATTCCATTTTGAAACTGAACCGCTGTTTATTAATTCTACTAGGTGAAATATGTTATTGTATGCCATACATGTCACCATAATGACATTTCTTTCTTCAATATTCAAATATTCACTCTGACAATTTCTTTTATTTTACTGGCTTTGAGTTTTATCTCAGTCTTTACTTTTATCAGTGGCCCTATTTCAAAAGCCTCATCGGGTGATATTTCCTTGGCCGCACTACAGGATGCTTCATCTGTATACTTCGCTTCGTCACATTCAATACACTCGTTATATACACTATGTGATCAAAAGTATCCGGACACCTGGTTGATAATGACGTACAAGTTAGTGGCGCCTTCCATCGGTAATGCTGGAATTCAGTATGGTGTTGGACCACCCTTAGGTTTGATGACAGCTTCCACTCTCGCAGGCATACGTTCAGTCAGGCGCTGGAAGGTTTCTTGGGGAATGGCAGCCCCGTTCTTTACGGAGTGTTGCACTGAGGAGGGGTACCGATGTCGGTAGGTGAGACCTGGCACGAAGTCGGCGTTACAAAACTTCCCAAAGGTGTTCTGTAGGATTCAGGTCAGGACTCTGTGCTGGCCCGTCCATTACAAGGATGTTATTGTCGTGTAACCGCCACAGGCCTTGCATTATGAACAGGTGCTCGACCGGTTTGAAAGATGAAGTCGCCGTCCTCGAATTGCTCTTCAACAGTGGGAAGCAAGAAGGTGCTTGAAACATCCATGTAAGCCCACGTTGTGATAATGACACACAAAACAACAAGGGGTGCAAGTCCCCTCCGTGAAAAACACGACCACACCATGACACCACCGCCTCCGAATTTTACTGTTAGCACTACACAAGCTAGCAGATGACGTTCACTGGACATTCGCCATACCCACACTCTGCCATTGGATCGCCCCATGGTCTACCGTCATTGGTCACTCCACACAACGTTTTTCCGCTATTCAATCGTCCAATCCTTACACCAAGCAAGGAGTCGTTTGGCATTTACCAGCGTGATATGTGGCTGATGAGCAGCCACACGACCATGAAATCCAATTTTTCTCACCTCCCGCTTAACTGTCATTGAACTTGCAGTGGATCCTGATGCAGTTTGGAATTCATGTGTGTTAGTCTAGATAAATGTCTGCCTATTACACATTACGACCTTCTTCAACTGTCGGCGGTCTCTGTCAGTCAACAGACGAGGTCGGATTGTACGCTTTCATGCTTTATGTGTCCCTTCACGTTTACACTTCACTATCACATCGGAAACAGTGGACCTAGGGATGTTTAGGAGTGTGGAAATCTTGCGTACAGACATATGGCACATATGACACCCAATGACATGACCATGTTCGAAGTCCGTGAGTTCCGCGGTGCGCCCCATTCTGCTCTCTCACGATGGCTAATGACTACTGAGGTCTCTGAAATGGAGTACCTGGCGGTAGGTGGTAGCCCAATGCGCCTAACATGAAAAAGTATGTTTTTGGGGGTATCCGGATACTTTTGATCACATAGTGTATGTGCAGTCTCTTAACATAATCAGTGCTTGTGGTACGTAAACTCCTGGTCTCACTTGGTGCTTAGGTATAATCGCTTCCGACATATTCTGTATGTCTACACTCACTTATCTCGCTTTTCCGCTGCTCCTATAGTCATCGAACCGGTTCTTCCGACGTTTGACATAGCTTACTTGCGTTACATGGCTCTAACCGCAGACGAACAAACATAGCTCTGTTTCGCAGCTCCTACCGCTAGCGAATCAATACACCACTGGCGCACCGCTCCTACAACAATTCCACTAAGATATTTTCTCTCTGGGAGCTGATGTTACCGTGTTGTTCACAATTTGATTCGCTACCTACGAATTCCTACGCTTTTGGCACTGTAATCTATCACCACATTCTAATTTAAAAAATCTCCTCTTCGTCTACAAATGTACTTCGCAAGCCACCTTATGGTAGGTGGAGGAGGGTACCTTGTATCACTACCAGTCACTTCCTTTCCTGTTCCACTCGCAGATAGAGCGAGGGCAAAACGACTGTCTATATGCCTCCTAACGAGCCCTGATTTCTCTTATCTTCGTGGCCCTTAGGCGAAATGTACTTTTACGGCTTCAAAAGCCGTTTCTCTGAATATTCTCAATCGTGTTCGCCCGAAGAGAATGTCGCCTTTCCTCCAGGGTTTCCCATTTGAGTTCTCGAAGCATCTCCGTAATACCTGCGTATTGATCGAACTAACAGGTAACAAAACAGATTAACCAGACTTCCCAAAGTTTTCCCAATAAACCAAAGTCGATCATTCACTTTCCCCACTGCAATCATTACATGCTTATTTCATTTCATATCGCTTTGCAACGGCATGTCTAATATTTAACAGCCTTTACAATGTCAAGCAGCTCACTACAATGGAGTATTCGAATATTGCGGGGTTTTTTCCTCACTCATTTGCATTAACTTCTTTAGAGCTAGACGCCATACATAATATAAATTAGAAATTTCGTCTATGTGATCTTGTACCCTCCTACAGTCACTCGCGCACCACACGTCATCAGTAAATAGCTGAAGGTTGCTGCTCACCCTGCCCTTCAGATCATGTATATACATAGAGAATAATAGTGGTTCTGTCCTACTTGCCTGGTGCGTTCCTGACGATACCTTGTCTCTGGGGAAGTCCTCGAGCCACACACATATCTGGGAACATATTCCATGTGCTGTACCTTTGTATTGAATCTGCAGTGGGGCACCATCCCAAACGCTTTTAGGAATTTTCCGAATATGAAAACTACCTATAGCCCTCTATCCATAGTTCGAGTATATCATGTGTGAAAAGGGCTGAGTTGTGTAAGAGCGGAGCTTTCTAAAACCGTGCTGGCTTGTGCAGAGAAGCTTTTCTGTCCCAAGAAAAATTAGTTTATTCAACGTGAGACTATATTGAAGAGTTCTGGGGCAAATCGATGTTAAGGATATTGGTTCGTAATTTTGCGGGTCCGTTTTTGTACTCTTCTTACATACAGGAGTTACCAGCGCTTTTTTTCCAGTCGCTTGGGACATTGCGCTGACGAGAGATTCCCGATAAATGAAAGTTCAGCAACGGACCAACGCCGTAGAGTACCCTTTGTTAAACAGAAATGAGATTCCATCCTGATCTGGCAACTTACTTGTCTTCAGCTTATTCAGTTCCTTCTCTACATATGGGATGCATATTACTATATGTTCCATACGGAAGTCTGTGCGACAGTGAAACGACGGTATGTTTGTACAATCCTTCTGCATGAACGATTTCATAACGCGAGATCTCTAACTTGAGCTGTCGTTTTGTACCAGATTGGTCGAGTGGCTGAATAAAAGCATTCGACCCAGTTAGCAATTTTACGTAGTATCCTAATTTTCTCTGGTTCTCGACAAGATTTTTTGCTAAGGTGTGGCGGTGGTGGTTGCTCTATGGTTCGCGCAAGGAAGTTGCAGTGCGACGGTCTCATTACGCATCCTTGTAACACGTTTTCATTAGGTCGCTTTGTTGTCTGTTTGTCTGTGCGGTACAAATTTTGCAGTTGATTTTAAACTAACTTCTCAATGAGCTAGAGTCTTGAAACATTCAACATAGCACAGGTAATGCAATATTAACTCGCATTTATGTCTGGTATGTGGCAGAGTGTACTTTTTTTTTCTCTCTCTCTCTCTGTCCATTCGGTACATGCGGCTCAATGGTAGACGGGTTGTGTATTGGCATATGACCCTTGGCGGACTTCCTCAAAGACTGTTGAGCCTGGTCTGCCGGGGTTCCTTTGCACATGTTGCCAGCTCTTTCCTTGAAATTTGCTGCGGCCGTTTCCTGGTGTTTTATGACACACGGCGCAACCGCCCGCACTCTGTTATGGACAACTTGCTATCATACAGCTTTCTTATATAGGTGAATATGCAATTCAGTATGGAAATATAACCTATGTTAGTTAAATACTGGCAGTCACTAGTACTGCTACATATTTCACTTATCGACGCTGAGGATTAATTATCCTGATTTGATTTCACTTTTTATTCTGGTTTTCAATCAACTTCGGGGCAGTTTTGGAAAAACAGTCGTGCAACATTGGCAGCAAGACGATGCTAATGTAATAGGGGGTCCACATTCGAAATTTCCGCTTCTGCTAATGCAGCATTGACAATAGTGAGCCGGCCGAAGTGGCCGCGCGGTTAAAGGCGCTGCAGTCTGGAACCGCAAGACCGCTACCGTCGCAGGTTCGAATCCTGCCTCGGGTATGGATGTTTGTGATGTCCTTAGGTTAGTTAGGTTTAACTAGTTCTAAGTTCTAGGGGACTAATGACCTCAGCAGTTGAGTCCCATAGTGCTCAGAGCCATTTGAACCATTTTTTGACAATAGTGACAGGAGTCGTACTGTAACCGCGTGATGGCTCTTTACTTATTTCAAGTAAGGAAAGAAAGCAACGAGTAACGTACAACAAAAAGACAACTGCAGAACACAAATCACTTGTTTGCTGAGATTGTCAGTGTTATGAATGAAGTAGCACAGGCCCAACTCCTATCAGTTCCAGACAGTCTAAAACTCCCTCACCTAAAATCGCCATGTTCACGTATCCACAAAATACTGCTTCTTGTTTCTAATTGGCGTTTCGAAATGTATTTGCCGGCAGGAGTGGGCGAGAGGTTCTAGGCGCTTCAACTAACCTAAGGCTGGTTCAAATGGCTCTGAGCACTATGGGACTTAACATTGAAAGGTGGCTACACTGAGTCACAGCGCCAGAGATTGCGCCAAAGAGTTTTATTCCGCCGCCTTCACTGGCAGTGCTTGCTCAGAAGTTGCTGTGGGAAGTAGTGGTTGAGAAGTTGCCGTGGTTTGTACTTGTTGAGAGGATGTCGATAGCAGTACTAGTTGTGAGCATGTCGTGTGCAGTTGTTCTGATGGGATAGACAGCCGATGCTGTTCGATTGGGGATGTTGTAATGATCAGAGTGTATTTTTTCGTCAGTATATATGAGGTAATAAAAAATTTTTGTATTTCAAATTTCCTAAATAACAATGCTTCTTGGTCACAGGTTCAGTCAACAAAGCATCTGGCTTGTGTTCATGTATCACAGTGTAATTCTGATTTCTATGTGAAATCATAGTATTTCTGGTTTTTTTTTTTTTTTTTAATTACTTCAGTGTAAATGGTACTTAAGATACCTTGTCGTATTGAGAAAGAACAGTGCCAGATGTGTACGTTGAATCACAATTCCACACACAGAACAGTTACACTTGTGCTTTGTTGTTTCGTAGCTTTTATAGTTTCTGGGGACTTAATTAATTAATTGTGTTAGCGGAAATTTCCTTTCATTCTTTGTTGTTATTCTATGCAGTCAGATTGCGTACTAATACTACTCAGGGCCAACCGGTTACGAGACTTCGTAACCGGACAGTCAGCGACTAAAATTAAAAATATTTGCATTCTATTTAATTAAGCCCCCATGCACGTGGCGACCGCTGCTTCGGATCCATCCTTGGATTTCTTTTGATAGTAAAAATAGCAGACAGTAGTATTGTTGTAGTAATTCGTAGTTTAGTAATTGTAGTCTATATTGCATGTGTAGATTTGGTAATTGAACATTTGTAGTTGTCTTGTCATTCTTCTAATGGTATTTTTGCAGAATTTAATTTTGATGTCTTGTATACGGGTTTGACAATTTTGTGCAATTATGAAGATTTCAATTGTTCGTTAATCGTGTTTGTCGGAAAGCATTTCGTGTGAATGGTATTGTTGGAGATAAAGTATCATTGTGTGTAATTTTCGTATAGTGACGAGTTTTGTATGTTTTGTAAATGATTACGCGATCGATGAAAAAGGCAAAAATGATGGATAGGGAAAATGACAAAATTGTTGACATGGCGAACTCGCCAACACAGGAGAACAGTATGGTGAATAATGAAGTTGAAAACAATTTAATAAGTCGGGAAAATAGGCCGGAACCAGTTCAAAATTTTTCACAATCAAAAAATTTTCCGAATACGAGATTAACGACAGAAGATTCTGGAATAGTATCGAACACAGATAGCTTCACAGCTTTGACGGAAGAAGTTGGTTTTGCGGGAAATGTTAGGGGTGAAAATAATTTCGAACCAGTTAATATGGAGCAGTTGATGAGTGCAATCTTTAATTTGGGATCTGAATTAAAAACAGTGGGATCACAGTTACGATCTGAAATTAAAACTGATATGGGAACAATGGAAACACTGTTAGACTCACTGGGATCTCAAATAGGAACAATTAAAACTAATATGGGAACAATGGAAACACGGTTAAGCTCACTGGGATCACAGTTAGGATCTGAATTAAAAACAGTGGCAACATGGGTAGAAACTGATATGGTAACAATGGAAACACAGTTACACTCACGAATAGGGACATGTTTTAAAAACATGAAAGATGAATTAAAAAGATAAATTAGAGATGAAGTACAACCGATTCTGAATTCTCACAATAATAGATTAATTTCAACAGAAATTAAACAAAATGAACAGGATAGAGAACAGAAGAAAGAGATCGCGTGATAGTACAAAAATTTTCAGAGTTAAATTTACAACGTGCACACGATAAGGAAGAAATATTTGAAAGAATATTGTACCAATGTCTTTCGTAGAATTATAACAGTTCAAATTTTTGCCAAATGACAGAATAAATAACCTAACACAACAATATGAACAGTTAACTACTAAATGTGTCAATACTGAAACCCGAGTCGCGACACTTACGGAAGACATAAATAAACACAAAGAACAAATAGTTGACTTATCGGAAAGAGTTGAGAAGATTTCAGATAAATTGACAAGTTTTAGTTTAAATGGGGACAGAGATTCAGATGATACAGCTCCATTGCTATTTGCAGAAATCGAAGAGTACCAGAACATAAATAAACATGTTGAAAATCATGGAAAATTTAATGAACGCGTTAAAAGGGAATTTGAGGCGTTACAAAAGCAAGTCAAACAAATTGAAAGCGAAATCGTAGGAAAAGACGGTAGAAGAAATTTGGAATCACCGAGAGCAGCGGGTTTTGAAGATAATAATGTATTTCATTTACGAGATGCAACAAGAGAGCGCCAGGCGCGCGAACTTGACAATAATCGACTTTCGGACTGGGATAGACGCGGTAGGTCTTTGTCGCCACGAGGCGAAAACTTTGACTATAAACACTTTTTAACTGTTCGGAAATTTAAGATCTTTCGCAATTCTAAGAATGACATACATCTATGTTCATGGTTAGATCAATTTATGTACGCACTTCCACCAAATTGGCCACTAAGTCACAAATTGGAATTTATATTTATGTGCGGCTATGTAAGTCCTCAGAGGATTCACTACGCTAAGTGCATATGTGCCGTAGCGTGCACAGGGCCCCGAGCTGTAGTGGTGCTATTTCCCTTTTAGTTTTCTGCACCGCTGCCTACTCTTCTACTATTCTTTGTATCTATCAAAACAACTCTTCGATTATCAATCTATCTAGAAAAGGAGTCAGTAAAGAATAACCGGATATGACTATTTTACCCAAAAGTGATTTCGGAAATTATCGTCTGGACCTACTGTATCTTCAGCAGCATTCATTCGTAGTTTAAACGAAATTTTACCTGTTTATCTTCGTGACAATATTACTTCATATGTTGACGATATTCTTATTGTTAAACGTTCTTGGAGTGAGCATAACAAAATTTTGGAATCATTACTACTTATTTTTGCAAGAGTTGGTATTACAGTGAATTTGGAAAAATCTGAATTTGGTCGTTCTCAGGTGAAATTTCTTGGTCATATTATTTCTACAGAAGGTATTCTTCCTGATCCAGAGAAACTAGACGCTATTCGTAATTATGCTGTTCCTACTACAAAACGTGATGTTCGTAGTTTCCTTGGTGTCTGTAATTTTCTTAGACGTTTTGTTAGATTGGACGATTTGGCCACACCTCGTTTATGTGAACTATCTGGAAAGAATTCTAATTGGTGTTGGGGTGAGGAAGCTCAATCAGAATTTGAACAACTTCGTGATGCTTTAGTTGCTGCTCCACTTCTTTCACATCCGGATTTATCTCAAGAGTTTTGTTTGGCGACGGACTCATCATACAAAGGCCTAGGTGCACACTTATTTCAAGAGATAGAAGAAAACGGCGTTGTAGTACAGAAAACTATTGCATTTGGAAGCCGTGTTCTCTCTAAATCAGAAAAGAATTATTCGATTACGGAACTTGAAGCCTTGGCTGTTGTTTGGGCTTTCACAAAATTTCGGACATTTTTGTATGGGAGACATACTAAGGTTTACACCGATCATCGAGCTCTGGAATTTCTTATGTCAACAAAATTAACTCATGGAAGATTGTCACGATGGGCGCTGTATCTACAGGAATTTGACTTTAGTATTGTTTACATACAGGGTTCCTCAAATATTATTGCTGATGCTTTATCACGTGAACCTATGGGTTTGAAACAAAGTGCTGAGGAGGACTGCAAGGAAAACAATTATTGTTTGATGTACACTCCTGGAAATGGAAAAAAAGACACATTGATACTGGTGTGTCAGACCCACCATACTTGCTCCGGACACTGCGAGAGGGCTGTACAAGCAATGATCACATGCACGGCACAGCGGACACACCAGGAACCGCGGTGTTGGCCGTCGAATGGCGCTAGCTGCGCAGCATTTGTGCACCGCCGCCGTCAGTGTCAGCCAGTTTGCCGTGGCATACGGAGCTCCATCGCAGTCTTTAACACTGGTAGCATGCCGCGACAGCGTGGACGTGAACCGTATGTGCAGTTGACGGACTTTGAGCGAGGGCGTACAGTGGGCATGCGGGAGGCCGGGTGGACGTACCGCCGAATTGCTCAACACGTGGGGCGTGAGGTCTCCACAATACATCGATGTTGTCGCCAGTGGTCGGCGGAAGATGCACGTGCCCGTCGACCTGGGACCGGACCGCAGCGACGCACGGATGCACGCCAAGACCGTAGGATCCTACGCAGTGCCGTAGGGGACCGCACCGCCACTTCCCAGCAAGTTAGGGACACTGTTGCTCCTGGGGTATCGGCGAGGACCATTCGCAACCGTCTCCATGAAGCTGGGCTACGGTCCCGCACACCGTTAGGCCGTCTTCCGCTCACGCCCCAACATCGTGCAGCCCGCCTCCAGTGGTGTCGCGACAGGCGTGAATGGAGGGACGAATGGAGACGTGTCGTCTTCAGCGATGAGAGTCGCTTCTGCCTTGGTGCCAATGATGGTCGTATGCGTGTTTGGCGCCGTGCAGGTGAGCGCCACAATCAGGACTGCATACGACCGAGGCACACAGGGCCAACACCCGGCATCATGGTGTGGGGAGCGATCTCCTACACTGGCCGTACACCACTGGTGATCGTCGAGGGGACACTGAATAGTGCACGGTACATCCAAACCGTCATCGAACCCATCGTTCTACCATTCCTAGACCGGCAAGGGAACTTGCTGTTCCAACAGGACAATGCACGTCCGCATGTATCCCGTGCCACCCAACGTGCTCTAGAAGGTGTAAGTCAACTACCCTGGCCAGCAAGATCTCCGGATCTGTCCCCCATTGAGCATGTTTGGGACTGGATGAAGCGTCGTCTCACGCGGTCTGCACATCCAGCACGAACGCTGGTCCAACTGAGGCGCAAGGTGGAAATGGCATGGCAAGCCGTTCCACAGGACTACATCCAGCATCTCTACGATCGTCTCCATGGGAGAATAGCAGCCTGCATTGCTGCGAAAGGTGGATATACACTGTACTAGTGCCGACATTGTGCATGCTCTGTTGCCTGTGTCTATGTGCCTGTGGTTCTGTCAGTGTGATCATGTGATGTATCTGACCCCAGGAATGTGTCAATAAAGTTTCCCCTTCCTGGGACAATGAATTCACGGTGTTCTTATTTCAATTTCCAGGAGTGTATATTAAAGGTGTTGCGTTTGAAAATTTTATTTCGTCTTCGCTCCAGGACATCGCTAAGGAGCAAAATAAGGATCCAGTCTGGAAGGACATTAAGGAGAAGTGGAGGAGAAAGGAAAGCGTAGCGATTAGACAGTATTATTTAGTTCGCAATGATATTCTTTTTAAACGAAAATCGGTCGTCAACTCTGTTTGGTTAGTTTGTATTCCTGATGAATGGGTTAATAAATTGATTTGGTATACACATTTCGGTTATGCACACTTTGGTCCCAGAAAATGCTTTCATAAATTACGAGAAAATTGCTACTTCAGTAATATGGAAAAAAACATATTCGATTTGCTCTTGCCAAAGGCAAATTATGTCAAAAGGCTAAGCCGCCAACTATTTCTCACAGAGCACCATTGTTTCCTATCATTCCAGCGAAATTAAAGTAGATGGCCGCAGTCGATTTGTTCGGTCCAGTGGTTCGTTCTACTAATGGTTTTGCGTACATTTTGGTAGCAGTGGAATTGACATCAAAATATGTGTGTTTTACACCTTTACGCAAAGCAACAGCTCGTTCAGTATCTAATGCTTTCATCAAAATTCTTAAAGAAGTGGGTCATGTTGATAAAGTTATATCAGATAATGGATCACAGTTTCGCTCTAAAATTTGGCTTCATACTCAACGGCGTCATAAGATTAAACCAATTTTCATTTCACTTTTTCACCCTCAATCTAACGCTTGAGAGAGATGGATGAAGGAAATCAATAAACTGTGTCGACTTTATTGTCATCAGAATCACAGAACTTGGGATCAGCATCTTCATATTTTTCAAAACATTCTGAATGAACTCCCTAATGATTCAACTTCTTCACCGCCTATATTGATATTAAAAAACAAAGCACCGACAAATCGCATTTCAGAAATAGTTCCTTTTCCGCCTACACGGAAACTGCGGCATTCTGAAGTTGTTAACCTGGCTCTGCAAAATGTTGCATCTGCGGCTGCTAGAAGAGAGAAATCAGCTAAACATCCTGGTCGTTTAAAAACCTTGTCAGTTGGTCAAAAGGTGTTAATTAAGTCTCATCGTTTGTCTCACAAAGGAAAGGGCTTGTGTCGCAAATTTTTTCTGCTTTATAACGGTCCATATAGAGTTCGCAAAATTATTCATGATAACACTGTCGAAGTAGAAACTCTTAAATCTCGACGCTCTAAGGGAATACATCATATATCGAACGTTAAAATTTTTGTGGAATGACATGCTTTTGAGAAATTAACAGTTATACATAAACATGCAGAGAATACAAGGATACCGCGATGTGTTCCGGCGGCGGCACATACTCAAAGCAACAGTCAAGTCTGAGCGGCGCACAAGGCAATCGTTGACCACAAACAATTACCTCCTACGTCACGCGTACCTACAGCTGATCGAGCGCTGAGTGCGAATGCACTGACAGCCGTAAACAAATACACAGTCTAATTTCTCCGAATAAATTCAGTATAAAGCTATAGTGACTTGATAAATTATGTTATTAACGTTCAATATTTTTCAGGATACAGCTGTATAAAATATTTAAGAACTTCAGGTAAATTCTGTGTGTGTCCGACGTTAAGAGGACTTGCTATCGAGAAAATTTCAGGAAGAATGTAATTTCGAAGAAGAAACTAATAAACTAAAAAGGTAACTATTAATTGAGTTTATTTTTCAGGTAACATATTTCCACTTAGGTACGTACTTTAGACGTAATTTGCTGCTCGCGATTACGTGATTTGTACTTTGTGCTAAATTTTATGTTCTATGAATTTACTTGTGAAGCGACGTGCTTGCGTACATTTGCTGATTTTGACAATGTTTTATTAATGAACAGGGTTGTTATTTGTGTATGTTATGCATCGCTTGGCTGCACTGCTTTTTCACTGATGTCACATTTTTTTTTGTTATGTGCCTGCTGTGCTTATTTATTTAAATTATAATTGTCACCTAACTAGTTGTGCTGATACAGTTATGTACGTATGTTATACTTTGTGATTTATCTGCTTGCGCCTTCATGTTTACTTATTGAGATTACATATGAACATTTATTTGCTTATGCTGATATGATACTAATGACCTGTTTATTATGTAAGATATATATTTGCTGCTTTGCGTATGGATTGCATACTTATACATTTCTGTTTGTTGTCATAACTACTCTTTAATTTGGTATATAGAAATGCTGATATACTGTGTACGAACATGGAGTTTAGGTCACACTATGGTATTAATTATAGATTGTTCGCTTGGCAGAGCCTCGTTGTAGGAATTGTGCTACATCCACTTGTTAACATTCTGTTCTCTACTGGTATATTTACTCGCTATTGCATGTTTTGCTTACGCTCAGTGCCTTATATTTTAAGATAAGAAAATGAACTGTTATAATTCTACGAAAGACATTGGTACAAGAAACTTCATTGAAATCACATGAGCTGGAGGTTTTATGGAAGCTGTATAAATTTATGCTAATAGGAAGGAAGCTAACGACATGACATACCAACACTAGGTTTAGACCATTGACAGTTATTACACTGCATTCTTCGTGAGCGTTTGAAATAGCAAGTGACACTTGACACAAGAAATACTCCACATGTTTGCTTCTGTTTTGCCATGATTCTTGAAGTGGTGTACACACTGTGAAATATTACGATCATTCACACTCCATACTCGTACTTACTTACTGAGAGTTATTCAAACTAAAGGCTGTTAGAGGTCGTGTACGACGCATTTCTTTTATTTAATGATGGGCAAGGTAACCAAAATGTATTTTATAATTCATAATGAGTAGAAGATTTGGGTCAAATGGATTACACAGAGGTTGTGTGTGGACATTGTGTCTTCGGATTGTATGGGATGATGAATTGAAGTTTGCACTAGGATTTTATCTGTACTTGTTCGAGGAGACTGACTAGAGGAAAGAGTTGTTATGGAAGTGAAATGATATTGGTGATGAAGTTTATATGTATCGACGTATTGAGGAGGTATTATTGAGGTATTGAGATTGTGTGAAGTAGATGATTATTGGAGTTTTGGTGGACAAGAGGTAAGGTAAATGATATTGATGATAAGGTTTATATGTATCGACGTAAGAGGTAGTATTGAAGTATTAAGATTATGTGATGCTGATGATTATTGGAGTTTTGATGGATAAGAGGTAAAGTAAGTGAGGAGCATATTTTTTTGTTGGTTTATATGGAACAAGGAGGATGAAGATGGCAGACTAGAACACTCAAGTGGAAGGAAGATTGTCTACACACACACTTTGTTAAATCAATAAGCAGTATTTCCTTTTTTTTTGGAGAGAGGAAGTAATTGCATATCTTGGCACACTGACAGTTGTTCAGCAACTGTACATTTTGATTTGGCTTGGCAAACATTGGTCTTGACATGATGACTATGACGTTGACTAACTATTATTAACTGTTGCCACTACTACTTGATACACATGTTGAACATCAAATTTTGACAGAATTGCATTTACACAGTTAACACTATTCAACTACACAGTAGTACTTAAATGTGGATGAAAGATGAGTGAGTGTGTTTTGTGTGTTTTCCTTTCCTAATCCCAAATAATTGGTACCGACCTATCTCCTAAATATTATTTTACTTGTTTGTTGTGGCTCACACTGACACCCATAAATATTATAGGTTTACTGATATTTGTGTATTTGTAATATTTAATATGACAATTATCTGATATCATTTGTGTGTTTATTATTATTTGTGTGTTTAGTGTAAGAGCATTGATGATAATTTTGTAAAAGCAATTGTGTGTGCATTCAAACTGTTGTTCGTGGTTACACATATTAACATTGGTGGGTGCCACTTGGAAATGTTTAATTTCTGCTAATGAACTCTGATGAACTCTCTGATTAGTGATAGCGAATATTATGGACTGTTACCTGCACTTGTTCAACATGATGGGTGCCACTTGGAAATGTTTAATTTCTGCTAATGAACTCTGATGAATTGTCTGATTAGTGATAGTGAATATTATGGACTTTTACTTGCACCTGTTCAACATTGCTGGGTGCCACTGATGGAACTGCTTCTACTGACATAATGTCACTTGTTGCTGTCTGCACCTGTTTAACATTGCTGGGTGCCACTGATGGAACTGTTTCTACTGAAATGATGTCACTTGTTGGTGTCTGCGCCTGCTCGTCATTGCTGGGTGCCACTGATGGAACTGTTTCTACTGAAATGATGTCACTTGTTGGTGTCTGCGCCTGCCCGCCATTGCTGGATGCCACTGTTGGAGCTGTTTAATTACTGCTGATGAAATGTTATGAGACTGCTATTTTCACCTGTTGACCATTGCTGGGTGCTACTGTTGGAACTGTCAACTTCCCTGAGGAGTGCTACTTGTTTATTGAACTATTGAAAGGATTTTATGTGAATATTTGTATAAACTGATTTTTTGTATATTTACTGTTTATGAAATGTTATGAGACTCTTACCTGCACATATTCCTCATTGCTGACGCTATTGATTGAATTGTTTAACCACATGATACTTGTGTAAACTATTATGTACAATCACATGTATGCAAGCATTTGTATTCCTTACTGTATTTTATAAATTAGGTTATTGAAGGGTCAGTGCAAAGCCAAAATTTATCTAGTTATGTGATATTTACGTATTAATATTAACTTTTATATTTGTCTGTATTTTTTTGACGAATTTGGTGGTATTTTCACCACCAATGCTGGCAAAAATACCATCAAATTCTAGCCCGTGGAGGAGGGGCATATGAAAGGTGGCTACACTGAGTCACAGCGCCAGAGATTGCGCCAAAGAGTTTTATTTCGCCGCCTCCACTGGCAGTGCTTGTTCAGAAGTTGCTGTGGGAAGTAGTGGTTGAGAAGTTGCCGTGGTTTGTGCTTGTTGAGAGGATGTCGATAGCAGTATTAGTTGTGAGCATGTCGTGTGCAGTTGTTCTGATGGGCTAGACAGCCGATGCTGTTCGATTGGGGATGTTGTAATGATCAGAGTGTATTTTTTCGTCAGTATATATGAAGTAATGAAAAATTTTTGTTTTTCAAATTTCCTAAATAACAATGCTTCTTGGTCACAGGTTCAGTCAACAAAGCATCTGGCTTGCGTTCATGTATTAGAGTGTAATTCTGATTTCTATGTGCAATCATAGTATTTCTGGTTTTTTTAATTACTTCAGTGTAAATGGTGCTTAAAATACCTTGTCGTATTGAGGAAGAACCGTGCCAGTTGTGTACGTTGAATCACACTTCCACACACAGAACAGTTACACTTGTGCTTTGTTGTTTCGTAGCTTTTATAGTTTCTGGGGACTTAATTAATTAATTGTGTTAACGGAAATTTCCTTTCTTTCTTTGTTGTTATTCTATGCAGTCAGATTGTGTACTAATACTACTCAGGGCCAACCGGTTACGAGACTTCGTAACCGGACAGTCAGCGACTAAAATTAAAAATATTTGCATTCTATTTAATTAAGCCCCCATGCAACATCTGAGGTCATCAGTCCACTGGACTTAGAACTACTTAAACCTAAGTAACCCAAGAACATCACACACGTCCATGCCCGAGACAGGATTCGAACCTGCGACCGTAGCAGCAGCGCAGTTCCGGACTGAAGGACCTAGAACCGCTCGGTCACAACGGCCGGCACAATGCAATTTAACTGCATGCATGCCAGAAGGAACTTTCTATTGTAATTCAGATTGACACAGGCACTGCAATATCGTACTCAAATATAGCGAGTGATCAAAAAGTCAGTATCACGGAATATCTACATCTACTACATCTACATTGATACTCCGCAAGCCACCCAACGGTGTGTGGCGGAGGGCACTTTACGTGCCACTGTCATTACCTCCCTTTCCTGTTCCAGTCGCGTATGGTTCGCGGGAAGAACGACTGTCTGAAAGCCTCCGTGCGCGCTCTAATCTCTCTAATTTTACATTCGTGATCTCCTCGGGAGGTGTAAGTAGGGGGAAGCAATATATTCGATACCTCATCCAGAAACGCACCCTCTCGAAACCTGGCGAGCAAGCTACACCGCGATGCAGAGCGCCTCTCTTGCAGAGTCTGCCACTTGAGTTTATTAAACATCTCCGTAACGCTATCACGGTTACCAAATAACCCTGTGACGAAACGCGCCGCTCTTCTTTGGATCTTCTCTATCTCCTCCGTCAGACCGATCTGGTACGGATCCCACACTGATGAGCAATACTCAAGTATAGGTCGAACGAGTGTTTTGTAAGCCACCTCCTTTGTTGATTGACTACATTTTCTAAGCACTCTCCCAGTGAATCTCAACCTGGTACCCGCCTTACCAACAATTAATTGTATATGATCATTCCACTTCAAATCGTTCCGCACGCATACTCCCAGATCTTTTACAGAAGTAACTGCTACCAGTGTTTGTTCCGCTATCATATAATCATACAATAAAGGATCCTTCTTTCTATGTATTCGCAATACATTACATTTGTCTATGTTAAGGGTCAGTTGCCACTCCCTGCACCAAGTGCCTATCCGCTGCAGATCTTCCTGCATTTCGCTACAATTTTCTAATGCTGCAACTTCTCTGTATACTACAGCATCATCCGCGAAAAGCCGCATGGAACTTCCGACACTATCTACTAAGTCATTTATATATATTGTGAAAAGCAATGGTCCCATAACACTCCCCTGTGGCACGCCAGAGGTTACTTTAACGTCTGTAGACGTCTCTCCATTGATAACAACATGCTGTGTTCTGTTTGCTAAAAACTCTTCAATCCAGCCACACAGCTGGTCTGATATTCCGTAGGCTCTTACTTCGTTTATCAGGCGACAGTGCGGAACTGTATCGAACGCCTTCCGGAAGTCAAGAAAAATAGCATCTACCTGGGAGCCTGTATCTAATATTTTCTGGGTCTCATGAACAAATAAGGCGAGTTGGGTCTCACACGATCGCTGTTTCCGGAATCCATGTTGATTCCTACATAGTAGATTCTGGGTTTCCAGAAATGACATGATACGCGAGCAAAAAACATGTTCTAAAATTCTACAAGAGATCGACGTAAGAGATATCTTTTCCAATCATTTGGAACCCTCCGTTCCTCTAGAGACTTGCGGTACACGGCTGTTAGAAGGGGGGCAAGTTCTTTCGCGTACTCTGTGTAGAATCGAATTGGTATCCCGTCAGGTCCAGTGGACTTTCCTCTATTGAGTGATTCCAGTTGCTTTTCTATTCCTTGGACACTTATTTCGATGTCAGCCATTTTTTCGTTTGTGCGAGGATTTAGAGAAGGATCTGCAGTGCGGTCTTCCTCTGTGAAACAGCTTTGGAAAAAGGTGTTTAGTATTGCAGCTTTACGCGTGTCATCCTCTGTTTCAATGCCATCATCATCCCGTAGTGTCTGGATATGCTGTTTCGAGCCACTTACTGATTTAACGTAAGACCAGAACTTCCTAGGATTTTCTGTCAAGTCGGTACATAGAATTTCACTTTCGAATTCAATGAACGCTTCACGCATAGCCCTCCTTACGCTAACTTTGACATCGTTTAGCTTCTGTTTGTCTGAGAGGTTTTGGCTGCGTTTAAACTTGGAGTGGAGCTGTCTTTGCTTTCGCAGTAGTTTCCTAACTTTGTTGTTGTACCACGGTGGGTTTTTCCCGTCCCTCACAGTTTTACTCGGCACGTACCTGTCTAAAATGCATTTTACGATTGCCTTGAACTTTTTCCATAAACACTCAACATTGTCAGTGTCGGAACAGAAATTTTCGTTTTGATCTGTTAGGTAGTCTGAAATCTGCCTTCTATTACTCTTGCTAAACAGATAAACCTTCCTCCCTTTTTTTATATTCCTATTAACTTCCATATTCAGGGATGCTGCAACGGCCTTATGATCACTGATTCCCTGTTCTGTACATACAGAGTCAAAAAGTTCGGGTCTGTTTGTTATCAGTAGGTCCAAGATGTTATCTCCACGAGTCGGTTCTCTGTTTAATTGCTCGAGGTAATTTTCGGATAGTGCACTCAGTATAATGTCACTCGATGCTCTGTCCCTACCACCCGTCCTAAACATCTGAGTGTCCCAGTCTATATCTGGTAAATTGAAATCTCCACCTAAGACTATAACATGCTGAGAAAATTTATGTGAAATGTATTCCAAATTTTCTGTCAGTTGTTCTGCTACTAATGCTGCTGAGTCGGGAGGTCGGTAAAAGGAGCCAATTATTAACCTAGTTCGGTTGTTTAGTGTAACCTCCACCCATAATAATTCACAGGAACTATCCACTTCTACTTCACTACAGGATAAACTACTACTAACAGCGACGAACACTCCACCACCGGTTGCATGCAATCTATCCTTTCTAAACACCGTCTGTACCTTTGTAAAAATTTCGGCAGAATTTATCTCTGGCTAAAGCCAGCTTTCTGCACCTATAACGATTTCAGCTTCGGTGCTTTCTATCAGCGCTTGAAGTTCCGGTACTTTACCAACGCAGCTTCGACAGTTGACAATTACAATACCGATTGCTGCTTGTTCCCCGCACGTCCTGACTTTGCCCCGCACCCGTTGAGGCTGTTGCCCTTTCTGTACTTGCCCAACGCCATCTAACCTAAAAAACCGCCCAGCCCACGCCACACAACCCCTGCTACCCGTGTAGCCGCATGTTGCGTGTAGTGGACTCCTGACCTATCCAGCGGAACCCGAAACCCCACCACCCTATGGCGCAAGTCGAGGAATCTGCAGCCCACACGGTCGCAGAACCGTCTCAGCCTCTGATTCAGACCCTCCACTCGGCTCTGTACCAAAGGTCCGCAGTCAGTCCTGTCGACGATGCTGCAGATGGTGAGCTCTGCTTTCATCCCGCTAGCGAGACTGGCAGTCTTCACCAAATCAGATAGCCGCCGGAAGCCAGAGAGGATTTCCTCCGATCCATAGCGACACACATCATTGGTGCCGACATGAGCGACCACCTGCAGATGGGTGCACCCTGTACCCTTTATGGCATCTGGAAGGACCCTTTCCACATCTGGAATGACTCCCCCCGGTATGCACACGGAGTGTACATTGGTTTTCTTCCCCTCTCTTGCTGCCATTTCCCTAAGGGGCCCCATTACGCGCCTGACATTGGAGCTCCCAACTACCAGTAAGCCCACCCTCTGCAACTGCCTGGATCTTGCAGACTGAGGGGCAACCTCTGGAACAGGACAAGCAGCCATGTCAGGCCGAAGATCAGTATCAGCCTGAGACAGAGCCTGAAACCGGTTCGTCAGACAAACTGGAGAGGCTTTCCGTTCAGCCCTCCGGAATGTCTTTCGCCCCCTGCCACACCTTGAAACGACCTCCCACTCTACCACAGGTGAGGGATCAGCCTCAATGCGGGCAGTATCCCGGGCAACCACAGTCGTAGTCCGATCAGGGGATGCGTGGGACGAGCTGGCCGTCCCCGACAAACCCCCATCCGGACCCTTACAGTGATGCCCATTGGCAACAGCCTCAAGCTGTGTGACCGAAGCCAACACTGCCTGAAGCTGGGAGCGAAGGGATGCCAACTCAGCCCGCATCCGAACACAGCAGTTGCAGTCCCTATCCATGCTAAAAACTGTTTTGCAAAGAACGTCTGAACTAATCTACAGAGAGCGCAAACAAATCGACAAAATTTAAACGGTTATTAAAATACAAGATTGCCTAGTAAATGCAGTAATGCTGCTACTTGCGCACTGCTGACACTGCTCGGCGGCGGAAGGAGACTAAGCGAAATTACACTATTCAGGTACTAAAACGCGATCCTACAACTCTCAAATACTATAATACTCCCGAAATTTATGAATTAAACAATGCAAGTACCAAAAACACGCAAAGAAATTAAGAATTAAACTATGTAACAAACGAGTGAGCTAGGAGTATACGACTTGCTGCTCAGCTGCTTATCCAACGGCGGCAGGGAGCACACTGACTGTGACCAACCGACACTAACCGTTCAAAACAAAAACAGTAGACAAACGACTACGCGAATTTACACTATTCAGGTACTAAAACGCGATGCTACAACTCTCAAATACTATAATACGCCCGAAATTTATGAATTAAACAATGCAAGTACCAAAAACACGCAAAGAAATTAAGAATTAAACTATGTAACAAACGAGTGAGCTAGGAGTATACGACTTGCTGCTCAGCTGCTTATCCAATGTAGATAGAGACGTAAAAATTCGCACACATGCTTGGAAAGACATGGGGTTTTATTAGAACAAAAAAACAAAAATAAAGTATTTCTAGACCCGTGAAAGATCTCTTGCGCGCGTTGTTTGGTGATGATCGTGTGCTCAGCCGCCACTTTCGTCATGCTTGGCCTCCCAGTTCCCCAGACCGCAGTCCATGCGATTTTTGGCTTTGGGGTTACCTGAAGTCGCAAGTGTATCGTGATCGACCGACATCTTTAGGGATGCTGAAAGACAACATCCGACGCCAATGCCTCAACATAACTCCGGACATGCTTTACAGTGCTGTTCACAACATTATTCCTCAACTACAGCTATTGTTGAGGAATCATGGTGGACATATTGAGCATTTCCTGTGAAGAACAGCATCTGTGCTTTGTCTTACTTTGTTATGCTAATTATTGCGATTCTGATCAGATGAATCGCCATCTGTCGCACGTTTTTTGAACGTTTGTATTTTTTTGTGTCTAATAAAACACCATGTCATTCCAAGCATGTGTGTCAATTTGTACCTCTCTAGATTATTCCGTGATTTATTCAGTTTTCAAATTTATAGTGACTTTTTGATCACCCAGTATATCCACTACTGTTCGTCAAAGTGATAAGACGGTGATTATCAGGCTTAGTATAGTTTCAGAATGCTACAGGCTAGAAAGCAGCCTTGTGTCCCTCTAAATATTAAATATATTGGCCCAGATTCAGATGTGAACTAAAGAAATAGATCTCAGTCACTCGGAAATTGGGTGGCATAACGTGGGATACAGTGCTCTGATTGCCTACCTCGTCACAAATAGTTTAGCTGTCAGCTGCTGGAAATGGTACGACTGCTTCTGGCTGAGCCGATGGTAACACAACCTTGGCCGAGAAAGTTGGCCCATTGGCAGCACGCAGGACTCGCATTGGGGAGAATGGCCGTTCAGGACTCTGTTCCGCCAGGGTTGCTAGGGAAAGAATACGGTCCGTTGCCTGTCCCATAATTTTGATAATTCTTCATTCTGAACATTCTCCACCTATAATTACACCATAGTCGGTGAGCTCCTAAAACCTAATCTGCTTTTTTTACCACAAAATTGCTGCAGAATTACCTGCGTTGTGCCTCTAGGTGCATTCACGAGGGAACTATCATTATTACCAGTATTAATGTGACTTGGAATGGATACATCACATGCGTGGAGAATCACATGATTGTCTTCGATGTCATCTGTTTGTTTAAACACAGCCTTTTTACTGGTCAGAAGCCAGCTTTTCCCGTTGATGATACTTGTTAGTAGAGTTCTTTCGGAGGATGCTCTCTGTATCAAAATTAATTCTTGCCAGACGAGTGTGAGTAGGACTTGTGCTCTAAAAGTTCCGTACAAACTTTATTGTATATACAAATAATAATAATGATAATAATAATAATTACGTATGGCTCAATAGCATGGTGCAAGTCTTTCTATTACACGCCACTTCGGCGACGTTCCTCTCGCTAACAAAGGGAGCATATAGTTTAACACAGGCTCTCACCGCTTTCAGAGGTGAAGGCTAGTTAAAAAAAGTCCATAGCCCAACCAAAAAAAATGGCTCTGAGCACTATGGGACTTAACATCTATGGTCATGAGTCCCCTAGAACTTAGAACTACTTAAACCTAACTAACCTAAGGACATCACACATCACCCAGTCATCACGAGGCAGAGAAAATCCCTGACCCCCGCCGGGAATCGAACCCCTGAACCCTGGCGTGGGAAGCGAGAACGCTACCGCACGACCTAGCCCAACCGAGATTCGATCCAGCGACTTCTCGATTTCCAGGCTTACGCTTTGCCGCTATACCGCCAAGCCTGATATATTTACTTCATCTATAGGTCTTGATGAGTGACTTCGCGAATTTCGAAATATGTGACGTATGTAGCTGTATCTTTTGATTGCACTCACTTAGAAGTTTACATTTGTTTCACCGCCAAGAGATCGTAGACCCTTAGCACATGACGCACACGTCGACTTGGTATCTCTATCTGTTCCTGAAAAATAGAGGTCTTAGTACACAGACAGACAGACAGATATACAGAGAGCAGATCAACAAAGTGATCCTCTAAGGGTTCAGTTTCCACCGGTTAAGGTACGGAACCCAAAAAATGCCACTGGAGCGCAAATCTGTGGCCGCTTCTCACAGAATTATATGTATGAGAGTGCTATGAGAGGGAGGCAAGCTACGAGCGACGAAGTTGCTGTGTGATGTACAACAAATTTACAACGATCATTTAGTCGAAATGAACTACCTCTTCGCCTTTGGCGCTCTTCATATGTTAGTTCATAAGTTATCATCCAGGAGAAATATGTAGCCTATATTGTATACATAATAGTACCGATATTTGGGTTTTGTGTCCACGACACACGTCAATACTACACTACTGGCCATTAAAATTGCTACACCAAGAAGAAATGCAGATGATAAACGGGTATTCATTGGACAAATATATTATACTAGAACTGACATGTGATCACATTTTCACGCAAATTGGGTGCATAGATCCTGAGAAATAAGTACCCAGAACAACCACCTCTGGCCGTAATAACGGCATTGATACGCCTGGGCATTGAGTCAAACTGAGCTTGGATGGCGTGTACAGGTACAGCTGCCCATGCAGCTTCAACACGATACCACAGTTCATCAAGAGTAGTGACTGGCGTATTGTTGCTCGGCCACCATTGACCAGACGTTTTCAATTGGTGCGAGATCTGGAGAATGCGCTGGTCAGGGCAGCAGTCGAACATTTTCTGTGCCCAGAAAGGCCCGTACAGGACCTGCAACATGCGGTCGTGCATTATCCTGCTAAAATGCAGGGTTTTGCAGGGATCGAATGAAGGGTAGAGCCACAGGTCGTAACACATCTGAAATGTAACGTCCACTGTTCAAAGTGCCGTCAATGCGAACAAGAGGCGACCGAGACGTGTATCCAATGGCACTCCATACCATCACGCCGGGTGATACGCCAGCATGGTGACGACGAATATACGCTTCCAATGTGCGCTCACCGCGATGTCGCCAAACACGGATGCGACCATCATGATGCTGTAAACAGAACCTGGATTCATCTGAAAAAATGACGTTTTGTCATTCGTGCACCCAGGTTCGTCGTTGAGTAGACCATCGCAGGCTGTCTGATGCAGCGTCAAGGGTAACTGCAGCCATGGTCTCCGAGCTGATAGTCCATGCTGCTGCAAACGTCGTCGAACTGTTCGTGCAGATGGTTGTTGTCTTGCAAACGTCCCCATCTGTTGACTTAGGAATCGAGACGTGGCCGTATGATCCGTTACAGCCAAGCGGATAAGATGCCTGTCATCTCGACTGCTAGTGTTACGAGGCCGTTGGGATCCAGTACGGCGTTCCGTATTACCCTCCTGAACCCACCGATTCCATATTCTGCTAACAGTCATTGGATCTCGACCAACGCGAGCAGCAATGTCGCGATACGATAAACCGCAATCGCGATAGGCTACAATCCGACCTTTATCAAAATCGGAAACGTTATGGTACGCATTTCTCCTCCTTACACGAGGCATCACAACAGCGTTTCACCAGGCAACGCCAGTAAACTGCTGTTTGTGTATGAGAAATCGGTTGGAAACTTTCCTCATGTCAGCACGTTGTAGGTGTCGCAACCGGCGCCAACCTTGTGTGAGTGCTCTGAAAAGCTAATCATTTGCATATCACAGCATCTTCTTCCAGTCGGTTAAATTTCGCGTCTGTAGCACGTCATCTTCGTGGTGTAGCAATTTTAATTGCCAGTAGTGTAAATCTTATGATTTACGTACAACAGATGCTGTGTTAATTGCAATGGTGTTTCTTTTTACTCCCCTAGTGTTTTTAGGGAGCTTACAAGGACCTTGCTTGTAATGTTGCCCAGATTAACCTACATAGATAATCATCAACACACTTAACAAAGACCTCTATAACCAAGCTCTTTGAAATCAAGCGCCTTCGAATCTAACACCTTCCATTTTACACGTCAGTGCCTAGAACCACTACTCGTATTCTCCCGTCCTCCTCCCATTTTTTTCGGGAGATGGTTGATATTTTACCGCATATCCACTATTTTCTATTTTAGTTTTATCAGCATACAACAAAGCAGCAACAACAGCAAAAGCAGGTTTGATGCGTTCGTGTCGGCAGGCGACCCGCAGCCGCCGCCAGTGGAGGCTGGCAAGCTGCGACTCTACTCCATGCTGTACTGCCCGTACGCACAGCGGGCGCGGCTCGTCCTGGCTGCCAAGGGCGTCCCCTTCGAAATGGTGGACATCAACCTGAAGAACAAGCCGGAGTGGTACAGCAAAGTGCATCCGGAGGCAAAAGTGCCAGCCCTAGAGATAGGTGGCGGCGAGGTGGTCGTCGAGTCCCTCGACATATCGGACTACCTGGACCAGAAGTTCCCAGAACCACCCCTGTGGTCTACTGACCAGGATAAGAATCTTCACCACAAGCAGCTACTGGAGACTTTCGGGAAGGTTTGTCCAGAATTTAAATGTGCTATCTACTATATTATCATAACATATTCTCATTTTTTGGTGTTTTATTGAACTGCAGTGATCTATCATAAAGAAAAAAGGAACAAGAATATATATTTCTGGCTTACAGTCATGCCTTAAAATACACGTATAAGAAACAAAAGTAGGCTGAAATATGTTTACCAATAATTTTTGTTTATTTTTTGAGCTTGGACAATTGCTTCCAGTATTCTTGTCATTTTATTTACTAAGTTTTTCGTAAATTATATCCCACTATTGCTACGAGGGCGGCCGAATTTTACGACGAAGGAATTTCCAAGCTCGTCCATCGCTACGATAAGTGCCTTAATTTAAATGGCAACTATGTAGAAAAGTAGTATTTAAGTGTGGCTTTCATCTGTATATAATAAAAAATTTTCCAATACTTTATTTATTTTTAATTCCAAAACGTAATGTACGTTGTGGATAGCCCTCGTATTTTCTTCCGAGCGAGTTTTATTAAGGTAATTTCTTGGGTCAAGCCACTTGTTATTGTTCCGAAATTCAACACATGCCAAAGATAATGTTTAATTTCTGAGCTCATAACATGATATCTTCCTTTGTTTTTGAGATATTCTTCACCTGAAGAAAATTGTAATATCGGTCCCTAATTCGTTTAATATTATGAAAATTACACCTCAGTCGACGTATATACTTCGTAGCACTTACGTAGCTTTCAGTAAACGCTTTGAAGGATCCAGCGGTCATTACATGATCTTCAGCCTACTTCGTTATACAACATTCGCTTTAATAAAAGTAACATACGAAATGAAGCTTCCAATGAATAGACGAGAAGCAACTCTCCGGTTATTCTTAGACTTTAGTAAAGCCTATGACAATGTCGGCTTCGATATTTTATTTGTCAAACTTAGCAGCATAAATTGCTCTCCAAGTGCAGTGGCATAATTTTGCTCGTACGTATACATGACCTCGCTAACATTTCATCGTGCCCGGCTCCATTGCTGAGAAAGATCTTACAGGATAACATCGCTGTGTTAAGTCCCATAGTGCTCAGAGCCTTTTGATAACATCGCGAAAATCGATAATTTAAATTGTAAGCGTTTCACAGCTTTTTTTTCACGTCAAAAAGGAAGAGTTTTTAATGTATTGGTAGGGCATGGAGATAAGCGAATGCTTGACTGTAATGGAGACAGATATTATCAGGCGTCCACCACGATTCGGCAATATGTTATTCCCATTGTAAGTCAGTCATGTCACCAGTGCAGTCCTATTGTACGTGTGTTGACAAATTAGTTATTTCTAATCACATAACCAATACAGTTGAAGATAGATATCGAGAATTTCGATGTTTACCGTGTACACTATTAAATAGGGCAATGTATAAGGTTAAAGCTCAATCCGTACAAAAGCCAAGCTGTCCTGGTTGGTCATTCTAGAGTCATTAGGCCCAAATATCGCGAATCCCTACCGTCTTTAATTTTAAATGGGACCAATACCAGTTTCACTCCATCGGCAAAAAGTCCAGGTGCGTTAATAGACTAAAAGCTACCGTGGACTGAGTATATATCTGCAGTCTGGAAGCATGCAGTCAAGCATTCGCTTACCTCCATACCCTACCCATACATAAAAACATCTTCCTTTTTGACGTGGAAAAGGAAGCTGTACAACGCTTATAATTCTAACTATCGATTATAGCGATGTTATCCTGTAAGGTCTTTCTCAGCAAACTTCTGGAACTTGCGACAAACGGCTGCGTTCGATACGCCTGTGAAATACGACTGTTTCATCATATTTCACCATATTACGCACAGCTATTCTAGCTACGTGCAGACAAGAACAGGGATTTCCATACACTCTGCTTCTGTACCGTCTTATCTACGTATACTGTTTCTCATATCTCTCCTCGATCTTAACACTCTAGTCAGTACAACACAGCAGAAGCACTCATTCCTATTAGAGCACAATCTCATCTGACCCACTCCGTTGCAGTACACACTCACTTTATCGAAGTCCTCTTCACTAGAAGAAACCCCACTCTGGAATGATCCTATTATATTAGAAAACTGAATAACAGACCCAGATTCAAAAGGCAACTAACGACATATCTAAATTGCAGTAGTTTAAAAGAAAACGACTTTTGCACACCGCAAATTAAGTTTTTTTTTAACTTTTACACCTAGACGCGTTTCACCTTATAAATAAGGCGTCGTCAGTGGACGTCCTGAATTAGTGCACGATTTTTTTGCTCGCATATGTGGATTTTAGATAGAAAACCGTTCATTGAAGATTTTATGGTAAGATAGAAAGGGAATTACAGATCAGTGTGTAACTCATTATTTACAAGACAAGTAGCTTTCTCTCGTGTAGCAACCTGGATGAAAGCTTCCGGTTTTCTTTATGGTCATTCTGTTTTTAAAATACAGCAGTGTAACTGCAGTTTCTGTGTCTACAGTGTCATTCCTTACTGTAAGTATTTTAACTTACTCGGCTTTTGCTTTCAATTGTTTTTTGTTTGACGATATGCGTGTTGATGTAAGTTGTGTATGTGTGTGTGTGTGTGTGTGTGTGTGTGTGTGTGTGTATGTGTGTGTGTGTGTATGTGTATGTGTATGTAGTCTTTAATTTTTTCTTCTGTTCCTGTTGCGTCTGCCTTATCTATTTTCTCCTGGATTCTTTGAAACTTTTTGCTTTTGCTTGAATTTTTCTCTTTCTCGTATTTCTTCCTTCGTTATTTTTATTTCCCTCAGGTCTGCTTTGACCCATGTCATTGTTGTTTTTGAGTTTCTGCCAGAAAGTTAAAAATACTTTTTGTTACTCTCTTTTCATCTTGCCATTTTAGGTGTCCATAGAACACAGCTCTTCTCTTCCACATGGTTTTTGCTATTGGTTCCATTTTTTCATAAATTTATTTATTACTTCTAAATTTCCATTTTCCATTCTCGTATTTTGCTCCCAAGACTTTCTTGATTACTTTTCTTCCTTTCCTTTCTATTAAACCTAACAGTGTAGCTGTATTTAACGAAAGGCATTCTGAACTATAAAGGCGTGACAGTGTTGTATTAACTGTACCGCAGTTTTGCATCTATAGAAATAGGCTTCTTGCTATACACGTCTTTTGTTTCCTTGACCTTGCTAAGTTAGCTTCTTTGTATATAGTAATTGATTTCATTATTTCACCCAGATATTTAAATTTTGTAGTCTTTTTTATTCTTCCGTAATCAATTTTCACGTGTTTCGGTGCCTCCTTCGCATCTGTCATGTACTCCGTATTTTCGAAAGATATACGTAGACATGTCTTGAAGCTGTCTCTTGCAGGATTTTTTCCGTCTTGTTGCATCTTCCATAGATTCAGCTAAGATGGCAAGATCGTCTGCAAAAGCCAAAGCCCAATCTGTTATATTGAATGGACCTATCTTTTTCCGCGGATACCGAGTTAATTTTAGCTTCTATGCCGGCACAGGGAATACTGGAAGTGGATGGTTTACCCTTGCTGTTGTTCGATGTGAGAAGTCAGAAATCAGATTATCCCCTTTTCTTCCAAGGGTGATTTTTTAAATTTCATCTTCTCCTGTTCTTTTCCTCCATTCCCTGTTTACCTTTTCTAGTGCACAATTGAGCGGAAAGGCGGATAGGTAATCTCCTTGTCTTGCCACAGTTTCGATTTCAAAAGCCTTGGAGGTTTCACCTAATAATTTAATTTGGCATATTGTATTGTAAGTGTGTTTTTTATGAATGCAGCTTATTTGTTGTCAGTTCCCAACTCCTTTTAAGGTGTTGAATAATGTTTCCCCATGAACCGAATCATATGCTTCTTTGAAACGTACAAATGTTATGTACATGCTTTTGGACCTCGTTCTTCTACATCTAATTGTAAGTTTCACATTACAGTTCGTTTTACACAGGATTGTTCTTTCCTAAAGCCTCCTTGGTGCTCTCACCCGTTGGCTTTTCGGCCTGTTTTGTAATTCTTTTAAAATAATTTTTTAAGTCACTGGAAGGAAAGAAGTTCCTTTATAGTTGTCGCGGTCGCGGTCAGTTTTATCACCTTCTTTGTGGCTGGGCGAATTAATGGTCTCTAATGTTCTGGTGAATCTTCTGTTTCCCAGACTTTTAAAAATATTTCATGTAGCTATCTGACAGTTTTAGTAGCTGCCATTTTCCGTATTCCAGCTGTTACTGAATCTTCCCTGGGTGGCTTGTCATTCTCCATCCTTGCTGGGAGATTCTGAGTCTCTCTTAATCCATCCTCAAATTTGTTTCTATAAATTTTGTTCAGGGTACCTCACAGTTTAACAGCCTCTTAAAATAGCTTGCTAATATTTCACAGTTTTCTTGGTTGTTTAGGGCTAATTTTCCATCTTTATTTTTGAAGCATAAGTTAGGTGGTTGGTAAGTTTGTAGGCTTGTTTTAAAAGATTTATAGAAGTTCGAGGAACGATTGCTTTGGTAGTCTTCCTCAAGTAGAGATAGATGATTGCTTTGAAACTTCGTTTCACCACCCTCAGCGTTTTGATGTTTCACACTTTTGTTGTTTGAAGATGATAAAATCTTCATTTCTTTTGGCGCAGTGCCATTTCTGCTGGGCTTCTTTTCTAAGTAGTAATGCTATTTCACATTGTTCATTCCACCTTCTGCATTTTTTGTCTTTTGAGTGGCGCTATTTCAAGGGCTGTTTGGACAAATTTTGTTTCAGTCTCCTCTCGATCTTTTGAATCTATATTTAGCCATTCCTGAAATTCTTGTTTTTTTTTTATTTCCAAAACGTCACTATCAGTTTTATAAATCCTTTGCCCTTCTCTTCGAATCTTTAATTGCAGAAAAAATGCCGTTTCTATTGTAGTTAAACAGTGATCTATTTCTGTATTAGCACCATTTCTAACTTTGATGTTCATGATTTCTTTGTCATTTCAAGGATATAGCTACATGGTCGATCTGAAATGATCCTATGTTTGTATAAGATGATTTACAAGTTTTTCGTTTCCTCGGCAATTCCTTAAAATTTGGGGACGTTAATTTAAGGTTGAAGCCTCTTCCTTTTTCTGTTAGTCTTTCCCCATTTTCATTTTTTTTTCATGGTCGCCAACACTTGTCTTGAACTTTCTTTCTTTTGCAATCTGAGCATTGAAGTCCCCTAGTAAAATTTTGAGATTATTTAATGGAACCTTTGGTAGTTTATATTCCATAACTTCCAGAAAAGTTTCAACTTTTCCTGGGTTCCTTTTATTGTCCTCATTTATTTAAGCATGACCGTTATTAAGGTGTAAAACTTACCAGTTAATTAAGGTGTAAAACTTATTTGCAGATCTCAGAGTAAGAACTGAGAGGCTTGGGGAATGAAAATATATTACAGAGTTTACTGGTGTTCCTAGATGTGGAATAATTTTTCCTATTGTATTTTCGCTTTTCTTTCCTCTGAGAGATCTATAATCCTCGGATTCAATAATGTCTTCGTCAGTGTATCAGTATTCTGAAGAGCCAAAAATTGTATGTGGGATTATCCAAATACTTTAGTTAGTTCTTTTAGTTATCCTGTGGTTTGTAGTCTATCCTCGATCTTATTCGATATGTACATTGATCAAGAAGTAATGGAAGCAAAAGAAAAATCGTGAATAGGAATTAATGTTCAGGGAGAAGAAATAAAAACCTTGAAGTTTGCCGGTGTCATTGTAACTCTGTCAGAGACAGCAAAGAACTTGGGAGAGCAGTTGAAAGGAATGGAGAGCGTCTTGAAAGGACAATATAAGGTGAACATCAATTAAAGCAAAACAAGGATAATGGAATGTAGTCGAATTAAGTCAAGTGATGCAAAGGGAATCAGATTAGGTAATGAGACACTTAAAGTAGTAGATGAGTTTTGCTGTTTGGGCACCAAAATATCTGATGATGGTCAAAGTAGAGAGGATGTAAAATGTAGATTGACAATGGCAAAAAAAGCATTTATGAAGAAAAAAATTGTTTCTATCGACTATAGATTTAAGTGTTATGTAGTCTTTTCTGAAGGAATTGTCTTGAAGTGTAGACACGTATAGAAGTGAAACACGGACGATAAAAAGTTTAGATAAAAACAGAATAGAAGCTTTCGAAATGTGGTGCTACATAAGAACACTGAAGATTAGATAGGTCGATCACATAACTAACGAGGAAGTACTGAATAGAACTGGAGAGAAAAGGAATTTGTGGCAGAAAGTGATTACAAGAAAGCATTGATTGACAGGTCACATTCTGAGACATCAAGGGGTCAACTGTTTAGTATCGGACGGAAGTGTGGGGGGTAAAAATCGTAGAGAGAGACCGAGATGAATACGGGAAGCAGATTCAGAACGATGTAGGTTGCAGAGGTTACTAGGAGATGAAGAGGCTCGCACAGAAAAGAGTTTTATGGAGAGCTGCATCAAACCAGTCTTCAGGCTGGGGACCACAACAACAACAACAACAACAACAATAACAATTTCCCTGTTTTCAACAGTGAATTATGTTTAGTTTTCCAAAGAAGTATTTCGTTACAAGTAGGGCTTCCAGCACATTGTGGGTCCTTCGCTTTGCTTGTTATTCTGGGCGCCCCAGAATCCGATAGTCTGGTTTCACTGCTTTGTGTCAAGAAGGATTTGCTTTGTAGGTCGGAGTTTTCTGAGATAGTACCACTTGTAGAAATTTCCGTCATGCATAAGGTATTTGATAATCTCGCTGAGAAAGTGATGAACGCCAGTTCATATTTGAAACTAAGATTAGAGTCCCAGAGTTTTATTTAAGCCTGCCCGCGCACAGGTAGAGACACTGAACAAAGGCCGCCTGATGTGGGAACAGATCCATTTGCATTTTAATTCGTAGCTTTTATATTACCCCTAAAAGCAGGGATGCCTTTTCCACCAGTCCCACCATACTGACGATCTTCATCTCCGTCTCCACCGCCATCGAGGTCTTCACTGTTACCCTGGTCAAGGGCCCTCACGAAGTAATATCAAACCAGACCAGGTGAACCACGGCTTTTATAAAGAGGTGTTCCTCTCCGCTTATCTCATCCGTGCTTGGGACTGGCTATAGCGGAGTTTCTTTTCATTTTATTATTTATTTTTTGTTATTATTATTTCGTTTCCATGTTCATTTATATAATTACAAGAGAAATGGGATTTGTGATCACCTATCGGAGTTTCTGTCTTTTATACGATCAGTCAGTGTAAACAGTGAGTGCTTACTCATATTCACTTGGTCATATAGTACTAGCTTCTTTGCAGGCTTTATTTTCTATACCTGCATGTCATAACTTTCTTGTAAGTTAGGCGGTGCTCTCATTATTTATTTTAACTATTTTCACGTCTTTCTCTCTTTTACTAGGTTTCCGTTCGTTTTCTCTGAAATGATCTGCAAAAGTTAAGTAGCTCATCCCATATTTCCATACTCTGATATGTTCTTTATACTGGGTGTCAAATGTTCCGCTGGTTTGTCCCATGTACCTTCCATCATATGTGTTGCATTTTAATTGGTATATTCCTGCTTCCTGATAGATGTCTGTGCTTTTGTTATTTTTGGATTTTACTTGTACTGAATTGTTTGTTTTGAGAGCTAATTTATGGCTTATATTTTGAAAATGTTTGTTTTTATGTGTGAGTTTTTGGTTGTATGTCTTCGTCTTCCATTTTGAATCTTCTTCTTTGTTTTCATGTATTCTTTGTATCGTTGTTCTGTCACTGTGTGTGCTTGTTTGTGTGGTGTTTTGTTGTGATGTTGTTTGTGGCTGTGTATGCATTGCCATTTATTGACTGTGTTTGATGTTTAATTTTTTTAATGAATATGTATCCACTGATCGCAACTATTTGTGTGACGTCTAGTACTTTCTACTAGCTTTCTGTGCTGAGAGGTACTTTGTTGAGTCACTATCTCAGTGCTGATTGTTTCTGTGAGTATGTGTATTTTGAGGTCTGATGTATGATTGTGTCAGTTATTATAGATTTATGGTAAATTTCACAGCTATGCTCTTTGTTTTCTTTTTTAATGGTTATATCGAAGACGTTTATTTGGTTATCATTTACTTTATACATCGCGAATTTTACATTTTTGTGTAATGTGTATTTCTAAAGATATTTTTATCTTAGCCTGAATCTGTTTGAGTGATCTGATTTTAATTTTTTTAAATATTGTTATGGAAATGAACACTTGTCCTTTGTCAATGTAGCATTGTTTGTCTGTAAGAACAACTATGTTTCCGTTGTCTACTTTAGAAATAATGCTGATTTCGTATTGGAGTTTCTCTCTGAATTTTTTGAGTGTTAGGATTCTACTTTTTTGTTTTTGTGATCCTGTTTTTTTCATGCTTAATGTAATCTTATGCATTTCTTTTTTTAAAAAATTCTCTTGTTAGACCAGTGTTCAAATTCCTATTTCTGCTTTTCTGAAATTAGTTCTGCTCACGTATACGTTGCAGCATCTTACACATATTTGGATGTATTCATCTGATAATTGGCTGATACCCTTCAGGGTTTGCTCTTTGATGTTTATTGTTTCTGCTACTGGTACATGAGAGCATATATTTTCTATGTCAAAAGAGAGAAGTGTAGCTGCGTCAGGGATTTTTATATATTTTGTGAGTTGTATTAACTGTGAGATGTTCCTTATATTTCTGATATACTCTTTTTGTAAGTTTCAAACCATAATTTCAACAGATGTCCTGCAAGTTTGTACATGGGAGCTTTCTTAAAGTTCACAATGGTTCTTAGTAGGATATTTCGTTTATGTGAAGTACATTCATAACAAGCCACAATTGGTTTTCAGTTGTATAATAACTGACAAAGAGTAAAGGTGGCACTCACAATACTCTAGCCGTGCCAGCAAAAGGTTCAAATTCGTTCTGTAACTATTACAATGATTGTTAATGTATATGCATTCCAGTGTTCAACATATTATTCTCTCTGTGTTCCCGGTATTGTTATAGGATGTACTCTAACTGAACCACCGTTGGACGGTTTAGTCAAGAAAATACAATTTTTCGGTAAATCATATGGTGTCAGTGATACAATAGCGTAATTGTAGGTGTGGCACCTGATTATGAGCTCTACACCGTTGCACTTTTCGAAAATCCTAGATGTTGTGATGAGAATCATTATCTGGTAACGATGGATGTGTTTGTGCTAATTCAGCACAAATTGGTGCCATGTTCAGCAGAAACACACAAGAATCTCCAGTGAACTCAGATCAACATATATACGATTCATCAGCAAGCCTTCATTAGATCTGAGACTTGCTCTAAGCGGAAGTGATGCCATGATTAGATTACCTGACATCTGCGAATGAGCATTGACAATATCTCCAATCATGTTGTACTTCGTAGAGTCAAGATAAATGCACTACAGGTTACTGATGGTCACCATGTTAGCTGACTATTCCTGTCACACTCGACAGTACTGGGAGTAATAGATGTTACCATATGGCAGCTGATCATCATTGCCCCACTCAGTAGTTTCTGAGGATTGTGACATTCACCAGATCAACTGACCAACATTTTGAAAATGACAGTCACCATATGTCAAGTGACCATCACTGCCTCACCATATAATGTCTTGGATAATGGTAGTCACACAATCAACTGACCAACATTGTTCCCCCACAGCATTATAAGCAGAAGGTGGCAAATGTTTCATACTGCACAATGAAGTTAATAGTCTAACATGTACGCATTATAATATTTGGGTGTCTTTGAAAAGCAGTTGGGAAGCATAGCAACCCTTGTTTATTATCTACATGAATGTGTTTTAGTACTGTTTGGTATTCTATTTCATCAGAGTGTCACGTAGTTGCGACAGCATAACTACCACATCTAAATGTCCCAAGACTGCACAATTGCACGATTAGACTAGCTGTTCGGATACAGACTCAAAATTCGGTCATGTTAACATTCTGTCACTTACTATAACGGTCTCCCACATGAGTACGCAGCATCCCAGTTTCCTTAACTCTGATCCTTGACGTACCCACTGATGGTGTGTTCTGGCAGTACATATATGAAACGAGTGAGAGAGCACTGCAAGTTCCTGCTGCTAATAAGGAGAGTACACCATTCATTTGTCACATATTATTACGAGCTTCAAACAGGAGCGACTTCAGTAATGGATAGGAACTGTGGTTGCTGTGGACAGATGTGAGCTGAGTTGTTGACCCTTCACTCACAGCTCCAGGCTGTGTTGGCTTCTGTCACACAGCTTGCGGCTGCTGCCAAAGGGCATCACTGTCGGGGGTGAGACGAGGGAATACGAAGGATATTGAAAGCGTTCCATGTGTCTGCCGATCGGTTCACTGCTGTGGCCACCCCAGGTACTGCCTGCACTGAGGTTGACCCCTCACCCATGGTCAAGTATGAGATCATTCCAAAGTCTGGCTGGCAGCAAAAGACTTTCCAAGTGGCCAGTCGTAGGGACTCCCCAATTCGTTTGACCAACAGGTTTCAGGCATTATCTGTGCCTGTAACGCGTCTGAGCCAGGTGCAGTCATCCACCCTGTTCCAGAGGAAGCTTCTTTGCCTGCAACGTCTGGGCATTCACAGAGGGTGGGTTTGCTGGTAGTTGGGATCTCCAAAGTTAGGTGCATAATGGAGCCCCTTAGGAACATCGCTGCCAAGGAGGGGAAGGCAGCCAGTGTGCAGAGTCATTCCAGATGTGGAAAGGGTGCTTCCGGATGCCATGAAGAGTACAGGGTGCTGCCAACTGCAGGTGGTGGCCCATGTCGGTACCAATGACGTGTGTCCCTTTGGATTTGAGGAGATTCTCTCTGTTTTCGGGCGGTTAGCAGAAATGGTAGAGACTGCCAGTCTTGCTTACGAGATTAAGGCGGAGCTCACCATCTGCAGCATGGTCGACAGAACCGACTGTGGCCCTTTGGTGCAGAGCCGACTGGAGGGTCCGAATCAGAGTCTCAGGTGGTTCTGTGACCGTGTAGGCTGCAGATTCTTTGACTTGTGCCATCGGGTGGTGGGTTTCCGGGTTCCGCTTAATAGGTCAGGAGTCCACTACACAAAGGAAGCGGCTACATGGGTAGTGGTGGCTGTGTGGAAGGGACTGAGCGGTTTTTTTAGGTTAGAGGGTCTCAGGAAATCACTGAAAGGCCATCCGTATAAAAGGGGGCAGATAAAACACTGTAAGGTAGTTGTAAAAACGATCGGTATTGTAGTTGTAAACTGTCGTACCTGTGTTGAGAAAGAACCAGACCTCCAAGCCCTAATAGAAAGCACCGAAGCTCAAATAGTTATAGGTACGGAAAGCTGGTTAAAGCCAGAAATAAGTTCAACCGAATGTTTTTCAGACGACCCAAAAGTGTTAAGAAAGGATAGATTAAATACAGTTGGTGGTGGAATATTTAATGCTGTCGGAAGTAGTTTACCATGTACTGAAATTGAAGTAGATAGTTCCTCCAAAATAGTATGAGTAGAGGTTATACTTGACAATCGGACTAAACTATCAGTTGGATCGTTTTACCGACCCCCCGACTCAGAAGATATAGTCCCTGAACAGTTCAAAGAAAACCGTCTCATATCAAATAGGGACCCCACTCATAAAACTATAGTCGGTGGTGACTTCAATCTGCCATAGATATGTTGGAAAAATTATATGTTTAATGCCGGCGGCATAAAACGTCATCCGAAATTGTACTGAATGCTTTCTCAGAAAATTATTTTGAACAATTACTTCATGAACCCACCCGAAGTGTAAATGGTTGCGAAAGCATACTTGACCTCTTAGCAACAAATAATCCGAGACAAATAGGAAGTATCTTGACGAATACATGGATTAGCGACCACAAGGCATTTGCTGCTACGCTGAGTACCGTAACACCTACAGCCATAAAAAAGAAACGCAAAGTACAACTATTTTAAAAAATCTGATAAAAAATGCTCTTAACGCAGTTTTAAAAGACAGTCTCCACTCCTTCCGATCTGATCACGTCAGCGTAGAAAAGATGTGGAATGATTTCAAAGATATAGTATCGACGGCAGTTGAGAGATTTATACCACATAAATTAATAAGTGACGGTATTGATCCCCCATGGTGCACAAAACGGGTCAGACCGCTGTTGCAAAAGTAACGAAAAAAGCATGCCACATTTAAAAGAACGCAAAATCCCCAAGATTGACAAAGTTTTGCAGAAGTTCGAATTATATCGCGTACTTCAATGCGAGATGCTTTTAATAATTTCCACAACAAAACACTGTCTCGGGATGTGGCAGAAAACCCAAAGAGATTCTGGTCATACATAAAGCACACCAGTGGCGAGACACAATCAATATCTTCACTGCGCGATAACAACGATGAAGTCACTGATGACAGTGTCACTAAAGCAGAGTTATTAAACACAGTTTCAAGAACTCCTTCAGCAAAGAAGACCAAATAAATATTCTTGAATTCCAATCAAGAACAACTGCCAAGATTAGAAACATGGAAGTAGATATCATCGGTGTAACAAAGCAGCTTGAATCACTTAATAAAGGCAAGGCCTCCGGTCAGGATGGTATACCAGTCAGGTATGCTGATACAATAGCTCCATATTTAGCGATTATGTACAATCGCTCGCTCCGTACCTAGACCGGGAATTTGCTCAAGTTACACCAATACCCAAAAAGGGAAATAGGAGAAATCCGCTGAATTACAGGCCCATGTCATTAACGTCGATTTGCAGTAGGGTTTTGGAACATATACTGTGTTCGGACATTATGAAGTACCTCGAAGAAAACGATTTATTGACACACAGTCAGCACGGATTTAGAAAACACCGTTCTTGTGGAACATACCTACCTCTTTATACTCGTAATGAGTGTTATCGACAAGGGATGTCAAACTGATTCCATATTTTTAGATTTCCAGAAGGCTTTCGACACCGTTCCTCACAAGCGTCTTCTAACCAAACTGCGTGCCTATGGAATATCGCGTCAGCTGTGCGACTGGATTCGTGATTTCCTGTCAGAAAGGTCACAGTTCGTAGTAATAGACGGAAAGTCATCGATTAAAACAGAAGTAATATCCAGCGTCCCCCAAAGAAGTTTTATAAGCCCTCTGTTGTTCCTGATCTACACTAACGACATAGGAGACAATTTGAGTAGTCCTATTGGGCTGTTTGCAGATGGTGCTCTCTTTTACCGTCATGTAAAGTCATAAGATGACCAAAACGTATTGCAAAATGATTTAGATACGATATCTGCTTGGTGCGAAAAGTGGCCGGTGACCCTGAATAAAGAAAATTGTGAAGTTATTCACATGAGTACTTAAGGAAATCCTCTAAATTTCGATTACGCGATAAGGCTGTACATATAACTAAATACTTAGGGATTACAATTACAAATAACCTAAAGTGGATTACATACAACACTCGCCGTTTAATTCAACAATTCCTTGAAATAGAAGCGGAACCGATAAGACTGAATCAGAAGAAACTACGGAAGAATACATCCACCTTCGAGACGCAATCATAAATGACGGAAACATTGACGACATTGGAACAATGGTAATCTTACTCTCATCACACGTAGGAAGGCCGAAACACGCACGAATACACTGAAGAGCCCACGATCTAGATAAGAAAATATGGACGATCTGACCGTTTCATAACATTCATCAATCAAAGAACAAATAAGACACGGACAAGATCCAATGGTACGACATAATAGTCCGAGTTTTCCATTAAAAACCAAAGAGATTTATTTAAGTGATCACAAAATACCACATCTTTGGAACAGTTAGATGCTGAATGTAGGCAATCGAATGCCAAAAACGAGGACCACCTCACTCACTCAATCTCATATGAGCACACGACAGAATTTATCCCATGAATATCGACAATATCATCCAAGCTGAATTTCCCAATCCACGAGAAGATCCGGAACCGTACAACATAGTAGTGAGAAACATAATTCATGGACCAAGCGAGAAATTAAAATCCAATTCGTTATGTATGAGAGATATAGAAACAAAAGAAAAAAAAGACATATTTGGGCGACACACAAACCGCAATGATATCTGTCCCAAACAGTGGCTTCACAGCAAAAATACAAATACGAGACAGTGACGAACTGCAAATTCTGTAGTACCATTAACACTACTTTCGAAAATGTTCCAAGCACACATTAACGTAGACTACTGCTATGCAGTGAAATCCATAAAATACCGGTACGTCTATAAATATGTGAACAAAGACAGTGACAGGCCAATATTTCATATAGACAAAGACAGCGAACAACAAAATAGAAACGACGAGATCCTCACGTAATAAATGGGAAGAGAAGCAGCGTGGTGGAATTTCGGTTTTCAGATTCACGAATGCTGTGCAACATCTAGCAGTACATTTGGAGAATGAGCAGAGAGTTTAGTTCACAAAATATATCGCCACAAATCTTGCAAGCGAACCACCTCAGAACACAACATTAACAGTTTTTTATCAATTGTACCAAACAGGTCAATTCGCGAAAAGATTACTATATGACCACGTCCCTACCTACTATACCTGGACCGCAACAAGAAAAAATTTTTCACTGTCAGAAACAAGTAATTACAGTAGAGGATCGTTCAGTGATCATGAAAATTGGCGTTCTAGGCCGAGTATGCACCGTACAAATGAACAACGCCAAATGCTTCATTCTATCTCCGGATGTTGTTAGACGAAACACGGGAGCCAAAAACTTCATAGATGTCAAGAGTGCCGACGGTTATCCAAGCCAGACGCACAGAGAAGCAGGCCAACGCTTAGGACTACTGCAAAACGACAACCACTGGGAATTACGAATCCTCACTCACAGCCTCAGATGAACCAATGACTGCCGCGCAGGATTAGCCGAGCGGTCTTAGGCCCTGCAGTCATGGACTGTGCGGCTGGTACCGGCGGAGGTTAGAGTCCTCCCTCGGGCATGGGTGTGTGTGTTTGTCGTTAGGATAATTTAGGTTAAGTAATGTGTGAGCTTAGGGACTGATGACCTTAGCAGTTAAGTCCCATAAGATTTCACACACATTTGAACATTTGAAAAAATGACTTATTTGCCATAATTTTAACATGTAACCCAGCGAATCCAAACAGCTGAGAGATTTATTCAAAGAGAGTATGAGTGATGACACACTGTACCAAATTCGACAAGCTCATTCTGAACTGACAATCGAATTCAACGATGACACCTTTGAATGAAACACTCATTCGCCTAGAAGATCAATAAACAAAAAGAACTTAAGTATAACTTGGAAATTGCAAAGGGAAAAAAAAGCTACATCATCAACGAACTACTTCAGTACATTCCTCACAACAAAGCACTCCTCCATGACAATCAAAAGGAAATTTAGAACGTTATCATGAGCCGGATCGACAACACTGGGGGAAATACACTCCTGGAAATTGAAATAATAACACCGTGAATTCATGGTCCCAGGAAGGGGAAACTTTATTGACACATTCCTGGGGTCAGATACATCACATGATCACACTGACAGAACCACAGGCACATAGACACAGGCAACAGAGCATGCACAATGTCGGCACTAGTACAGTGTATATCCACCTTTCGCAGCAATGCAGGCTGCTATTCTCCCATGGAGACGATCGTAGAGATGCTGGATGTAGTCCTGTGGAACGGCTTGCCATGCCATTTCCACCTTGCGCCTCAGTTGGACCAGCGTTCGTGCTGGACGTGCAGACCGCGTGAGACGACGCTTCATCCAGTCCCAAACATGCTCAATGGGGGACAGATCCGGAGATCTTGGTGGCCAGGGTAGTTGACTTACACCTTCTAGAGCACGTTGGGTGGCACGGGATACATGCGGACGTGCATTGTCCTGTTGGAACAGCAAGTTCCCTTGCCGGTCTAGGAATGGTAGAACGATGGGTTCGATGACGGTTTGGATGTACCGTGCACTATTCAGTGTCCCCTCGACGATCACCAGTGGTGTACGGCCAGTGTAGGAGATCGCTCCCCACACCATGATGCCGGGTGTTGGCCCTGTGTGCCTCGGTCGTATGCAGTCCTGATTGTGGCGCTCACCTGCACGGCGCCAAACACGCATACGACCATCACTGGCACCAAGGCAGAAGCGACTCTCATCGCTGAAGACGACACGTCTCCATTCGTCCCTCCATTCACGCCTGTCGCGACACCACTGGAGGCGGGCTGCACGATGTTGGGGCGTGAGCGGAAGACGGCCTAACGGTGTGCGGGACCGTAGCCCAGCTTCATGGAGACGGTTGCGAATGGTCCTCGCCGATACCCCAGGAGCAGCAGTGTCCCTAATTTGCTGGGAAGTGGCGGTGCGGTCCCCTACGGCACTGCGTAGGATCCTACGGTCTTGGCGTGCATCCGTGCGTCGCTGCGGTCCGGTCCCAGGTCGACGGGCACGTGCACCTTCCGCCGACCACTGGCGACAACATCGATGTACTGTGGAGACCTCACGCCCCACGTGTTGAGCAATTCGGCGGTACGTCCACCCGGCCTCCCGCATGCCCACTATACCCCCTCGCTCAAAGTCCGTCAACTGCACATACGGTTCACGTCCACGCTGTCGCGGCATGCTACCAGTGTTAAAGACTGCGATGGAGCTCCGTATGCCACGGCAAACTGGCTGACACTGACGGCGGCGGTGCACAAATGCTGCGCAGCTAGCGCCATTCGACGGCCAACACCGCGGTTCCTGGTGTGTCCGCTGTGCCGTGCGTGTGATCATTGCTTGTACAGCCCTCTCGCAGTGTCCGGAGCAAGTATGGTGGGTCTGACACACCGGTGTCAATGTGTTCTTTTTTCCATTTCCAGGAGTGTATAAGGTACAGAGAGGGACTCTGTGAACGTTATCTCAGATAGTAGGCCGCATTTCATCACCACAGCATTTGTGCATCCTGCTGTAAAAGAATTGAAATCTAGTAGATATTCACCCCACTACTCTACCCAATTTCAAGTGGAAGATGACCAAATGGTGACAACGTTTAAAGTAGACTCGAGGGACGCTCTGAATGTCGCTTCCACTTCACCGAAGTTTGGAGTATGTGTAGGTGTAGTCAAGGTATTTCACTGATATAGGCAGTGCACTTTGTAGGACTTCGGCTGGCCCACACCCGCAGTCTGCAATTTGTCTCAGTGTCCCTGCTTTAAGACGATCTCAGTTAAGGCCCATAGTTATAGGCCTTTACCAAGCAGGCCTGTTCTGAGCACAATGCAACGTTGTGACATACGAGGGTTGCCACGCAAGTTATGGGTGGGTACATTACAAGCGACTGTAATCAAGCACAATCAACTACGATCGCATGACCCATCAAACGCCGACTGCCAAGAAAAGGTTCTCGTGATTTGTGTCAGTACCACAAATAGCCCACGAGAACTACTGGGACATAACAATCTTCACCTACATGAAGACTAGCCATAATAACAGCTTACACTGTACCCAGAGGAGACATGGGATACACTTTAGGGAATGGCGTAGACAGTATAGGAATAACCCAAATGTGGGAGCTTTTGTGCTGCCTCCCGACATCACAGTGCCGCAAGGGCAGCCTAAAACAGAGATCACGCCTCTCGTTATTGTGGGGCTATTGATAAGGATTTTAAAGGTAACTTCCTTCTTATATCATTTCTTAAGATAGCTTTCTACCATTCCAAAAGGCTAGTAACAGCGGCAGAGGTCACATAATCACGTCTGCCGCTTTCATGACAACACATGGACAATCGATAAAGTCTGCAGAATGCGTCTATATTGCGTCACATCACAATGGTGTCCCTAGGACACTCCCGCTGGTTGTAGCCTCATGTGAGTAGCCACCAGCAGCCCTTCCTCAGTTGCACTCACGTATCATCGAGCTAGATATCTTGGTTCACTTTTGATTTGACTTCTTGACATATTATTTGTAATGTGGTTAGCTTTCTTGTACCTCGACTTCTGTGCTGGACTTTGTATTAAGCGGGTTACGTCTCTGCTGCCTATACGTAAGGCATTAGTATAGGTGCTGTCGAGTTTGGTAGTAAAATTTTGATATTGTTATAGGGTGAGCAGTAACACATCAGTAATATTTATCGTAATGTGTCATGATGTGCCTTTGGCAAGAAATAAGGTATGGAACACAATTACTGCACACAAAAAGATAATTTCAGAACTACGAACGTGCTTATAAATCTCGAGTAGCATTTGGATAAAATAGAAAAAATAATCATACACAGATTACTACACCCAGAGTTGCTCGTCACCTGTTTATCACCATTAAATGCAATTAGTGGTAGAATGCTAATTACTTGTCAGAATTGACATGCAGAAGAATTCCGAACTAAATCGACCAGTCATCCTTGTGACGACGTCTTTTTTGTACGTAGGTCATGGTGCATTCCATTAAATGTACATTAGTGTCTAAAGATAAGGTGAGGTGGAGTGCTGTGGATAGAAAAAAAAACAGTGAATGAAGGTGTGGTGTCACCGCCAGACACCACACTTGCTAGGTGGTAGCTTTAAATCGGCCGCGGTCCATTTAGTACATGTCGGACCCGCGTGTCGCCACTGTTAGTGATCGCAGACCGAGCGCCACCACACGGCAGGTCTCGAGAGACGGACTAGCACTCGCCCCAGTTGTACGGACGACGTAGCTAGCGATGCACACTGACGAAGCCTCGCTCATTTGCAGAGCAGATAGAATAGCCTTCAGCTAAGTCAATGGCTACGACCTAGCAAGGCGCCATTAGTAACATTGCATGTATCTACAGAGTCTCACTTGTATCGTCAAGAACGCTGTATACAACTGATGGATTAAAGTTAAGTATTCCAGCAGCTACGTACTTTTCTTTATAGCATTCATTACGTATCCTGTTTCAGACCTATCTCTAGTCTGCGTGGGTTAACGCGTGCATATCGGTCTCCTCAAACCACACTGTGTCGGCACGTCTGTCGACACATCAGAAGACGTATTTTCTCTCAATTTGTGCTACATGCAACAGCGAAATGCGATTAAGTTTGGAGAGGGCGTGTGATTCGCATTACGCAATATTTGTGATTGTCTGATGGTGTGGGCATGAGTCACAACGGTAGGAATAAAGATTCTCCTATTTATTATAAAATAGCGTTTGAAAGTACGACGTTGTAGGAAGAAGATTTTGCTGTCAAATTCTGGTACCATTAACGATTCTTAGTTTGTAGTGGATTATAGCACACCACGCCGTAGAGCTCAGTTGATGGATATTCGCCGTATCGTTCATCAACTGAGCTTTATAGAGATGCTATCGTTTAAAGGACGCTGTAGTCGCTCTTCTCTGAGCCGAATTAAATAAGAATTAGGGAGGATGCATTCGCAGCACACAATGCTCATTGTTGTGGTCACAAAGTAACGCACGCTATCTGCACTGTGGAAGATACCGCCCAGCTGACGGCATCGCGCTAGCAATATTACGGTAGTATTGCTGCAGTCATTAAGCAGTGAATATTCTCGCCAAGAAATGAGCAATGCACTAGCTACGTCTACGTGTCGCCGGTGACAGCAGCAGCGAAACAATCTGTCACAAAGACGTTACTAATGTAGCTTAATCGTCCACCAGTACATCCGTTCAGACGGCGATGTGAATCTGTTGAGCAGCAGACGTTCTTTCGATAGCTGTCACTTGTACGTCAAACATCATCATACAATGGAGTCCGGGGTTGGGCGCCGCTCGTGCTGCTGCGACTCATCCCTGCTCCCAGTGCGGTGAGAGTGCCTTGCGCCCTCGAGCAGTACCGCTGGTAACCAGCCGACGCCGCATCTTCACCAGCTTGCGCCTGACAATTGCTGCCGACTTAAGACGTCACCAGCCGAGCAGGGGCCGCTTCCGAAGCACCCAGCACCGCCACGCCAGTTCCGCCTGGTCATGGTCGGAGCCACTCCGCAATCGCAGGACTCAAAGGCCTATTATCACCGTCACAGTATGAAGGTCATACGCTGTTGAGAATAAAGAGTATCTTTAAATTTTAATTGTCTCGATCGCAGTAAAATGAGAAATTACAAGTTGCGGATAAGGAATTTCGTTTGATCAGATCAAGCTTTCTAAAGATTTAGCGTACATGTACACTATTGACAACAACAACATCGTCACTAAGTGTATCTCACAAGGGAACCTCCCCATCGCACCCCCCTCAGATTTAGTTATAAGTTGGCACAGTGGATAGGCCTTGAAAAACTGAATACAGATCAATTGAGAAAACAGGAAGAAGTTGTGTGGAACTATGGAAAAAATAAGCAAAATATACAAACTGAGTAGCCCATGCGCAAGATAAGCAACATCATGGATGATGCGAACTCAGGAGCGCCGTGGTCTCGAGGTTAGCGTGTGCAACTGCCGAACGAGAAGTCCGTGGTTCAAGTCTTCCCTCGAGTAAAAAGTTTACTTTTTCATTTTCGCAAAGTTATGATCTGTCCGTTCGTTCATTGACGTCTCTGTTCACTGTAATAAGTTTAGCGTCTGTGTTTTGCGACCGCACCGCAAAACCGTGCGATTAGTAGACGAAAGGACGTGCCTCTCCAATGGGAACCGAAAACAATTATTCGCAAGGTCATAGGTCAACCGATTCCTCCACAGGAAAACATGTCTGATATATCCTATACGACACTGCTGACGGCATGTGCGTCACACGACAGGAATATGTTGTCGACCCACCTAACTTGTACACTTGGCGAATGGGTAAAAAGATTCTTCTACCTTGCCCGATTTAGGTTTTCTTGTGGATGTGATAATCACTCCCAGAAAAGTGATGAAAACATAAGAGTTTGTCACGTAAACTGCAACAAATGAATGCAACAGTTTCACAGTCGCACAGTTTTCCCTGTGCTGTGTCAAAACATATGTTTTTAACGTTTTCAAATTTTTCGTTTTAGGTGTAGCGTCTCCATACTACGGCGCAGTTACCTCACATCAGACGGACGGACGGACTGGTAATAATTGTCTGAAAACAAAAAATTAAAATCTTCACTCGAAGGTAGTCTTGAACCAAGGACCTCTCAATCCGCAGCTGTTCACGCTAACCACGGCGCTCCTGAGCTCAGATGTCCTTGATATTGCCTATGTTGAACATGGACTAATCAGTTTGTATATTTTGCTTATTTTTTTCATAGTTCCACACAACTTCTTCCCGTTTTCTCGATTGATCTGTGTTCCGTTTTTCAAGGCCTATCCACTGTGCCAACTTATAACTAAATCTGAGGGGGGTGCGATGGGGAGGTTCCCTTGTCAGAACATGCTTACTAGACAACTAGTTCTTAAGTACAGTGCTGGCCGGAAAACACTCAATAACCTTTTAAATTATCATAAATAATATAATAGTTAAAAGATCAGGAATAACGAGGTGTTTCCAAAATCCTCATAGCTGTAGGAACGTACTTCATTCGCAACTACCGGTTTCACGTCAGTACAGACCCATCTTCAGGTTTATAATGGTTATATTTTCATGATGTAGATCGACAGTTAAGAATCCCAGCATCCGTCAAGTTATCCACGTTAAGAGTTGTAATAATAAATTAGAATACTCGTACACCCAAAGCACACACACTTTTGACTCTTAACGTTGGTAACTTCCCGAAAGCTGGAACTCCGTAATTGTCCATCTACATCATGAAAATATAACAATTATAAAAGTGAAGAAGAGCCTATACCGACGAGAAACCGGTAGTAGCGAATAAAGCACCTTCTTACAGCTATGCAGTTTTTGGAAAAGCCTCATCATTCTTCACTTTTTAATTGTTATAATTTTATGGCAATTTACATGGTTATTGAGTGCTGAGTGTTTCTTATTGTTATTCACAATGTTTCTGAGCTGTGACTCCCCTCCCTCAAAAGTTGTTCGTAACAACAACGTTACTGATAACAACTCAGCACCACGATTGCTAAGAAGTCTGTACTTAACTACAGTGTTAACCAAATCCTCGTTATTAAGTATACCATGTCAATAATAAAATTCTGGTTGAAGCATGCCTGTCACCGTTTAAAACAAATTATTGACGTCTCCTACTTAGAGAAGAGGATAAGGTCAACGTTCTACTTAGGTACAGTGTCATCAGTAAGCATGATTCTGAGTTGCAGTTGGTAAGGGGGTTGTGTTAGCGCCACCGGTGCCCTTAAGGACTGGTTCTGTAGTGTTGTTGCCAAGAGTGTGCATGGTCTCGTTAGTAAGCTTGATCTGAAGATGACTGTCAGTCAGCCAAAACTGATTTCCTACTACTTGTAATTTTATGATTTATTGTGATCTAGACTACCGAAAATTTTAACAACGGAATCACATAGCTGTACCTCCGTTACCCAAAGACGTCACATCTTACAAATAGTGTTTGATAAAACTACTGAAATTTTTGCTGAGATACTTTAGCCTCCCTTCCCGCCGTCAGATCCCTGTCCTCAACGACTGCTGTTCGAAGCCCAAACGCCTGGATGGGACGTAGCCACGCTAGCCTGACGGGAAGAAGAACGGTTTCCCTCGCCTCCAGTCGCGGTCCCCTTAACTCCAATCTTACAGCAGAATAACTACCTAATTATTTCGTCTCAATCTCAGGTATTCTGTTGTTCAAAAGAATGACTTTCATCGATACAGTGACATAAATCTGAGTTTCATTGTACCAACAGCAGCACATTCGTGTGTAAAGGAAGGAAGGGGATCACTAGAGACGGAGCAGAAGCTCCAATTAAAGAAGGATGGTGTAAGAACTCGATCGTGCCCTTTCAAAGTAACCATCCTGGCAGTTGTCTTAATTATGAATAACCTAAACCCACTTGGCCAGACGAAGATAGGAACCGCTGTCCTCCCGACTGCGACTCCAGTTTTATACTTGTAATATAGTAGTGACAGTGTAATTCAAGCGAAATTTTTGATTAGGACAGCGCCTCAGCCAGTGGCTGCTTGTTTGCGTTAATCATAGACCACATGGATGACAACTCATTATCGTGGGTTGCACAAGAGATTCCTCGTAAAGTTAGAAAAAGGTCCCTTGCGAGCAGGAAAGTGCATGACTCTTTCGATGGTACCGCGGCAAAAATTAAAGAAAATTTTCATAAAGGTATCGTAGCTAACTACAGTAAAACAAAACGGTGAGACGTGTATGGGTTAATAACTCATGTCCAAGTAGTGTACGTTTATAATCCGTCGAATGGCGCTAGCTGCGCAGCATTTGTGCATCGCCGCCGTCAGTGTCAGCCAGTTTGCCGTGGCATACGGAGCTCCATCGCAGTCTTTGACACTGGTAGCATGCTGCGACAGCGTGGACGTGAACCGTATGTGCAGTTGACGGACTTTGAGCGAGGGCGTATAGTGGGCATGCGGGAGGCCGGGTGGACGTACCGCCGAATTGCTCAACACGTGGGGCGTGAGGTCTCCACAGTACATCGATCTTGTCGCCAGTGGTCGGCGGAAGGTGCACGTGCCCGTCGACCTGGGACCGGACTGCAGCGACGCACGGATGCACGCCAAGACCGTAGGATCCTACGCAGTGCCGTAGGGGACCGCACCGCCACTTCCCAGCAAATTAGGGACACTGTTGCTCCTGGGGTATCGGCGAGGACCATTCGCAACCGTCTCCATGAAGCTGGGCTACGGTCCCGCACACCGTTAGGCCGTCTTCCGCTCACGCCCCAACATCGTGCAGCCCGCCTCCAGTGGTGTCACGACAGGCGTGAACGGAGGGACGAATGGAGACGTGTCGTCTTCAGCGATGAGAGTCGCTTCTGCCTTGGTGCCAATGATGGTCGTATGCGTGTTTGGCGCCGTGCAGGTGAGCGCCACAATCAGGACTGCATACGACCGAGGCACACAGGGCCAACACCCGGCATCATGGTGTGGGGAGCGATCTCCTACACTGGCCGTACACCACTGGTGATCGTCGAGGGGACACTGAATAGTGCACGGTACATCCAAACCGCCATCGAACCCATCGTTCTACCATTCCTAGACCGGCAAGGGAACTTGCTGTTCCAACAGGACAATGCACGTCCGCATGTATCCCGTGCCACCCAACGTGCTCTAGAAGGTGTAAGTCAACTATCCTGGCCAGCAAGATCTCCGGATCTGTCCCCCATTGAGCATGTTTGGGACTGGATGAAGCGTCGTCTCACGCGGTCTGCACGTCCAGCACGAACGCTGGTCCAACTGAGGCACCAGGTGGAAATGGCATGGCAAGCCGTTCCACAGGACTACATCCAGCATCTCTACGATCGTCTCCATGGGAGAATAGCAGCCTGCATTGCTGCGAAAGGTGGATATACACTGTACTAGTGCCGACATTGTGCATGCTCTGTTGCCTGTGTCTATGTGCCTGTGGTTCTGTCAGTGTGATCATGTGATGTATCTGACCCCAGGAATGTGTCAATAAAGTTTCCCCTTCCTGGGACAATGAATTCACGGTGTTCTTATTTCAATTTCCAGAAGTGTCATTCCATAGTAACTTAGAATCTTTAGGAATAAAATTAATTGTAATTTCACCGTCTCTTCACTGCTTCCAGCTGCTAAACAGTGAAACTTTTGAATACTGAAACTTCCCCAAAAATAATAGACTGCGGAAAGTACATCACTGTTGGCCCCAATAATGTAAATACCATACAACTTTATAAAATTGTACTGGTGTTTGTTCTGCAAGTACAAATTTTTCATCTGCTTTTTGTAGGCAGCACGAGGAGATTGTAATGGTTTCGAATGATAAGCTTGTGGTGCTAATGATGCAAGAACTGGAGTGCATATCTAAACGAAAGAGAATTATCACAATAAACTATATGGAATTAAATAAAAGTTCAGAATTCAACGTGATTTATAGCTGCAGTGATGACTAATTGCAGGACCTAGCTCCCTATCAGAGTAAGAAAGAGTGTAGGTCCATAAGATTTGTTGGGTTGGATAGTCACTGTAGGAAAATGTAAGTAATGAGCTGGTCTGATACAAAATCGTATCTGTAACTCAGGAGACCGTCGTTATCAGGACAAAGAAAACTGACTTTTACGGTTGGCGCGTGAAATGTCAGATCCTTTAATTGGGTACGGGAGGTCAGAAAATTTAAAAAGGGAAATTGATAGGTTCAAGTTAGATACAGTGGGAATCACTGAGGTTCAGTGGCAGGAGGAACAGGATATGTGGTCAGATGAATACAGGGTTATAAATACAAAATCAAATAGGGGCAATGCAGAAGTAAGTTTAATAATGAATAAAAAATAGCAACGGGGATAATCTTCTACAACAGCATAGTGTACGCGTTGTTGCAGCCTAGATAGACACGAAGCCCACATCCACCACAGTAGTACAAGTTTATATGCCAACTAGCTCCGCAGACGAGGAGGAGATTGAGGAAACGTACGGTGAGATAAAAGAAATTATTCAAATAGTTAAAAGAGACAAACTTTTAATAGTCATGGGGGACTGGAATTCGGCAGTAGGAAAAGGTAAATAAGGGAAACTAGTAGCTGCATATGGACTGCTGGAAAGGAATGAAAGAGGAAGCCGTCTGGTTGAATTTTGCACAGAGCATAATTTACTCATAGCTTACACGTCGTTTAGAATATGGACTGCTGGAAAGGAATGAAAGAGGAAGCCGTCTGGTTGAATTTTGCACAGAGCATAATTTACTCATAGCTTACACGTCGTTTAAGAATTATGGAAGAAGGTTGTATACGTGGAAGAGGCATGGAGACACCGGAAGCTTCAAGGTTGATTATATAATGGCAAGACAAAGATTTCGGAACCAGGTTTTAAGTTGTAAGACATTTCCAGGGCAGATGTGGACTCTGACCATAATTTATTGGTTATGAACTGCTGATTGAAACTAAAAAAACTGCAAAAAGGACAGATTTTAAGGCGATGGTAACTGTATAAATTGAAAGAACCAGAGGTTGTAGAGTGTTTCGGAGGGAGCATAAGGGAACGATAGACAAGAATAGGGGAAAGGAATACAGTTGAAGAAGCATGGGTAGCTTTGAGAGATGAAATAGTGAAGACAGCATAGGATCAAGTAGGAAAAGGACGAGGGCTAGTAGAAATCCTTGGGTGACGTAAGAAATAGTGAATTTGGTCGATGAAAGGATGAAATATAAAAATGCAAAAATGAAACAAGCGAAAAGCAATACAAACGTCTCAAAAATCGACAGGAAGTCTATACACGGGAGATGTACTTGAGGGCAATATTATGAAAACAGAAGAAGACGTAGATGAAGATGAGAAGGGGGATATGATACTGCGTGAGGAATTTGACAAAGCACTGAAAGGCTCAAGTCGAAACAAGGCCCCGGGAGTAGACAACATTCCGTTAGAGCTACTGACAGCCGTGTGGGAGCCAACCATGAGAAAACTCTTGCATCTGGTGAGTGAGATGTATGAGACAGGCGAAATACCCTCAGACTTCAAGAAGATATAATAATTCCAATTCCAAAGAAAGCAGATGCTGACATGTGTGAAAATTACCGAACTATCAGTTTAATAAGTCACGATTGCAAAGTACTAACACGAATACTTTACAGAAGAATGAAAAAACTAGTATAAGCCAACTTTGAGGACGATCCGTTTGGATTCCGGAACACACGAACCAATTCTGACCCTACAACATCTCTTAGAAGATGAGTTAAGGAAAAGGAACTCTACGTTTGTAGCATTTGTATATTTAGAGAAAGCTTTTAACGATAATGACTGGAATACTCCTTTTGAAATTGTGAAAGTAGCAGGGCCAAATACGCGGAGCGGAAAGCTGTTTACAACTAGTGCAGAAACCAGACGGTAGTTATAGCAGTCGAGGGGCATGAATGAGAAGGGATTGAGGAGGGGTTGTAGCCTATCCCTGATGTTATTCAATATCCACGTTGAGCAAACAGTAGAGGAAACAAAAGAAAATTTGGAGAAGTCCAGGGAGAAGAAATAAAAACTTTGAGGTTTGCCGAAAACATTTTAATTGTGGCAGAGACAACAAAAGACTTCGAAGAGCAGTAGAACGGAATGGACCGTGTGTTGAAAAGAGGACATAAGATAAACATCAACAAAAGCAAAACAAGATAATGAAATGTAGTTAACCTAAGTCAGATGATGCTGAGGGAATGAGATTAGGAAATAAGACACTTAAAGTAGTAGGTGAAGTTTGCTATTTGGGGAGCAATATAATTTATGATGGTCGAAGTAGGAAGTATATAAAATGTATACTAGCAATGGAAAGAAAAGTGTTTCTGAAGAAGAGAAATTTGTTAACATTGAATATAGCCTTACGTGTCAGCAAGTCTTTTCTGGAAATATTTGTATGGAACGTAGAATGTGAAACATGAACGATAAACAGTTTAGACAAGAAGAGAATAGAAGCTTTCAAAATGTGGTGCTACAGAAGAATGCTGAAGATTAGATGGGTAGATCGCGCAACTAATGAGAAGGTACTGAATATAATTTTGGAGAAGAGAAAATTGGGTTACAACCTGGTTAGAAGAAGCAATCGGTTGGTAGAACACATTCTGAGGCATCAAAGGATCACCAGTTTCGTTCTGAAGGGAAGCATTGAATGGGGGGGGGGGGGGGCGGGAGATGGAAAACTTACACTAAGAAGATTCAAAAGGATGTAGCTTGCAGTAGTTAATCGGAGATGAATGGGCTTGCACAGGATAGAGTAACATGAAGAGCTGCATCAAAGCAGTCTGTGGACTGAGGACAACAACAACTCGAGTAGCACTCTCGGTAGAGCCTTGGTGCCTCACGCTGTTAAAATGTTTATGAATATATTCGGTGACAATTAGATACTGAAGAACGGAATAACATTTGTCCATTATTCAATTACTCATGTACATTTCAATGTCTTCTAGCTGCAGGGGCTCTTCATGGAGGCTATACGTGCAAAAGACTCTCAGGCGCTGGAGGGTATCCTACCAAATGTGGCTCCCATCCTACAGCTATTCGAGGATGAACTGGCAAAAACTAGATCGCAGTTCTTTGGAGGCAAGTTCTGTCTTTTATTTATCGTAAGTATACGGTAATTTAGCTAAATGACATTTCTGAACACACAGCTTACAGTACATATGCTATCCACCAACTCAATGTGTGTTGTTGATATCCTGTCACCATATGTTCATATTTATATTATGATAATAAAAATCCAGTTTAGGCACACGGCATCATTTTCTGGTGATGACTCAATCAAAAAAAATTCTGTTACATAAAAATATACGAAACATGGACGGTCTCTTCTTCCACAAAGAACAGACCAAAAATTGGTGGCTGGCACAAGTGATACCCTGTACAGTTATCAGACAATTCACATACGACTTTTGTCTTTTGTTGGTACTGAAACGTGAGAATTCCTGTCAATATCTTGAAAATTGGAAGTAAACTACCATGTGATCCTAAGGGATCGTAAATGCATTTGTTATACTTAGACATGACTGCCAGACAAAATGTACAGATTATGCCAGTCTGATAATGTTAATACTAATATGTTGTAAATCAGAAACAGAATGTTTATTAGCAGTACATTAGTAACCATTCTGCCACAATTCAGATTTTGTGTAAATCTGCAAATTTGTGGTGGTAGGCTCTGACGTTATTACTGTCATCGTGCTCATCGCATTCTGTCGCCATAATGTCGGCTCCAGTAATAATGGCGTGAAAAAACCGAAAATGAGGAAGCAGGCCATTTGTGGTATTTGAAAATGAAGAGTTCACTGTCTTGGTCATATTCTGATTTACATAACGAGGTATCAGTTTTGGCTTTACAACCATAACCAGATACGTGAAGGGAAATGCATAGAATTTATATCAGAATTTTTGAAATTTGAACATAAACCTGATAACATATAAAACAAATGAGGTAAGTAATTTAAAAAGAAAACAACGGATTGTTACAGTTTTGTGTAACAATGGTTACGGAGGGGATTTTTTTACAGTTTTGCTGTAACATACTGCTGTATAGCGACAGTTTGTTACAATTTCATTTGATTTTTATATGTAACTGAATATGAAATGTGGTAGATCCAGTAGCTGACACCCACTGTCAAGTTACGGCGCATACACTGTCAACTTCTGTAGTCATCCTGTCAACCAACCATAGTACCCAGGGTAATGATAGTCACCATATGTCAGCTGACCATCACTACCCCAAACTGTGTTTTGGCTATTGGCAGCCACCATGGAAATTAACCATCACTGCCCCCCATCCCAATAACGTTTGGGGTGGTGGCACTAATTGCGTCCATTGACCATCATTCCCCCGGGCAATAGTATCCCGTGAGTTATGGCAATCACCCTGTAAAGTGACTATGACTGTCCCGTCCAGTAAACTGACGGTCAGAGCCCTCTTGTCAACTGCCCATCATTGCCTCGAATTGTGTTTGGGGTAATGGTCAACTAATCTGACTTTTCGACTAGTTCCAACAAGTTACGACTAGCTCCAAGAATCAGCATGGTCAGGGTAGTGGCAGTCACCATGTCAGATTACCAAATTATTCCACAGTAATATGCTAGTCACCAGTCAACTGAACGATTTTTACCGGTTTTAGCTGGTTTTTGACAAACAGTATGATCATCAGTGCCCCATTTTGTTACAACATATCGAGGAATGACACAGTTTTGAGAAATAATTTTATTCTATCGGATAGATCGAAATTTTGTTCGTGATCAGAGTTCTGCAATTACACTTGTGTATCACAACTAGAAGAATGGGTAGCTTTGAGAGATGAAATAGTGAAGGCAGCAGAGGATCGAGTTGGTAAAACGTCAAGGGCCAGTAGAAATCCTTGGGTAAGAAGCATTGAATTTAACTGATGAAAGAAGAAAATATAAAAATGCAGTAAATGAAGCTGGCGGGAGTGAATATAAACGTTTCAAAAATGAGATCGACAGGAAGTGCAAAGTGGCTAAGCGGAAAGAGACATTTGTTAACATCGAATATAGATTTAACTGTTATGTAGTCTTTTCTGAAGGTATTTGCATGGAGCGTAACCATGTATAGACGTGAAACACGGACGATAAACAGTTTAGATAAAAAGAGAATAGAAGCTTTCGAAATGTGGTGCTACAGAAGGATGCTGAAGATTAGATGGGTAGATCACGTAACTAATGAGGAGGTGCTGAATAGAATTGGGGAGGAGAGGAATTTGTGGCACAAATTGACTAGAAGAAGGGTTCGGCTGGTAGGCCACGTTCGGAGGCATCAAGGGATCATCAATTTAGTATTGGAGGGCACCGTGGAGGGTAAAAATCGTAGAGGGAGACCAAGAAATGAGTGCACTAACTATATTCAGAAGGATGTAGATCGCACTAGTTATTCGAAGAAGAAGGGGCTTGCACAGGATAGAGTAGCATGGAGAGTGGCATCAAACCAGTATTAGGGCTGAAGACCACAACAACATTACTACTAGCAAGCGCTCTCTTTCTCTGTGTGTGTGTGTGTGTGTGTGTGTGTGTGTGTGTGTGTGTGTGTGCGTGTGTGTTTGTGTGTGTGTGTGTGTGTGTGTGTGTGTGTGTGTGTGTGTATACTGGAAATCGTTGTTTATTTTGGTAAATAATGTTGCTTTGGTGCAAAGATCGAATTTCATTGGAGCAAAGAGACATCGAAGTTTCATCTCTATGTGTGAAGTCTTGTTCCACCATTGTGTATGGCCATGTTTACATTCTTATTCTGTGCAATATGAAAGTATGCTTGCGAAAATATGTAGTTTAAATGTTAAAACGCAATAAACAGTTCGTCTAAACACCTTCTTGCCTCCTAATATGTTTTTGGCCAGTTAGTTTGTCTTTAGCAATACTGTGCTTTTACTGCTCGAATTTTGAAGCATTACGATTAGATTGTGGTATAATTTAGAGGCTGATTCTGGGAAGATAATCTGTAAACATTTTATAGAACATTAGCACCATAGTTTTGACCTAAAATTGTCACAGCCTTCCTCGAAAGTTCTTTTTTTTTGTGTGTAACCTTGGGTATGCCTACATCAAATGCAAATGAAAAGTGTAGTAACCAGACAGTATCATCAATTACATTTTTCTAGTATAGAACATGATGAATTACCTTATTTCAGTCTGAAGTGGTGCATGGTGAAGTGATACTTTACTGAGACACTTGTAAAAACATCAGTTGCTCATATTGCATTCTTCGTATCACGAGTGACATAATGTGAAGTAGGCCTGTGATCAAAACGCCGATTTTGACAGTTATTTTAGACTTGGAGATACACTGCAATACTTAACATTAACATTTTGAGTGTTGCTGGCGTATTTTTGACATACATGTCAGATATAGAAGCACTGTAATTACATGCTTAATGTATTTTGATGGAGATATCAAATGCATAAATAACATTGTGATACCTAACATACACATTATGTGTATGTATACCTTCTGCCTGTCTAAAATGGTGCTTGGTTAGTATGTCTCATTTAGGCCTAAAAATCAGGTGTCAGGTGCTTGTCTAGCATGTTACTTTTAGCCATATGTGTTTTGTAATAATTTAGACATAGAAACAGCGTTGATACTATTAATTTGAGAGTCCACAACCATGTTGCAAGCAACAATTTTGATGGGTATTTTAGATGCGGAAATAAAATTGTTATAAACATTGTGTTGATGACGGATTTTACATGTTTTGGCAGACATTTTCGACATAGAATTAGCATTTTGGCATTTCAAAAGAATCATGTAATTTAGACCAGGAAATATTGAATCTGAGCGGCCATTGTTGCTTGCACCATGTGCAGTGTAGAGACAGAGTTATGGACGTTCACATGTACTGCTTAACCTGCGCGTTCATGGTATAAGCATTGTGTGTGTGTGTGTGTGTGTGTGTGTGTGTGTGTGTGTGTAAAAATCCAGATATTTCGGATATTTTTGAACATGCCAATATGGCGGCTCTGGAGCTACATTGTGTTTAACTGTTTCTTTTTAATGCCCCTCTCTGTTACAAGAAATAAGGTGTGGGTTCTTGGATTTTGAATGATGTCATATATAAATTGAGGGGGGGGGGGAAGTGGCTTGTGAGTACCGATTATGATTCATTGATAAGCGTAATGACGCCATACTTAAGGCTGGCATGGCTTGTGACATCATGGGTGGGACACTGATATGCTCTCGTTATGTCACCATTGTAAACAAACAGCCAAAGAGTTCGTTGTAGTATTACTAATATCCTTGCAGGAGGAACAAGCGTAAATTCAGTTGCTTTCAGTCTGTGTAGCCCACGTCTGGAATCGCAGCGAATAAAATCAATGAATGGCTGCAGGTGAAGGAAGGTCACAGCAAAATATCAGCACCGCATATCAGAAATTTAAAGCAATCGTTCTGTTACTCAAGTTAATATGATCATAATGGCAACACTGAACCACAAGTAACAGGATATGGATGACGTAGCAGTGGAGCTGTATAGGAATCATTGGTACGTAATGGGACAAAGGTCTACTGAAATTTATACCAAACGAAGCCTAAACGAAGAGAAAAATTACTATAGCCGTTTACAGAAGGTGTAACCGTCTTGATATCTAACAGATACACACTGGCAGTATAAGAGACTACCAGCCGGTCACGCTTCTAAGTGTGGATTTTAGCTTCCACACGGGCGTACTGAACTACTGATTCAGAGACGTCGCACGTTATACTGAAGTCGTACCAGGGTAGCATGATAGTGGATCAGTTGATATTAGGCATTCTGTCTGCTTATAGAAATCTTTTTCGCATGATCTGGGGCTCACAGAACATGGTAGAGTTGTTTTTGACATCAGAATTCTGACTGGTTTGATGCGGCCCGCCACAAATTCCTGTCCTGTGCTAACCTCTTCATCTCAGAGTAGCACTTGCAACTTATGTCCTCAATTATTTGCTGAATGTATTCCAATCTCTGTCTTCCTCTACAGTTTTTGCCCTCTACGGCTCCCTCTAGTACCGTGGAAGTCATTCCCTTATGTCTTAACAGATGTCCTATCATCCTGTCCCGTCTCCTTATCAGTGTTTTCCATATATTCCTTTCCCCTCCGATTCTGCGTACAACCTCCTCATTCGTTACCTTCTTTTTTAGATAATGAGAATTCCAATTACAGTCGAACACCAATATGTGAAGGCGGCCAGCAAAGCAACAGGTTTCCGCCGGCACGTTACAGACATGTTAGAGAAGTGCTTCATGGGCTGTAACACCCACTAACGGTACACCATACCCTCGTGCTACATACTGCTGCTTGAAGAGCGCTCTGACAGGCATATCTACTACAGTACGTTTCATGATCTTACATAATCTTACAGGAGACAATTTCGTTGTTATCGGATATCGCTTCCATGTTGGCAGGTGTGCCATGATTTATAAGCTTTTATGAGCAGCCATTTTCATATTCAACAGAGAATTGCAAAACATATCTGTGGTATCTCATGATTTCCAGGCTAAGTTCTAACGATTTATTTTTAATAGATACTGAATCTTTACAGGAAGTTCTGTCGCCTCTAAAAGTTCAACGCCTTTTTCAGGAAATCGTCCTGGCATGCTGGACTACATGATCTGGCCGTGGGCAGAACGTTGTGCAGCCGTGCCTGCTCTATTTACTGGCGTTACCTTTCCCACAGAACACGTCCCTCGAATTGTAAGTATCACATTAGCAGGAGAAATGTAACTAGTGTATTATATTATAGCTCGAGAACGACATAAAAATATTGCTGCCTACTTCCTTACTTCCTCTGCTTTAGACTGTGCCGGAGATTAGAATGGATCCTGTTGAAGCAAACAGCTCTCTTTTGAGTGCAGTTTTCCGCTCTGTAGATTATTCTGTTGCTACCATTTTTGGAAATCCTCAGATTTCGTAGCCTGTTTGTAGTGATAGGTATGCCAGTAGTTTATAAAGGGAGAGATGGGTCCAAATGCTGACAAAACCACAAGGTCTATGTCACGTCGGTTACCCCTCTTGTCACATCTCCATTGTCCTCTTCTACTCCTTCCGCTTCACTTCCACTTATCCTGTCCTCCTATTCCTACATCTCCCCGCAAGTCCCTGTCCACAAAACATATGGCCGGTATTAAATTATTATAGGCTTTTTAATTAAAAAGTTATGCTCGAGCGGGGACAAGGGACGGGGTGTTTTTATTTAATTACTAGCAAACTCGGTAATACTTCGCAATTGCTAAATATGTATGAATTAGATATATGTGTTAATCTCCCTCTGCCTTCTCTCCCTGTGCATCTCCTCCTCCTTCTCTCTTTTCCCCATCTCCTTCTCCTCCCTCTGTCAACCACCTCCTCCCCACTGTCTGTTCTCTCCTCTTCCCCCCCCCCCCCCTCGCCACCCTATGTGAATGAGGCAATGCTCCGCAATTGTTAAATACGTATGGGAATTGGATGTACGTACTAATCTTCTCTCCCCTCTTTCTGTCCACCTCCTCCTCCTCTCCTTGTCCATATTCGAAGCCTCTTCTTCTGTCCATCTATCCCTCCCCTCATCTCGCCTCACTTCGTCCTCGCCCTCTCTCTGTCCATCTCCTCCTTCCCTCTCTCTATGTCCGTCTACTTCTCCACTCGTTCTCTCCCTGTCCGTCTCTCTTCTCGACTCTCTCCGACTTTGAGCCTTCTTTACTGTTACTACCAAACTACCATCGACACCATGATTGAGAAATCAAGTCACTTAAAATGAATTGGTAAATCGGCTGGGATCATTGGCATATGGGGTATGAAATACCTCTGCTGCTGCTGGACTCGTGAAGACAGTAGCTTGAATGACAGAATTTCGTGTAGTTGTAATATGTGAACGGGGAGGATTACAAATTTTCGGATGCTTCAGATTCAGTATCAGTATTCTAAACATTAGCCGCTAAGGCCGGTAATACACTGTCAAATTTCTTTGTCAAAGATTTGATCAAAGATGTGATCAAATATTCGCCAAATATATTTGACAAAGATCTTTGACGTGGTGCTAAAAAGGGGTATTACACTGTCATCATATTTTTCGTCAAAGTTCAAGATGGCTGACAACAACAAAAATGTGTTCAAATGTGTGTGGAATCTTATGGGACTTAACTCCTATGGTCATCAGTCCCTAAGCTTACACACTACTTAACCTAAATAATCCTAACGACAAACACACACACACACACACACACACACACACACACACACACACACACACACACGCCCAAGGGAGGTCTCGAACCTCCGCCGGGACCAGTCCATGACTGCAGCGCCCAACACCGCTCGGCTAATCCCTCGCGGCTGATTGACCACAACAACTTGTTATTAACCGCAGCAGTTGCATGTACCACAATTGCACTGTGTGCACAAGCGGGAGAGAATCGGGGGAAAAAAGGAAACATACCTGGGTGAAGCCGTAGGTTTTACCACGACACGATAAAAGCATTCAACAAAACTTGTTACATGAGCATATAGTGAAGGACGTCAAGTCGTACATCAATTACTTGAGAATGGATGAGCATACATTTCTGTATGTGCTCAGTGAAGTGTATCCTCATATCACAAAGCACATTACTCACTCAAGAACTGCTACATCTGCAGAAGATAGACGCACTGTAACACTCCGATTCCTTGCTACAGGAGAGAGTTAGGTTAGGTCAGATATCCAATCTTCTTAATCTATTTTGGTATTCACGGTGCCTCACGTTGTAAACCACCCCATCAGCTTCATACATCTCTATTAATTTTGTAGTTGTCGGTACACACCAATTGTATTTACTGGCAATGTTTATAAAAACACTACAGATGACAGAAATCTGCAGCGATACTGGCGCTCCACGTGGTATCATGTCACAGTGCAGTGAACAGAAGACAAGCGACTTCTTTGATCAAATCTACAGCGAGGCCATTTGACAAAGATATTAGACAAAGATTTTGGACAAAGAAATTTGATAGTGTAACACCGGCCTAAGCCATAAATACACCTTTTCTGTTTTCTGTTAAAACCGGTAATGAGGACGTAACCTAAAGAACACATAATTTTTCATACAATTTATGTTTAACTTTATATACTACATAAGAAGAAAATTATGAGTATACACAGGAGAAATAATTTGTCTACCGGTTTAAATGCCCTGATACCGTAGTTAAAACTAATTGTGAGAAAGAAAACGAAACCACAGCTATCAGGAAGCATGCTGCTCAGCGTGAGCAGTGTTTAGTATTGCATGTGTTCTTGTTACATTCAACAGCCAGTGCTCCAATAAACACGTGAAAACACGCACGTATTTGAATGCAACGTTGTGTCAAACTATCAAAACTATCGGTGACAAACGTTGGGAGAATTAACATTCTGAACAAAAGAACATTTACATTTTTAATTATATAGATCTGAACAGTAATTTGGTTTTGTTCTTGTTTATTTCCATAAACAATTGTCATTCTCCGCCATTCATCAGCACAGCGAACCACCTTTGACGGGGTGGGGTAGCCGGCTGGATCCGCAGCCATAAACAGGTCAGCCGCCGGCGCTAGTGTTACACCTCGCTGTCCCTCCTTACGCCTCTCACCACCACATGTCTCACCTCTGATCAAGGACATGTCTAATGGTGGTCTGGTATGTCCACAGTAACCTGCTCTTCCACACCGCCTCAGACAGCAGACACCGAATAAAAGCTTCTAGAGGTAGACAAGATAGCGTTGTTCGAAGGGAAATGCGTCTGACCCACACACACACACACACACACACACACACACACATTCACACATGCATGACCAATAACTCTCTTACGGCCTGTCCCCCCCCCCTGTGAGAGGGGAAGTGCTGTTTAGAGTCTCACGCTGTCCCTGGGCTGCCTTGCAGCTGCTCAGATGCGCAAATCGGGACCAGCATACAGTCAGAAAAGAACTTCTCCAACTGCTATCAATACAAGTGTAAGAGGTCAATGATTAAGGAATTTGTTGCTAGCTCACTCGAGCAGATGTAATGTCTTTGGGTTGCTCACGCGTTGCCTGCGATATGTAAGCTATAAGAGAATCTCAGACCAGATAACAGTGTTGTCAGCAGTAGGAACTGTGTAGCAGTGGTAGTGGTAGTAGCGAGGAATCTGGTGTATCGAGTTGGCTGAGCCGGTCGTGTGGAGCGATGGCGGTGCCTGAGCGTTGTAGTATAAGGCAAAAGCAGCCTCGCGCATATGTAGTATTGTTATATCAAGTCCCATGTAAATGGTTTTAAAAAAGAAATTTCTTAATAATAATCTTTCTTATAAAAATTAAGTTTTGACAATAATTCAACTCAATTTAAGGATTTTACTAATTTCTCCAATCCATGGTAATCCTGATTATTGTCGCGTCCGGCCATCCTGATTTATGTTTCCCGTGATTTCCCTAAATCGCTCCAGGCAAATGCCGGGATGGTTCCTTTCAAAGGGCACGGCCGACTTCCTTCCCCGTCCTTCCCTAATCCGATGAGACCGACGACCTCGCTGTCTGGTCTCCTTCCCCGAAACAACCAACCAACCTGATTATTGTAAGGACAAATCAGTTGTTTCTTTTTATACATGACAAATCTATTGGCCAGCATTGCACTGAACTGTGCCAGAAAAATTTCTTATAGGAGCAGATATATATGCATTATCCGGCGACCTTATTGAAGTAAGAATTTTCAATTTATTCAGTATGATCTTTCAGGGCCATGACGCAGCACTGCTGATGTCCAAAATTTACCAGTTTAAATTCACAGTCAATTATTGAAGGGTTATAGGTGAGCGACAATGTTATTGACAGATAAGTCACATTTTATTATTGGTAAGTTGCGGAACTTACTATTGATAAGTTACGGAATTTTTCTGTTGGGAGGTTACACTAAATGTGAATGATACAATTAATTATAATTTTACTGTTGGGAGGTTATAATTGTGTTTTTTACTGTGGGGAGGTTACACTTTGCGTCGTGTTGTACCAAAAAATTCGTACCTAAAATAACGTCTGTTGTCAATAAGGGAACAATCCAAAAATTTGAGTGGAACGTATGACCTGCAATACAAAATAAGTGTGTCTGTAATTTTACATCTACTCCCTTACCAGATACTGCACCTTTTACTTTAGTTTTTTTAATGGTAACGTAGGATACGTATTCTCTTTGTTGCATTCGTTGAAAGTTTCTTCATTTATAACTGACATAGGTGATCCAGAATCGATTACTGCTGAAAATGTGGAAGATCCAATCTTTACTTCAATGACAGTGTGGGAAATGTTTTTTTGTATAACTGGTTTTTCATGTAAAAGTGTGTCTCGGATGTCGTCAAAAGTAATCACATTTTCGTGAACAAGAGTCTGTGTATCAAAAGTATTGCTTACGTTGCTAGAAGATGCAACCTGTACTGTATCTAGTCAAATTCTATCTGACGTGCTATTATTTGAGGGAGGATGCTGTGATGTTTCGACTATTTGTACTGTTCTGTTATTTCTTCCTGACGTATTAGGTTCGGGATGATACCGACTGTCTGGTTCATTCATAATAATCTGTTGTGGTTGATTCTGCTGCTGGTAAGGCCGACTGTTATTAAATGTACGATGAAAACTGTGCTCATTAGTTTTACGTCTGTCATGATAGTCATTACTATACGGCACGTTGCTATAGGAATTGAAATGATGTGTCTTCTGCATGTAGTGATTTCCTTGTTGCTGTGCGTTACTATTTGGCGGAGCCGACGCTATACGTGTAGGCAGCGAAACATTAAAGCTTGGTTGACCTTGCAAACCACATTGTTGGTTAGGTATGGTAACTGGCTAGTTTTGTTGCTGTTGTGGTGAAAACCCTCTATTGTTGCCAAAATGTGTCTGCGATTGCTGAAAATTTTGTGCATACTGATGATTAAAATTTTGTCTGTAATTAAAATTGTGGTGGTATTTCTTGTCATTTCGGGAGTGTCTAATGAAAACTATCACTTTCAGGTAAAACTTGTCGTATCAGGTTTTCTTTACTCATTTCTAATCCTAGATAGATTGATAGTTGAAGAGCTGTTTTGATAGACAAATGATAGTAATAGAGAAGGCAGCAGTGCAGAAAACTAAAGATGAAACAGCACTACTACGGCTCGGGGACCTGTGCACGCTGCGGCACGTATTCATTGAAGGGTAATGAATCCTCTGGGGTCACTTATGCGCTGCAAATAAATTTTAGTTTCTGCATTACAGGCAATGCCGGTGGAAATGCAAAAGTAAATTGTTGTATCCAGTCCAAAGGGTGAATCCGTATTCTGTCATTCTTAAATACCTTAAATTTTCTCACGGATAGGAAGTGCTTATAATCAAAATTGTCGTCTCTACATGACTGAGCAGGTTCAGGTTTGTGTAACAATCTATTTGTCTGTGACTGATCAGAATCTAAGACACGTACTCTCTGTAAATTACCTGAGTTACACTGGCTGTGTGAGTGTGACAAATGTTCGGAAAGTGCATATACTGTGACGTGTTAAAGGCTGAAACATTTATCATTTCTTGCTGTAAGGATGACAGTTTTCTACGTAATGTATTACTGGACGAAGCTATCTCACTGATCGTATGCTGTAAATTTTGGAATTCGGGTGTTTGATTGAAAGAAATTGGTGACGTATCGCCTGATTTGCTGTCATTATTATTTTCGATAACGTCAATACGACTGGCCAATTCATCAAATTTTTCAGTCAGTGCTTTTACCTGATCGTCGTTTTTAGTGTCACAAGCATTAATTTTTTTTTGCATTTTACATGTGGTTTTGCTTAATTTCTTAACGTCTGCTTAAATGGCATGTCCAGTAAGCTGTTCAATAGAGGTTTCAAGGTTTTCCTTAATTTGTTTTAAGTTCTCATTAGTTTGTTTAATGGACCTGTCATTTTTCATTCAAATGTTTGAGATTTTCATTAAGTTGTAGCAATAATGCCATAACTTGATCCATGCCAAAATTAGCGACTCTATTTTCTGTGCTGTGTGATGGTGTATCTGCATGTGTCACGTTTTGCGTAACCATTTGGTCATTGTATGATTCACGAAAAGGTTTGCTAATTGGATGTGCAGTGTGGGTCACTACATCGGAATCAAATAAATCTGACGTATTTTGACTACATTGTTCATTTTCGTTAGTAACATTTAACTGATCACTGTGTAAATTTTGCAAATCAGGTGTGTCAAACTGGGCAGCGTTCATTGTAACGGAACGTGCCGCGTCATCAGTTGTCGTTAAATTGTGTGGACGAGACTGAATTTGTTTGCTCATCATTTGAAAGAAAATCATTACTGGTGCTCGGCACGCACTGAACTAAAATTTGGAGGATTATCATTATAGCACTGAGTGTCGCTGGTATTATCAGTCAAATTATTCAAGTCAGTTTTTTCACTCATTACGGATCGCGATGTACTGTTAGCAGTTTTACGCAGCATTTTCACAACTCAAAAGTAGGCACAAAATCAAAGACAAAGCAAAATGGAACAAATACAATAACAACAAAGAGCAATAGATTGCCGATGATCTGTGAAAGAAAGAGTGACAAATAAGTAAATGCGTTGAGCCAGATGCAAACTACATTTAACATTTGGTAAATAAGAGCAGTTATATAACTGACTACTACTCAGAAATTCATAAAAATACGATCCTGGCCGGTCGCCAAGTGTAACCTCACCAAAGTAAAAATGCCTAACCTACCAACAGATAAGTTCCGTAACTTACCAATAATAAAATGTGACTAATCTGTCAATAACATTGTGGCTCACCTATAAACTTTCAATAATTGACTGTGAATTTAAACTGGTAAATTTTGGACGTCGGCAGTGCTGCGTCATGGCCCTGAAAGATCATACTGAATAAATTCAAAATTCTTACCTCGATAAGGTCGCCGGATAACGCATATATATCTGCTCCTATAGGAAATTTTTCTGGCACAGCTCAGTGCAATGCTGGCGAATAGATTTCTCATGTATAAAATGAAACAACTGATTTGTCTTTACAATAATCAGGATGACCATGGATTGGAGAAATTAGTAAAATCCTTAAATTGAGTTGAATGATTGTCAAAACTTAATTTTTATAAGAAAGATTATTATTAAGAGATTTTTTTTAAAACCATTTACATGGGACCTATATAACAATACTACATATGCGCGAGGCTGCTTTTACCTTATACTACAACGCTCAGGCACCGCCATCGCTCCACACGACTGGCCCAGCCAACACGATACACCAGATTCCTCGCTACTACCACTACAACAGCTGCACAGTTCCTACTGCTGACAACACTGTTGTCTGAATTCTATTATAGCTTACATATCGCAGGCAGCGCGTGAGCAACCCACCGAAATTACATCTGCTCGAGTGCGCTAGCAACAAATTCCTTAATCATTGACCTCTTACACAAGTACTTAATATTCCGAAATATGCAAACATTACAACCTTCCAGATTTGATAAATACTAAGTAACAAATATCTGCTGCTGATTGGAAATGAACTGGCAACCTGCAGAGCCCCAGCCAGCGACTCATTACCTCCTACTGCATACAGCAGAGCTCTTGGCATTGCTCCTTCTCATGGAGAGAAGTGATCTGTTGCTTCAGAAGTTCTCATTGGAGGCTATTACAGCGTCATAGATCTCCCCAGTCCATCTGACGGTTTGGGGCGCTGTCTGTGGCTGAAGAAGACCTTGAGCCAGATGCAGTCGCTCGCCCTGTTCCAGAGGTAGCCTCTCGGCCCGCAAGGTCCAAGCATTCACAAAGGGTGACATTAGTGGTGAGTGGGAGCTCCAATCTTAGGTTTTTGATTGGGCCCTTCAGGCATATGGATGCCAAGTAGTGGGAAGAAATCCAGTGTACACTGTGTGCTTATCAAGAGGGGTCATTCCAGATGTGGAAAGCGTGCTTGCAGATGCCATGAAGAGCAAAGGGTGCAGCCAACTGCAGTTGTGGCTCATGTCAGAATTTGTGTCGCTTTGGATTGGAAAAGATTATCTCTGGTTTCGGCTGGTTGAAGTGATAAAGTTGGCCGTCTTGCTTGTGAAATAAAGGTGGAGTTCACCACTTGCAGCATCGCCAACAGAACTGAGTACGGTTCTTTGGTACAAAGCCGAGAGGTGGGTCTGAATCAAAAGCTCAGACGGTTCTGCGACCATGTAGGCAGGACGTTCCTCTACTTGTACCATAGGGTGGTGGGGTTAGGATTCCGCTTAATAGTTCAGGGGTCAGTTACACACTGGAAGCGGCTACACGGATAAAGGGGGCCGTGTGGAAGGGACTGGGCGTTTTTTTTTTTTTTTTTTTAAGTCAGAGGGTCTCGGGAAATTACAGAAATGGCATCACTCTAAAATGGTGCAGGGCAAAAATAGGAAGGTGACTTGGTAACAACTGATAACGCAGCAGTAAATCGTCGCAGCTGTGTTGGGAAAGGATCAGACCTCCAAGTGCTGATAGAAACCAACGAAGCTCAAATCGTTATACGTACGGAAAACGAGTTAAAGCCGGAAATAAGTTCAGCAGAAATTTTTACGAAGAGCCTAACTGTGTTCAGAAAGGACAGATGAAATACAATTGGTGGTGGAGTGCTTATTCCTTTCAAAAGTAGTTTACCTTGTAGTCAATGTGAAGTAGATATTTCCTTGAGTTAGTATTGGTAGAGGTTACAGTTGACAACCGGAATAAATTAATAAATGGTTCCTTTTAGCGATCACTAGACTCACATGATGCAGCAGTTGCTGAACAGTTCAAAGAAAATTTGAATCTCATTTTAAATAGGTAACCCAATTGCACACTTGTAGTTGGTGGTGACTTCAATTCAGCCTAGATAAATCGGCGAAAATACATGTTCAAAGTCGGTGGTAGGCATAAAACGTCATCCGAAGTCGTACTGTATGCTTATTTTGAGCAATTAGTTCAGGAGCTTACTCGAAGTTTAAATGTTTATGAAAACATTCTTGATCTCTTTGCAACAAATAATATTGAGCAAATCGGGAGCATCATGACGGTTACAGGTATAAGTGACCACAGCGCTGTTGTAGCGAGAGTGAATGCTGTGACATTCAAACCCACCAAAAACAAACACAAAATACATTTTTTTAAGGCAGATAAGAATTCGCTTGACGCCATCCTAAGAGACAATCTCCACTCCTTCCAGCCTGACTAATTAAGCGTACGCCATATGCGGTTTAAATTCAAAGAAATAGTATCGACAACAGTAGAGAGATATATACCAAATAAATTAATGAGAGATAGCACTGATCCCCCGTGGTACACAAAACAGGTCAGAACATCGTGCCAAATTTAAAAGAACGCAGAACCCTCAAGCTTGGCGAAGTTTTACAGAAGATTGAAATTCAGCGCGATCTTCAATGCGAGATGCTTTGAATAGGTTACACAAGGAAGCTCTGTCTCAAAATCTGGCAGAAAATCCTAAGAGATTCTGGTCGTACGTAAAGTACAGCAGCGGCATACTTTCACTGCTTGATAACAAAGGTGCCACTAAAGCAGAGTTATTAAACATGGTTTTTCCAAAATCTCTCCACCAAAGAGGCGAAATAAATATTCCAGAACTAGAAGCAAGAACAACTGCCAACATGAGTAACTTAGAAGCAGATATCTTCAGTGCAGCGAAGCAGCTTAAATCACTTAATAAAGACATGGTCTCTGGCCCAGATTGTATGCCAGAGTATGGTGACACAAAAGCTTCATACTTATTAATCACATACAACCACTCGCTTGTCGAGAGATCAGCACCTAAAGACTGGAAAGTTGCACAAGTGAGACCAATATCTAATAAAGGAAATAGGAGCAATCCAACGATCTGCAGTAGGGTCTGGGAACATATTCTCTACTCGAACATTGTGAACTACCTCGAGTGAAACGATTTATTGACACACAGCCAACACAGGTTCATAAAATATCGTTCTTATGAAAGATGACTAGCTCTCTATTCCCACGAAGTACTCAGTGCTATCGACAGGGGATGGCAAACTGATTTCATATTTTCAGATTTCCAGAGGGCTTTTGACACTGCTCATCACAAGCGACTTCTAATCAAATTGCTTACCTTACGTATGGAATAACTCTTGAGTTATGTGACTGGATACGTGATTTCCTGTCAGAATGGTCACAGTTCCTTGTAACTGACGGGAAGTTAATCGAGTAAAACAGAAGTAATATCTGACGTACCCCAGTGAAGTGTTTTAGGACCTCTGCAGTTCCTGGTCTACACAAACGATTTAGGAGACAATTTGAACAGCCCTCATGGATTATTTCCAGATGATGCTGTCGATTACCTTCTTGTAAAGTCATCAGATGATCAAAACCAACTGCAAAATTATTTGGACAATATGTATCTGTGCGAAAAGTGGAAATTGACTCTAAATCCACTAAAAGGTATCCGCTAAATTTCGATTTCACGATAATCTTACAAATCTAAAGGCTGTAAACTCAACTAAATACTTACGGATAACAATAACGAATAACTTAAATCGGAGCGTTGACACAGATGATGTTGTGGGACAAGCAAAACAAAGACTGCGACTTATTGCCAGAAGACTAAGAAAGTGCAGCAGGTCCATTAAACAGACTGCTCACGCTACACTCGTGCACCCTCTTCTAGGATATTATTGTGCGGAATGGGAACCACATATGGGAAGACTGATGGAGGACATCGAAAGAGTTCAACGAAAGGCAGCTCGTTTTGTACTATCGCGAAATGGTGGAGAGAGTGCCACAGATATGATACATGAATTGGGGTGACACCGTTAAAATAAATGCATTTTTCGTTGCGACACGATCTTCTTATGAAATTTAAATCACCAGCTCTCTGCACAGAGTGTGAAAATATTTTGTTGGCGCTCATCTACATAGGAAAAAATGATCATAATAATAAAATAATAAAAGTCATAGCTTGCATGGATTGTTTTTACTGCACTCTGTTCAGGAGCAGAACGGTAGAGAAATAGCTTGAAGGTGATTCAATGTGCCCTCTGCCAGGCACTTAATTGTGAACTGCAGGGTAGTGATGTAGATGTAAATCTTGTCAGTGGTCCTCTGCAAGGCAGCACTGAAGCATTTGAGTCGTGTTGTCACTTCATCTACGCTATGATGAAACTCGAAAGTAGCCACTCCCATCGAAGCTTTGTGATCATCGTGAAGGCCTCCTGTTTATTTCATGTGCTTCTCATTGTTCCTAATCTCGACTGTAATGTCACAGACTCCGTCTGGGGTCAGGCCACCAGCCACACGCTCCACCCCTGGGTGTCAAATGGTACAATCGCTGGTAGAATTCGCCAGACCCCTCGCCTCATAGTTATCTTGCGCTGCATAGCTTTAGTATCTGCTAACAGAGCATAACGCGCAAGGAGACGAAGACATGTAGGAGACTATATTGCTGCCGAATTGTTTATGCCTTACGTTTACCTGTTGCGTTCAATAAGCCAACGAAAAAAAGCTACTTAGTATGCACTGTACAGATACAAATGAAAACAAATGATTATGATTACGTTACGAAAAAAGTCCGTTTTAATAAAACAAAGTATCCGAAACTATCACGTATTAGCTGAACAAGACGCACCTTCCGCCCACAGTCATACTGAAGTAGCGCTACAGGACTACCACAGAAGTATGCGAATGTAGCAGTTGGGATGGATACAGAACGAAATCCATTTAGCAAATCATCCAGTGCTATAATTAAGTCCACACAGTTGACAGAAGGAGAAAAAGCAGACAATAACAACCCGGCTGGAGTGGCCGTGCGGTTCTAGGCGCTATAGCCTGGAGCCGCGTGACCGCTACGGTCGCAGGTTCGAATCCTGCCTCGGGCATGGATTTGTGTGATGTCCTTAGGTTAGTTAGGTTTAAGTAGTTCTAAGTTCTAGGGGACTGATGACCACAGCAGTTAAGTCCCATAGTGCTCAGAGCCAGACAATAACAAGTGTGCATTTCATCAAGTATTGCACCTTTACATCTACAGGGTACAGAATTAAGGTAGCGACAAAACTTGTGTAGGAGAAGTTGTATTAGGATTTATTAACTGCTGTTCGATCTGCCTGCTAGTGGCTTTCTCACAGAAGAGGTAAAAATTTTGTCTTCAGCAAGATTAAACCGAAAACTAGAAAACCGAAAAAAATGGCTCTGAGCACTATGGGACTTAACATCTGAGGTCATCAGTCCCCTAGAACTTAGAACTATTTAAACCTAACTGACTTAAGGACATCACACACATTCATGCCCGAGGCAGGATTCGAACCTGCGCCTGTAGCGGCCGCGCGAGAAAACCGAAAACCAGAAGGGCGAACACCTTACTGCTATCGCACAACTGCGTCAAAAGGCGCTCCCTTGTTGTTCCAATGATGGCTAAGAGACAGAATTCGCAACGTAAATGGCGAAGTAAACTGCAGGTTCTGTTGGAACGAGCTTCCTGGGCTCGAAACCACAAATTTGCTACCTTTATGTCATCCCTTAAGTGAAAATAAGTCAGAATATTTAGTGTAAATGACAAGAAATTATCGAGTGAATCTATCAGCTAAATTCTGAATAAAATCAGGAAGTGAATCGACGGTCACACAGTCACGAAACATTTTCTACAATGTTGTCAGTTCTTCTTTAGACTAGCGACAGGCGGAATACTTACGCTCATCTGACATGAACATTCAGCTGGCTGGCACTATACGAATTTGCTTTAGTGATCTGAAACTATATTTTATTTGCAGCATATGATATTTGACTACAAAACGTGAACATCCACAAGCAGTGCTGTGTAATCTTTGCATTAGTGTTATGTGTTAGAAGTGATGCCAGTGTAAGCATTCAATTGAATAGCTGTTTTCAACTACATAATATTAAATACACATAATGTTAATAGCTTCTGGTGATGCTAAAAAATAGAATACTTGCCAGTGAATGAGTTTTGTAATTTGCAGTCTGCTTAAAGCAGAAAACAAATATCCCTACGACAGCCACACAAGAGGAAAACCGGCTGGATAATTTTCGCTACTCTTATTTATGATGTTCGAGTTGCAGTCGGTGCATCTGGATATCATTCATAACCACGCGTTAAACCTGTGAGAGAGCCACTAGCAGGTGGATCGACAAGTAGTAACGAATGCCAAGACATCTCCTCCATGAGTTTTGTCGCTACCTTGATTCTGTACTCTATAGGTCTTAAGGTGACAAAGTTGTTTAATTGCACACTTGTCTATGCCTGCTTTTTCTGCTTCTGTCAACTGTATTGGCTTAATTGTGGCACTGAATGATTTGTTAACTGGATTTTGTTATGTATCTACCCTAACTGCTGCATCCACATATTTCTGTGATGGTTCTGTAACGCTACTTCACTATGACAGTGGACTGAAGGTAGACGTAGATGGTTTCAAAGCCAAAAGTGTGTTTTATACATTTAATTCGTTACAATTTCGTAACGTTGTCATGGTAAGTCGTTATTCATTTGAGTTAGCACAGTGCATCCCAGATAGCGTTTTTTCGTTAGTTTATTGAACACAGCAAATAAGAGATAAATAAATCAGCAGCAATATAGCCTCCCACATTATCTAACATTCTGATGGTTTTTTGACCTCATATCAACACACAATATATTGGTAGCACTCCGTATCATTACATGCTATGCATTATTAACATTTAGCAAAGCTGTGCAGTTCAGTATAACGACGAGGCGAAGGGTCTCGCGAATTCTGTCACCAGTTGTACGTACCGGTATACAGCAGAATGAAGACATCCTGAAACGAATACCTAAACCGACCAACTGTCGAGATATATATATGTGCATAACCCCCGTCCCCCTCCTCTGGTGATGGCAGTTGCTGCTCATGTGTCTGCTCCTGAGATATATATATGATTCCACTGGAACTTGCTACAACCTGGGTGGAAATTGGCCACTGGGTTGGAAAGGATCAATAGTAAATACAGATAGGCTGTTGTAGCACCAGCCGTATACGCTTTTTCGTGGAGGAGAAGGAAACAGCGTAATTGTTTAAATAATAAAACTTTCCTCCTTGTCGGGAGAGAGAGAGAGAGAGAGAGAGAGATGTGTGGGACAGTGGAGGGATAAAAGAGAAAGTAGAGGGGGAAGTGGGACATGACCGTAATTACTTGACGTTTCAGCCACTTCTTCTTTAATAATTTTCTACACACCTGACGATATCGGAATTGATTTAGGGTGCCGTAAACAGTGTATGAAGGGGGGAGTGCAGACCCTTCTTCCTCCTCCTTCCTCTCCTCAGAGGCAAGAGGAGGAAGAGGGGTGACCCTCATCCCATTGATATCGACCAGATGCTTTTGTCTGCACTCGGCCCCCTTTCAAACAGTGTTTGTGGCACCCTAAATCAGTTCCGGTATCGACAGGTCTGTAGAAAACTGTTAAAGAAGAACTTCAACCAACTACGGTGGTTGATCACTCAGATTATTCTAGCTACACAGACAAATTCTGCCATATCTGGAATCGGCGTTAAAATCTGCCGGTACCGTAGCTTAGAGCAAGTAATGGATTTGAATGAAGACACATTTATGTCTCCCATCAAAACGTCACGAGCCTCATTGGTAAAAAAGACGAACTTCTCATATCCATATAAAATCATAAAAAGTTATATCGAATTTCAGAAGCTTTGTTGTGCATATCGGAACCACACATGGAAATCGTAGAAACTGAAAAGATTCATCTTGATGGATACAGGTAATGTGGCTTGTGCCACAATAGTGGATCAGGAACCACAGAAAGTTGGTTTACTGACATTGTACAGGTCACCAACAGGCACTAAAATTTACAAAACAGCTAGAGGCAGTTTTAATAAATTTACTTGGCTGGAGAATCACTTTGTGTGTAGACTTTCATATCTATTTTCCGCCATATAGCACTGATGGAGGGCACCTAGAAATTTTGGTATCTAGCTTTTGATTGTTTGTCACATTAAAATTTCCTGCCAGGGTCGAATGACGTAGTGCAACAACCACTGACAGTTTATTTTTAGACCCAACAACCAGCTTTGATTTAGTTGTAAAAGCAATAATGAACGTTTTACCTTATGATTATGATAAAATGTTAACAATAAAACGTACTTATCAGTTGAGCTAGATCATAGAAGAAAAGTACAGCATCGTAAAATCATAACAATGTCTTCCTCACAGTGTTTCAAGAGAAATTACTGGTGGATCGTTGGGGAGAATGTAATAGCTCAGATAAAGTAGCAGACAATTTAATCCTCTCCCGAACATTATTCTATTGGAATATGGCTTTCTTTTTCTCTTGAAACAACTGAACAGAAGCAAGGATAAGGAATGGCTAATCCTTTCGATTTAACTACTGTTGTGAGTCTAATTAGAGTATAAGCTGTAGTCCAGAGCTGACAATTTGTTGCCACCAGTACTGTAAAATCCCCAAATCTAAGAGGAGCGTTTAATAAGTAATGGTTCAAATGGCTCTGAGCACTATGGGACTTAACTCCTAAGGTCATCAGTCCCCTAGAACTTAGAACTACTTAAACCTAACTAACCTAAGGACATCACACACAATCATGCCCGAGGCAGGATTCGAACCTGCGACCGTAGCGGTCGCGCGCTTCCAGACTGTAGCGCCTAGAACGGCTGGGCCACACCGGCCGGCAACAAGTAACGCTACACACTTTTTTCCGAAAGCGGATTGGTTATATTCAGGATTCTAATACACAATATTATTGGGCAACAAAACGCTATTTTTCAGCATAATCTCTGTTCAATGCGACGACCTTACGCCACCTTATTGTGAGGGCCTGACTGCCTGCATGGTTCAACTCTATTCGTCGACGTATGGGCCAACGTCTTTCTGCATCAATAACTCCCCTCTTCCATAAACTGCTTCCTGCGGAGTGCATCGTTGATAAGCCCAAACAGGTGGAAGTCGGATGCTGCGAGATCCGAACTGAGGAAGAATAATCCAATAAAGTTCTGTGATTACCTCTTAGGTGCACAGACTTGTGTGAGGCCTTGCGTTGTCACAGAGAAGTAGAAGTTACACTACTGGCCATTAAAACTGCTACAGACGCGAAATTTAACCGACAGGAAGAAGATGCTGTGAAATGCAAATGATTAGCTTTTCAGAGCAGAATATGGAATCGGTGGGTTCAGGAGGGTAATACGAAACCCCGTGCTGGATCCCAACGGCCTCGTACCACTAGCAGTCGAGATGACAGGCATCTTATCCGCATGGCTGTAACGGATCGTGCAGCCACGTCTCGATCCCTGAGTCAACAGGTGGGGACGTTTGCAAGACAACAACCATCTGCACGAACAGTTCGACGACGTTTGCAGCAGCATGGACTACCATCTCGGAGACCATGGCTGCAGTTACCCTTGACGCTGCATCACAGACAGGAGCGCCTGCGATGGTGTACTCGACGACGAACCTGGGTGTACGAATGGCAAAACGTCATTTTTTCGGATGAATCCAGGTTCTGTTTAAGGCATCATGATGGTTGCATCCGTGTTTGGCGACATCGCGGTGAACGCACATTGGAAGTGTGTATTCGTCATCGCCATACTGGCGTATCACCTGACGAGATGGTATGGGGTGCCATTGTTTACACGTCTCGGTCACCTCTTGTTCGCATTGACGGCACTTTGAACAGTGGACGTTACATTTCAGATGTGTTACGACCCGTGGCTCTACCCTTCATTCGACCCCTCCGAAACCCTACATTTCAGCAGGATAATGCACGGCCGCAAGTTGCAGGTCCTGTACGGGCCTTTGTAGATACAGAAAATGTTCGACTGCTGTCCTGGCCAGCACATTCTCCATATCTGTCACCAATTGAAAACGTCTGGTCGATGGTGCCCGACCGACTGGCTCGTCACAATACGCCAGTCACTATTCTTGATGAACTGTGGTATCGTGTTGAAGCTGCATGGGCAGCTGTACCTGTACACGCCACCCAAGCTCGGTTTGACTCGGTGCCCAGGCGTATCAAGGCCGTTATTACGGCCAGAGGTGGTTGTTCTGGGTACTGATTTCTCAGGATCTGTTGTTGTTGCTGTTGTCTTCAGTCCTGAGACTGGTTTGATGCAGCTCTCCATGCCACTCTATCCTGTGCAAGCTTCTTCATCTCCCAGTACTTACTGCAACCTACATCATTCTGAATCTGCTTAGTGTATTCATCTCTTGGTCTCCCTCTACGATTTTTACCCTCCACGCCGCCCTCCAACGCTAAATTTGTGATACCTTGATGCCTCAGAACATGTCCTAACAACCGGTCCCTTCTTCTTGTCAAGTTGTGCCACAAACTCCTCTTCTCCCCAATTCTATTCAATACCTCCTCATTAGTTATGTGATCTACCCATCTAATCTTCACCATTCTTCTGTAGCACCACATTTTGAAAGCTTCTATTCTCTTCTTGTCCAAACTATTTATCGTCCATGTTTCACTTCTATACATGGCTACATTCCATACAAATACTTTCAGAAACGACTTCCTGACACTTAAATCTATACTCGATGTTAACAAATTTCTCTTCTTCAGAAAGGCTTTCTTGCCATTGCCAGTCTTCATTTTATATCCTCTCTACTTCGACCATCCTCAGTTATTTTGTTCCCCAAATAGCAAAACTCCTTTACTACTTTAAGTGCCTCATTTCCTAATCTAATTCCTTCAGCATCACCCGCCTTAATTCGACTACATTCCATTATTCTCGTTTTTCTTTTGTTGATGTTCATCTTATATCCTCCTTTCAAGACACTGTCCCTTCCGTTCAACTGCTCTTCCAAGTCCTTTGCTGTCTCTGACAGAATTACAATGTCATCGGCGAACCTCAACGTTTTTATTTCTTCTCCATGGACTTTAATACCTACTCCGAATTTTTCTTTTGTTTCCTTTACTGTTTGCTCAATATACAGATTGAATAACATCGGGGAGAGGCTACAGCCCTGTCTCACTCCTTTCCCAACCACTGCTTCCCTTTCATGCCCCTCGACTCTTATAACTGCCATCTGCTTTCCGTACAAATTGTAAATAGCCTTTCGCTCCCTTTATTTTACCCCTGCCACCTTTAGAATTTGAAAGAGAGTATTCCAGTCAACATTGTCAAAAGCTTTCTCTAAGTCTACAAATACTAGAAATGTAAGTTTGCCTTTCTTTAATCTATTTTCTAAGATAAGTCGTAGGGTCAGTATTGCCTCACGTGTTCCAACATTTCCGCGGAATCCAAACTGATCTTCGCCGAGGTCGGCTTCTACCAGTTTTTACATTCGTCTGTAAAGAATACGCGTTAGTATTTTGCAGCTGTGACTTATTAAACTGATAGTTCGGTAATTTTCACATCTGTTAACACCTGCTTTTTTTGGGATTGGAATTATTTTATTCTTCTTGAAGTGTGAGGGTGTTTCGCCTTTCTCATACATCTTGCTCACCAGATGGTAGAGTTTTGTCAGGACTGGCTCTCCCAAGGTCGTCAGTAGTCCCAATGGAATGTTGTCTACTCCCGGGGCCTTGTTTCGACTCAGGTCTTTCAGTGCTCTGTCAAACTCTTCACGCAGTATCTTATCTCCCATTTCATCTTCATCTACATCCTCTTCCATTTCCATAATATCGTCCTCAAGTACATCGCCCTTGTATAGACCCTCTATATACTCCTTCCACCTTTCTGCTTTCCCTTCTTTGCTTAGAACTGGGTTTCCATCTGAGCTCTTGATATTCATACAAGTGGCTCTCTTTTCTCCAAAGGTCTCTCTAATTTTCCTGTAGGCAGTATCCATCTTACCCCTAGTGAGATAAGCCTCCACATCCTTACATTTGTCCTCCAGCCATCCCTACTTAGCCGTATTGCACTTCCTGTCGATCTCATTTTGGGGCGTTTGTATTCCTTTTTGCCTGCTTCATTTACTGCGTTTTTTATATTTTCTCCTTTCATCAATTAAATTCAATATTTCTTCTGTTACCCAAGTATTTCTACTAGCCCTCGTCTTCTTACCTACTTGATCGTCTGCTGCCTTCACTACTTCATCCCTCAGAGCTACCCACTTTTCTTCTACTTCTCTCCCCCATTCCTGTCAATTGTTCCCTTATGCTCTCCCTGAAACTCTGCACAACCTCTGGTTTAGTCAGTTTATCCAGGTCCCGTCTCCTTAAATTCCCACCTTTTTGCAGTTTCTTCAGTTTTAATCTACAGTTGATAACCAATAGATTGATGTCAGAGTCCACATCTGCCCCTGGAAATGTCTTACAATTTAAAACCTGGTTCCTAAATCTCTGTCTTACCATTATATAATCTATCTGATACCTTCTAGTATCTCCAGGATTCTTCCATGTATACAACCTTCTTTTATGATTCTTGAACCAAGTGTTAGCTATGGTTAAGTTGTGCTCTGTGCAAAATTCTACCAGACGGCTTCCTCTTTCATTTCTCTCCCCCAATCCATATTCACCGACTATGTTTCCTTCTCTCCCTTTTCCTACTCTTGAATTCCAGTCACCCATGACTATTAAATTTTCGTCTCCATTCACTACCTGAATAATGTCTTTTATCGCATCATACATTTCATCAATTTCTTCATCATCTGCAGAGCTAGTTGGCATTTAAACTTGTACTACTGTAGTAGGCATGGGCTTCGTGTCTATCTTGCCCACTATAATGCGTTCACTAAGATGTTGGTAGTAGCTTACCCGCACTCCTATTTTTTTTATTCATTATTAAACCTATTCCTGCATTACCCATATTTGATTTTGTATTGATAACCCTGTATTCGCCTGACCAAAAGTCTTGTTCCTCCTGCCCCCGAACGTCACTAATTCCCACTATATCTAACTTCAACCTATCTATTTCCCTTTTCAAATTTTCTAACCTACCTGCCCGATTAAGGGATCTGACATTCCACGCTCCGATCCGTAGAACGCCTATTTTCTTTCTCCTGATGACGACGTCCTCCTGAGTAGTCCCCGCCCGGAGATCCGAATGGGGGACTATTTTACCTCCGGAATATTTTACCCAAGAGGACGCCATCATCATTTAACCATACAGTAAAGCTACATGCCCTCGGGAAAAATTACGGCTGTAGTTTCCCCTTGCTTTCAGCCGTTCGTAGTACCAGCACAGCAAGGCCGTTTCGGTTAGTGTTACAAGGCCAGCTCAGTCAATCATCCAGACTGTTGCCTCTGCAACTACTGAAAAGGCTGCAGCCCCTCTTCAGGAACCACACGTTTGTCTGGCCTCTCAACAAATACCCCTCCGTTGTGGTTGCACCTACGGTACGGCCATCTGTGTCGCTGAGGCACGCAACCCTCCCCACCAGCGGCAAGGTCCATGGTTCATGGGGGTAGTATCAGGATCTATGCACCAAAATTGCGGGAAAATGTAATCACATGTCAGTTCTAGTATAATATATTTGTCCAATGAATACCCGTTTATCATCTGCATTTCTTCTTGGTGTAGCAATTTTAATGGCCAGTAGTGTAGCTTGCATTCTTGTGGCGACGAACACGCTGAAGTGCAACACTGCACGTGTCACAGCTGTGTGCGGCCGCCCTGTACGCGGTAGATCGGACTGGTCTGTTCGACATTGTTGCGATGATGACAGACGAATCCCATAACGAGTCACTGTGATATTCTGCAGGCGCCTATGAATATCTGCGATCTCTCGTTTTCCGCCAAAAAAAGACTCAGCGACGGCTCTCTGCTTGGAACGCACCTACGTTACAGATGCCATTTTGAAGGCTACGTATAGCCCCGCACCTACCGGAACATCGTGAACATATAAGGGCCTAAGCGGGAACATTTCACGATGTCCCACAACTAATTCCGAAATTTTTCACCCGAAACTGGCAGAGAAAAGAAAAGTGTTGCGAAACGCAGCTAAAGGAAATTAAAACATTCTAAGAATAAGCCAAAAACGACTGGGAACATTTTTCAATAAGGAATAATCAAACAGCGATCCAAATGCAACTGAGCCTCCAGAGAATAACTCCGGCCACAACGGAGACGGTTTAAAATCATTGGCAACCAAAGTGAATGATGATCTGGAAACGCAACCTGTATGAAGATTACGAAATCCATCAGCTCACTAAAAATAGTAATCCCTCTGCCTGTAATGATGATTGTAGCAGAATATTCAAGTTTTGTGCTGGCTTGACTGGATTACTTTTAAGGTATCTTTTTCGTCAATTATTGTCCTGTGGCATGTTTCCTGACAGACTTAAATATGCTGTGGTAACACCTGTCTCTAAAATTGGAAATAAGAAATCCATCTATACTGCAGATCTATTTCATTCCTTCCAGTATTTCGAAAAAATGGTTGAAATGGCTCTGAGCACTATGGGACTTAACTGCTGTGGTCATCAGTCCCATAGAACTAAGAACTACTTAAACCTAACTAACCTAAGGACATCACACACATCCATGCCCGTAGCAGGATTCGAACCTGCGACCGTAGCGGTTGCATTATTTCGAATAGTGGCCTATGGTACAATACTGATTTATTTAACTGAACACTGAGCAGAACTTGTTAACGTGCTCTCAGTTCGGAATTACGCAAAACTGCATATATATATATGTAGGTATAGATATATATTTTGTATGTTTTCATTCGTTGCGTTTTACTCCTTAATGGTATTTCTCGATCATAACTAAACCTTTACAACCAGACACATCGGATATTCACATTGCAAATTTTCTCTGTAGATGGCGTGGGGAGCAGCAATGATGCAGGATCCGGCGGTGAAGGTGTCAGCTATGTCTGCAGAAGCACACGCCAACTTCATCAAGAAGTATGTGGACGGCAGCCTTGACATGGATAAGCTGTAGAAGACGTGACTCATTGTTTGGACGTGCCTTTTGCAAAAATAACCCGACCGTATCTGTTGTAGCATGAGCATCCACTGTAACTATAGAAAGCTACAATATTATGATTAGTGTATTGCGCATTATACGAAATAAATTCAATCCATTGTGACTGTCATCAATAAAGAGTACACTAAAAACATCGCCTGATCTCTGCTCTGATATTCAACTGTAAACCAATAAGACCCTTCATTGACTTGGAGACGTAAGATCCCAACCCAGCTGAAGTCAAATTCGTGAGGAAAGGAATATTACTAAATCACAGTTTTTAGAAGACGTTCACGTTGTTGAGACTACTGTGGCTGGGCTGGTTCACACACTACATTGTTGCCAAATATCTACAGCGTACTACCCCACTCTGCATTGTTACCAGATCTGCGCTGCTTATTATATCATTCTGCATTATCATCGGATCTCTACTGCATAACACCCTACTCTGCATTGTTGTCAGACCCACCCATCACTTGTTCAAGGATAATTGGGTGACTTATAAATGACAGGGAAATCAGACAGGCATTGTTGTATTGGTTACTGCTCTTCTCCCCCGTCCCCCACATCTCGAGGCTTCCTAATTGTCAGTTGGATTCGTTACTCAGTAGTATAAGTGAAACGATTGTATGGTATTATTGGCCAGGGGACCCTGTCTGGGGTAGTTCGGCCACCTCATGAGCCTTTTTTATTTGACGCCACTTTGGCGACTTTCGCGTCGGTGATGATGAAAGTTCCCTGGTGGATAAAACTCCAACCCGGTCAAGAATCGAACCTGAGACCTCTGCATGACATTCACTTGTGGTGACCACTGAGCTATGGTGGTGGAGTGTACATTCTACTGAATGGAACACCACGAAGTGGAGCAACAGTGATCAGCCACCATCACCCCCAGCCAGAATAAGAAGAAAGGGATATGTAAGTATTAACCTATTCCTCTCACCATTCATTTATTCACGGTGTACGTGTCATTTCGCAAACAAACGATTTTTCTCCGCTTCCGTAGTATTTCTAACAATCGTCTGTTAAAACTTCGATTATGCTATTCGATGCATAAAAATAGAAGACATGAAAACAATCCAATATACAGCTCGAAAGTAGAAGAAGTGAATTTTTTTGAACTATGTTACAGACCACAGTGAAACTGAATAAGATTTTTTCAAAGTTTGTTTGTTTCTTCTCACATTTGAGAAATATTAATTAAAGGCCCCTTAGACTTGTTATTTTTGTTGATATTCAGTAAGGTTTTCTCAGTTTTTCTGGCTTTCTCCTGTTTCAGACTGTTAGTCTTTTGAATAAACCAAACAGTTGTATAAACTCTGTTTTATGAGTCTCCTCCCATCCCGAGAGGTAAGTTTCTGCGGACACTCATCATCGTCTGCTACTGTTTCCACCGGACTGTATGTGTTGACGGTAGCACAAGACCATTCAAAGAGTCACTGCTTCAACGACGCGAGTCACCAGAATCTCACTGTCAAACCGACTTCATTTAACAGGTCCCCGTATTTTCTGTACACAGACTCGAGATAATGACGTTCTTGAACCCCAGGTATATGCTACAAATATTTATAAACTTATGACTTACCTTCAGCTTAAACTAGGCTGTTTTTGACCTTGGAAAACAGTGATCGTGTTATTCCGCCCGGCTAGTGTAGGATAATGAGTGGTATCTCTGTATATAATGAAGGAAGTATTTTTCTCATTTCTGATCTGATGGTAGAGGTTGGAAGGTTCATCTGTATTCCAGTAGTTGAAAATTCGCTCTACTATCAAGTTGCAGTGTTAAAGTTCTCTTTATTCTATCATTCCTATAAACTTTGTTATGAAAAACACAATAATTAAGAGTGTTTTTACAGTGTTTAATGTTTGTTTCGTGAAGGTGATAACAGGTCTTCCAAGTCAACAGAATTTCGAGTACGACCGACGGAACGGGAATCGCACTCAATGTACCCTTTATTCATATCTCAGCAATTAGCCATTTGTACTGCAGTGCGTTATCGAAGTTGAATTCACTCTGTTATCCACTAGGAGCAAAGAACACTATTAACAACTGTGAGACTGTTGCTATAGATTTCAAAATACTACTGTGCAACACTGCCTTGACCAGTATTGTTTGCTATCACGTTGGTAGCTAGCGGATACAAGTGAAAAGCAGCTAACTACCACGCGAAGAATGCAAAGTTAGGTAGCGCATATACCAAGCACTTCAATATAAGAAAGCATAACAACTGCACGACATCATACGTAATTAGCGGTTGTTAATGAATACGACAACGAAGGTAACAATGAAGCGAAAGCTGGAATTTTATTCATGAAATGAAAATAAAAACTGTATGTATTTATTGTTTCAAAATTGTAAATATAATTTTTATGCTAAAAACTTAAAATTTAATTATAGCAGCAACTAAATTATAAAAAATAATTAAAACACAGTAACCAGTTACAGAATCTGAAATTAACAAAATGCGTTCTAAAGGCAGACGTGTCTTCTCGGATGTGGTTAACTATTCAACGTTTCTCATGAGCGACATATTAAACGTCCCCACACGGGATAGGGGCTGAATCTGTTCTGAAGGAACAGAACCCTCCCATGGAAGACGATACAGAAGTAATCTGTTAAACATTTCAGGTACCGTAAAGAAAGAGAAGTGTTGCCATAAATAACGGAGAGAAAATTTAGCCAATATGTCTGCAAAACAGAATCATCTAATTTAACTGACATATATTCCTATTAATGCACGTGGCTGTGTTCCAGAAAAAAAACAAACGAGGCTACACTGTGGTGTTACTCGGAAACGAAGGAAACTGGGCAGCGGTAGACTGGGCTGTGGTGGCGCCTCTACCGGATAATTTACGAACTATATTCCTATCGTCGCCGATGTGGCGCTTGTTGCAAAAAATATCAACTAATTGGCATTTTTAAAGATATTGTTTCAGACGGACTGTAATAACTATGATTTGCAGTGAGACGTGATAAAATGAAGGACTTATAAGTTTTTTAAGTGGCGATTTCGGAAGTGGTGTTCACTCGCAGCAAAGACATCTCCAATCATTGTCACACAATTTTGGCGCTTCTTTCGCGCTGTCAAATTATGTCTCACAGATTTCCATTAACTCCCGTGCACAGTATATCCATAAAAGCAACGGCATAGTAGCATTCTGTCACTGATTCCACCATATTATGTAATCAATCAACAACACAAGTTGCCTACTGCTATACCCATTTGAACATATTTTTCTTAAAAAAATGATTTTGGCTTAGAGCATGACAATTTTTATTACGTGTTGTATTTGATAAACCGATACTGCTTGTCTGCGTTTCAGTATCGCATACACCTCTGTAACATATTTCCATGTCGTGTAAACGTTTTCAGATAGTCTGCTTAAGTTTTACCAGAAAACGAAAGTTTCATTCCTAATTCGGCTTTCAGCTTTCCTATAAAAGAAGAAATGAATAAAATAAAGTGGCGCACCAGCTAGCGAATGCTTCGTACGCTTGTTTTTTGTTTGTGTCTCAGTTAATACATGCCGAAGCAACCATAACTGAAATAATGTCTTTGGTTTGGTGTTCCCTTGCCAACATTTGTATTAACACTTCGCTTGTTTGGCGTCATTGTCGTGCTGACTTTCGCTGGAGTAAGTTGCAAATTATTGGGTGTGTGTATGGAACGATATGGCGTTTGTGGAGAGAGGTTGGCGCTCGTTCCTGCGCACGGGCGACCCGGACCCGACGGCGTGGCGAGGCCGGATGGCCGGGCAGCTGATGACCTACGATGCGTGCACAGACCCGAGGGCATGGTGTCTCAGCGCAGCTGACAGGCGCCAGCATCTTATTGACATCATGCGCCGCGGCCCGGTAAGTCGTCTAACATAACGCCTAATCACGTAGCCTTAGCAACATATATACTGATGTTGGAAGCTGCACGGTTTGTTCTCGAGATGTGAGTCTGACATGAACATATTTTCTATCCCCTGTATTCACGTCTCTGTCGTGTAATGAAGGAAATAGTTAAAGGGTTTAGCGATCTACCACGTTTTGCATTCCGTGTGAAATTTAGTTCCACGTCCAATATTCATATGAGTGGTGGGATTCCAATGCTCGCCAAGCTAATTTGATTTAAAATTTGAGTGTTTCAGAAGTGAACTGAGGTTAATGTGCAGATTACTTTACTAAGGCAGAATTTCTTTAGAAATAGTCACCCAGTTAGAAAAAAATGGTTCAAATGGCTCTGAGCACTATGGGACTCAACTTCTGAGGTCATTAGTCCCCTAGAACTTAGAACTAGTTAAACCTAACTAACCTAAGTACATCACATACATCCATGCCCGAGGCAGGATTCGAACCTGCGACCGTAGCAGTCGCGCGGTTCCGGACTGAGCGCCTAGAACCGCTAGACCACCGCGGCCGGCCACCCAGTTAGAAGGAAAGACGATTAGGCTCTAACGTACTGTCGACAACGACGTCACTGGAGATGGAGAACCTGCTCGGAATGGTCAACGATAGGGAAGGAAATAATGATGTCCACATCGAAGGGACACTGTCACAGTGCAACATAGACAATCGCGACACTCAATGCTGTAAAACAGTGTTACCGTCGGAACGCTGAAGTCCGTAGGGCCTATGGGCAAGAAAGCCATTCGTCATTTGCCACAAGACTGTTTAATTTCAATGCTTTTTCTACGTACTTTACGAAATAATTATTGTATTTTTGGGTCGCAAGAAATAGTAAAATATCGAGAGACCTGAATAATCATAAAACAAATGCAGAGCCGAAACTCGTAAATGAAATGACGCAATGTTTGCATGAAGAAATGCTTTCGAAGTTGCATATAATTGTGACTTACCGCATTCAGACCAAGAGAATATAAACGAAGTGTTTCATCCATAAGAAGCATAGACTTTTGTTGCTGACTTTTCTTATGATGAGCATTTTCGGTTAAGTTTTACTTATAACAGCGGCGGCGTAGTGTGCTGATGTTGACGACGACCGTTTAATGATGGGAATTACGTGAGGTTGATGTTAGCCAATCGGGTGATGGTACACGGTATCTAGACATTCGCTGTTTTGTTTTGTCGAAATATACGAAGGCATAGGCCATATAAACACCGCGCATGTCCTTATCTCTGCTGCGTTAAGGCTTGAAACCACCATCTAAGTCACGTGACTCGGGCAGAAAGCCGAGGTCTTGCCATTACGTGCTGTGTAAAATGGAACTGACAGTTACAGTTTTTCTCATTTATCGCTAAACTCAAGCATTGATTTCGACAATTCAACGAACTGTAGTACTACAATTACACATTTAGTAGTGCAGTTAACGTAGTTGCTCCGAAAATCCTGATAATAAAGAAATGGTTATCTTTTTCACTTTTCACAGCATTAAAAACACTTCCAGGAGGTCTTGAGTGACTTTATGCCAGTACGAAAGTCCTTCGTGGTGCAGATCTGCTTCTGACAGAGTCATACATTATTAAAGATGAATGTAGACTGTTAATTATACGTATAAAATGTCTTCCTGTTGAGTGAACCAGTTCAGTTCCCTCAGGAGATTCGTTTAACGTAACGTGGGAACTCGTACTTGTTTTAACATACCGGCATCACTAAGCAGCAAAAGTCGTAAAATACATATCCTTATTTTGAATAAAAACCGGACCTTATAGTTATTAATGAATTTCATTTCTTATAACAGCATAACAAAACATTTCACATATTTTGTTGAGGAATCGTCAGAAAAATAGAGTTGCCTGCCAATCTGATATTTTGTGTTCCACTCCTGTGGAAATGTTGGACTAAAAGATTGACAGTGCAACAAAAAAAAGTATTCACTGAACTGCCGCGCGGTCTAGGGCGTCTTGTAGCGGTCCGCGCGGTTGTCCCCGTCGGAGGTTCGAGTCCTCCCTCGGGTATGGGTGTGTGTGTCGTCCTTAGCTTAAGTTAGTTTTAGATTAAGTAAGTTAGTGTGTAACCTTAGAGACCGATGACCTTAGCAGTTTGGTCCCATATGACCTTACCAGAAATTTCCAGATTTCCACTGAAGAACTGTAATTTTGTTGCTTGTAAACAGAACTGTCAGTGTGTTTAACCTACAAACTCTCAAAAACAATAATCACTGCATTAATATTGGGAACTTCGGAGAAATCAGGTTAACTGCACTATTACATGTATGATAGAAATAAGGCAAATTGTTTTCTTGTTAAAATCAATATTTGACTTCAGATATAAATGAGAGAAACTGTCAACTCCAGACAGTGCGTAATAACAGAAACTCGGCGTCCTGTCCCGAGATCATGTGACTTAGATGTTGGTTTCAGTGCAATGATGTCACATTCAGTCTATTATCCATGGTCTACATACGACTGCATTACATTGTTTATCAATATGGAGCGCGGCGTGATAAGTCACCCAGATTCCAAAAATTTATTTCGTGAATTTATACTTGCCGTACGGAAGATAGTCTTGAATAAAGTTTGATGTTTCTTTGTATTTTGCTTCTTGTAACTAATTTTTCGGGGGAATTTGCACCTTTTTCATATCAATCTCCTCATATTAACAAAAAAGTTTTGTACTGAAATGTTCGCTTTACGAGGATAATTAATTTACTGAGTAGACAAGGGTGTGTACAAGAACCTGTCAATCACTGAAAAGGAACAGCATTAATTATTTATTTCAAGATCAACGCCAAAGACCATTCCCCTCATTCTGTATGTGTAGGTTTTCGAACAGTATTGATATCTTGACAATGAATTTATAGGGTCTTGTTGATTTTAATGTTGCCTGTCGCAAACGTTTCACCGTTTTTTTCCGATGTGTCCCCGATTACGACAAAATAATTGCTTCAGTATCGTGACAAAACTACATGCAACTATATAACGGCAATAGTATTGCTTCTTTTGCTGATTCAAAACACACAATTATTCTCGTCATCTTGTGCAGTTCGGTTTCCAGAGGCGATTTCCGTACGGGCTGACTGTTTGGCCATACTACATTAAGGACATAATTTTTCATAGCAAATTTACCGTGTCTTACACTGAAACACTGTGAGCATTCTGCTGCGCAGACTGAGTTAATGCATGTGACGCTTCGTTACACTTAGATGACATTAACGAACATTTCAGTCAAGAACTTAACGAGAGTTTTGCCCGTTGATGGTACAATATCAGGAGCTCCATCTACTTGCATGAACGACATACATATTAGAATTTGCGCACTAGGCAAGTTCTGAATTTAAATCACCTATCAGTGTTTGTCCATCGTCGTGGAACTGGAAGTCCTGAACGACGTTATCAAAATAATTGTGTTTATTAAGGAGATAAATTAGCTATTACCGGGTAAAATCTGATTGGACTGACTGCCTACATCTGTATATAGCGATTGGTCGTCGTGAATTAGCAGCATTTAACGACCGTTGCCAACATCAGTCCACAACGCCGCCGCTGCTATAACTGAAATTTTACCGGCACTTTCTTTGATACGAAACGAAACATAAATATTTGTTCATTGTTGCTCTTCGCTCGACGTTCAATTTCAGGAATATTTGTTTAATATAATTACTTTTTTTCCAAAGACTGTAGTAAAGAAAAATTCTGACCTTTGTGGATCTGATGTATCAACATTTGCGGATCTGGTTTCTTTTGAGTCGGGAAACAGTTTTGTTTTTATCATTTTATTATTATGCAGGTATCGTAGCTTTCTCTTTAACTATAGTTGTGGTCGATTATCTGGTACGTTAAATAATGTAGGTACTGCATTCCGTACGAGTTTACTATTTTGTGTGTTGAATTCTTAAACTTATTTCTTTGGAAGTGTACTGAACAAAACTTCACGTAATTATCTAGATATAGGTCTAAGTCTTTCTGCAGTTCATCATGTTTCCTGCTGTTTACTATTTCTTGTTCTTAAAAAGAAACCTTATTGTTCAGTAAATATGTGGAGGTTAAGAGAAAATAGTGAACAAACAGTCCCGTAATGCTGTGTTTCATACCCCTTGTGGTTCATAGTAAACCTACAGAATGGCAGATTGCGGGTTTTCTTTGCGTTATCTCTACAGTTTATTGCGTTACGTACACTCTCTTTTGTCGAAATATACGGATCAGCCAGAACACTATGACCACCTACCTAATAGCCGGTATTCTACCTTCGGCACGGATAACAGCGGCAACGGCAACGCACCGTGGCAAGGAAGCAATGAGACCTTGGTAGGTCGCTGCAGGGACTTACAGGTCTGGCCAGACAGAATGCGGCCTGGCCGTCCGGCCTGTGGCCTTGAACCGCAGCAGGCAGGCCGCACTTTTGAATCTCACGTTATTGTATGGCGGCGGTCACACAGAGTGTGGCTCTGACGCACCGGCATGCGGCCTGCCGTACCGACCGCCGCCGGGTTGTCACAGATTATAGATTCGCCGCAAGCCGGAGAGGCTGCCTGCCTCTGTTGGCGCACTCAACTGCTCTGTGGTCACACTGGAAGCAGCGGCGTGAGGCGGTTTTCCTCTTGCAGCTCGTAGTGCATGCATCATGGACACAGAAAGACTTATAGAGGAGGTGACACAATACAACTTTTTGTATGATACACGCGAACCTGATTTGGAGGTAGAATACTTTTGCCCTCAATATACTCTTGATAGAAAGCTGAATTCTCAGAAATAGTGTTGTCACTGTGACGTCCATAATTTCCAATATCAACTACTGTAAACTCGTAGTATGGATCAACGATCGCCAGGAGAACCAGCGAAAAGAATTGTTTGTTACAGAAGAACTGGGATCCACTATCCTTCGGGCATTTTAGCCTGATACGATTTCCGTCTATGCTTCCAAGGCAGTTCGGAAACCCCCAAGGTTATACAAATCCTTCTTCAGATTTCTTCCACATCTCTGTCGTAGGAGTAGGTAAATATTTGGGCTGTAGAACAGTCCATATTGCCTGGCACACTTGTTTCACAATTTCTGAGACTGTTGAACGTCCTAACCGAAAAGAAAAAGTTATGGTCTGCTGACTGTCGCCTGTAGTCAAGTATCTGGGAAAAATTAAAATCAGTTATGCCAATAGAACGAATAGATAAGTTAACGACCAAAGATATGTTTGTTTAAGTTCAATGACAATGTTATGAATACAATGAAACAAAACAATCTAGTAAGTAGAAAGTTCTCTCTAGCGGGACATACGCCACTAGATGTTACTATAGTTTGCTGTATTCGTAAACACTGCAGATAAATTTCTCACTCCACTCGTAACTACGTTGTGGGATAGCACTTTCTTCCGCCGAACCTTTCATATGATACAGCAAAACTGAAATGGAATAATTTATATGACTTCTATTTGAAGCACAAAGAGGCCACAAACGGTAAAACTTACCTCAAACAAATTGCTAGTCTGTGCCTTGTATCAACTGGCTTTCTCCAGTTCGTTGTGCAGTTCTCGGTGCTACCTTCTTATCAGGCGATGCATTTCCTCGAAACATTCTCGCGACATACGAAAATATTTGAAGAACCTATCTTCGTCAGACTCTAGATCAATACACAGACGATGGTACTCTCCTAAGCTTTCTCTCTTGCTATTAATGTCGAGCACCCAACATCTTCTCTTCTTGGTGCCATTTCGTATCGCTAGTGCGAACTACTAATTTCTGCAATTTTTTTTAAAAAAAGGGGGTAACGTGTCCGCGTGAAGATTCCAAATCTTCTAACGCCAAGACAATCGCGCTACGCATGCAAGCTTAATAATGGCGTTTGGCCCCTTCCACAGTGTAACAGCTGACGCAGGAACAGTCGCTGGGGCCGGCCTGCCTGCCGGCCGTTGCCTGTGTGGCGTCCCTGGCCGCTGACGGGTCCGGCCTCCCGGTGCGCCGTCCGTCGCAGCGGCAGGCCGGATTCTGTCTGGCCAGGCCTTTAGTACCACAGATGCGCACACGAATCACTTATTTCTGTAGATTCTAGGGAGGGTGGCGATGAGCTCTGACGCCACATTCAATCATATTCCAGATGTGTTCGACTGGATTCAGATGTGGCGAGTTTGGGGGCCAGCACTCGCCACTGTGTTCCTCTAACCACTCCATCATATTCCTGCCCTTGTGACATGGTGCATTATCTTGTTGAAAAATGCCACTGCCGTCGGGAAACATGATCGTCAGGAAGGAGTGTACATGGTCTGCAACAAGTGTACAATCGTCCTTTGTCCTCATGGTGCCTTACACGAGCTCCACTGGACCCACGGATGCCCACGTGAATGTTCCCAAGAGCATATTGCAGCCACCGCCAGCTTGTCTCCATCCCGCTGTACGGATGCCAAGGAACTGTTCCCCTGAAAGACGACAGATTCTCGCCATCCCATCGGCTTTATGAAGAAGGTATCGTGATCCATCAGACCATGCAACGCTCTGCCACTGCGTCCAGTGCCGTTGGTCACGTGCCAATTTCAGTCGTAGTCACCGATGTCGTGGTATTAAAATTGGCACTTGCATGGGTCACTGGCTGCAGACGCCCATCGTTAGGAATGCTCAGTGTATTGTGTGTGCAGACACACTTGTACTCTGCCCAACATTAACGTCAGATGTCAGTTCCGCCACCGTTCGCCGCCTCTCCTGTTTACCAGTCTGCCCAGCCTACGACGTCCGACTTCTGTAAGAGCGGTGACCGCCCAACCACATGACGTCTGGACGTAGTTTCACCACGTGTTGAAGACACACACCACAACACTCCTGAAACACCCCAAAAGTCGTGCAGTTTCTGAAATGTTCGTGCTGAGCCTTCGACCCATCACAATCTGCCCTTATATCGTGCGCCTTCCCCATTCTACATACACATAGCATGCTCACTGATACTACAAGCACCAGTCATGTGTTTGACTAGCAGTCATTCCTCATCAGGTGACGCTGCTATAGCCTGGATTTGCTTATATCGATAGTAGGTCGGTAATCATAATGTTCTGGTTGATCAGTGTATAAAAGATACTATTCGCATTCATGGGATATTGTATTCAACAGTGGAGTCTGCTTGGTCCGCTGCTGTCACAGTGTATAACAGTAACAAGAAAAGGGTGTTGCAACGTATGTTTGGACTGTGACGCTGCAGTCTATCGCTACTTTCGGTTGCATTGCACTGTTGCTCATGTAGATTACTTGGACGCCCCACTCATGTGAATTTTATATGCTACGAGGCGTGTTTTTTAAGTAAGGTCCGTTTGAACATAAGTACACAACGAAAGGTAATTTCAAAAAAGTACATTTATTTTTCAGAAAGTACCTACTTCACTCTATTTTTCGACATGTTGCCAAGTTTGTAGAAACACGTATCATATCTGTCAATCAATTTTAAAATACCCTCTTTATAAAAACTGCCGTTTGCACGTCATCGTCATCATTGTCACGGTTGCCACTTAGGTGTTGTTTGAGGTGGAGGAACAGATGGTAATCGCTCGGCGCGAGATCAGGATTGTAGGGTTGGTAGTCTAAAACTTCCCGGCTAAAGCTGTCCAATAAATCGCGGGTCTGACCTGCAGTGTGAGGTCTTGCATTGCCATGGAGAAGGACAATTCCCTTTGTCAGCATGCCGCGTCTTTTGTTTTGAATCGCTCTGCGTAGCTTTCTCAGAGTTTGGCAGTATGCTTCTGCATTGATAGTGGTCCTCGGTGCATGAAGTCGACCAACAAAACACCATGCCTATCCCAAAACACCAACGCCATGATTTTGCGCTGGGAGAGAATCTGTTTGGCCTTCACCTTTACAGGCGAGTGTGTGTGTCTCCATTCCATGCTCTTTTGCTTCGATTCGAGCGTGATGTGCGAAACCCATGTTTCGTCTCCAGTTACGATCTGACTCAAGAAGCCGTCACCTTCTTCGTGATAACGAGTCAAGAACTTCATTGCACACTCAAATCTTTGGTTTTTGTGGTCCTCTGTTAGGAGTTGCCGGACGCAATGGGTGCACAGTTTCCTAAACTTTAGGTGTTCAGAAACAATGTTGTAAAGCACAGATCTTGACACGTCAGGAAATTCGTTTGTGAGACCTGTTATTGTGAAGCGCCTGTTCTCACGAATCCTCGCTTCAACTGAAGCCACCAAATCGTCTCTAATCAAAGAAGGGCGACTGGAGCGGTCGTCATCATGTACGTTGTGACGGCCATCTTTGAATTCTCGTACCCACTTAGGCACTTTGCTTTCACTCATAAGAGTGTTACCGTACACTTCGCAAATCTATCGATGAATTTCTTCAGCAAATAGGTTCCTTGATGACAAAAACCGGATCACTGAGCGAACCTCACACACGGCAGGCGAGCTGATAGTCTTAAACATTTCGAAAGCACAGAACAATACCGTACAGGTTAGCTATAGAGCTGAAACTCAGCACAGTTGTTCCCGAGGCATGCCGGTACACGACGCAGGCGCTCGTTCGGTATGCACGCGAACTACTAGTGTCTTCAACAAAACGGACTTTACTTAAAAAAAAAAAAACGCTTCGTATATTGTCAGCACTGCCACTCTTTTCAGGCATTAAATTCGAAAGCTCCTTGTGTTCCATTTATGAATAAATAAAATGCTTAAAGCGATGGTTTAATAACTCAATCGTGAAAGAAGGTATCACGTGATAATATTATACCGGTACTCGATTTGTATTATTCCGAATAAATGCTTCTCTTAATAATCTGTATTTGAGCTTCGTGGTTTTCACTCTAAGGATATTTTACCTGGGCACAGTAAATTCTCGTAATCAAAACTGTTTTATTTGCGTTTCCAAATATGGACATGGATAAGACATTTCAGTCTCCGTGTTGTTTACGTCGTCTGGCACATGTTCACCACGTCACTGATGAAAGCTGACTGCTTGAAGGAAGCCCGCGAATCTGTCGAGGACAGCCCACTGCAGCTGTATCATCGCAGTTTCCAATATACCCTACGTTCATACTGCAAGGTTTCAGAAAATTTGCAGTCTTTCAGATTTTCTAATCTAGTTTGCATTATACTAGTTGAAGTATACAAATTAATATTTTCGTTATACTATCACAATTAGTATGGCTCTGAGCACTATGGGACTTAACATCTGAGGTCATCAGTCCCCTAGAACTTAGAACTACTTAAACCTAACTAACCTAAGGACATCACCCACATCCATGCCCGAAGCAGGATTCGAACCTGCGACCGTAGCGGTCGCGCGGTTCCAGACTGAAGCGCCTAGAACCGCTCGGTCACTCCGGCCGGCCACAATTAGTAATTAATGATATTATCTCAAATACGTTTTCAGTGTTGGAACTCTGTCTCGGAGTCCTTGTAATTCACGATTGTAGCTGCTTTAGTCGTTGAGAATAGACAATGACAGAGATTTAAGCCGAGGAAGGGCCTCCGGTATAGAAGCTGAAATTGACATAATAACAAACGTCAGAGATGCCTCCTGCGGAATATTGTCTACAGCAGTTTTTGCTTCTATTCAGATTCGTAGGAAATTTTTACTTCTACATCTACATAGGTTTACATATTCTGCAAACCACTCTGAAATGCATGGCGGAGATTACTTAGCATGGTAGTCCATGGTAGGTTTTCTTCCTGTTCCAACATGTGTGGAATGGAGGGCTACTGACAACTTAAGTGCCTCTATGCGCACTGCAATTAGTCTAATCTTGTCTTCACGAACCGTACCGGAGCAACAGAAAGAGAGCTGAATAATATCTGTAGACTCATCACTTAATATTGATACCTGATATTTAATAAGTGGGCTTTCGTGGGGTAAATGGTACCCATCTTTAAGCGTCTGCCTATTGAGGGCCGGCAGTTGTGGCCGAGCGATTCGAGGCGCTTCAGTCTGGAACTGCGCTGCGGCTACGGTCACAGGTTCGAATCCTGCCTCGGGCATGGATGTGTGTGCTGTCCTTAGGATAGATAGGTTTAATTAGTTCTAAGTCTAGGGAACTGATGACCTCAGATGTTAAGTCCCATAGTGCTCAGAGCCATTTTAACCGTTTGATCACAGGGTGTATCGACTTATAAATAATGTTTGCCTTTTTCATTGGTTCATTTGTGCCATTCATCATCTCCCCCCCCCCCTTTCGCATCGTCTTTTTAGTCTTACTGTAAATTGATTCGGTGTTCACTTCGTATGGTACCGGTGGCTGAGTCACCCAAATTTTTTCGTCAGTGGTCAGCAAGTCACATTTCCAGTGGCTGTTCTTTTAGCTCTTTTGTGATTTGTTTTCCCTCTTTTAAATTCTTGATTGTCTATCTTGCCTCCTCATTGGTTTTAGTGGATGTGAGAGTGGCTGTGCGATATTGTGTGGTCGTTTCGTGTGCACGAGTGTACGATAGTTGTCGTTCTTCAAAAATGGCTCTGAGCACTAGGGGATTTAACATCTGTGGTCATCAGTCCCCTAGAACTTAAAACTACTTAAACCTAACTAACCTAAGGACATCACACACACCCATGCCCGAGGCAGGATTCGAACCTGCGACCGTAGCAGCAGCGCGGCTCCGGACTGGAGTGCCTAGAACCGCACGGCCACCAAGGCCGGCAGTTGTCGTTCTTATCCACTTTCGTTTGTTCTAATCGATGTCAAGGCGCTGATAACCTTGCCTTTGGGCGCCCATAAGATCCCAAACCACACACACACAACACACACACACACACACACACACACACACACACACACACACACGTATGTTACCGACCAGATTTAGAGACTTTGTCTTGCCATGTACTTTTCCAGCATTGTCGATAAAGTAATCAGCGAAAACATTTCTTCTACTGTTAAGTGAACTTCTTCCTTGGGGTGACGGTATTTCATTTTCCAGATCACACAACATGCTTTTCAAATCTCCTCGCATTTTTTCACTCTCTTTCTGTGAATTTCGGTGCGCACTGTGTGCAGTACTTTCCTCACAGTTTAACAAACTTTCCTTACTATTTTACAGCCGGCCGGAGTGGCCGTGCGGTTCTGGGCGCTACAGTCTGGAACCGAGCGACCGCTACGGTCGCAGGTTCGAATCCTGCCTCGGGCATGGATGTGGGTGATGTCCTTAGGGTAGTTAGGTTTAATTGGTTCTAAGTCTATGGGACTGATGACCTCAGATGTTAAGTCCCATATTGCTTCGAGCCATTTGAACCATTACTATTTTACACAGTGCCGTGTGGCCGATTCTGTGCCGATAACGCAGCTTGGAGTGCAGCTACTTCGTAGATAACTGGAAAAGATGAACAGTTGACGTTACAGTTGTTTTACTGTTACTTCATCACAACACTGTACATTCATTCGAAAATAGAGTATTTACTTCCATCTTCTCTCAAATCTGTAAACAGTATCACGGAAATTCCTTTCAGTAGCCCTGAACTCGCCATTCGGTGAGTCAAAACCGTGCTGCTGTTTCTTAATGTATTCACAACCGAAATACGCAGACACTGCCTGTTTTCTTCTGCTTCTGTGCTCACTGGTTGGCTTCCAATCATCGCTGCGACGCTGCCGTGTGTGGACCGAAACGAATTCTGGTGCCGCTGTCGCGCATGGAGCATGCGCGGCTTCTTGCTCGTGAGCGTCGAACCTAACAAAGCTGTGCCACAAACAAGTTCGCTCTTATTGAACATTGCTGTTCGTACCGATAGCTTCTTCCTGTGCGATGTTCCTCGCGCTATCCAGCACAAGTTGGGACTTGTGAGTGTACACTCAGTTACATGTCTTGTGTGTGACCGATTATTTTTAACAAAATACGGCTAAATTGCGAAGAACTGAAGTTGTGGCAATGATAGGGAGGAGCAGTACTTTTTGTCGAACTCAGAAGAAACCTTCTGTATTTCTTGTGTAACAGTAGTGTGTGTTACCAAGAATCACACAAACTCTAATAATCACTTTCGGGTTAATTGTGTATGTGAAATCTTATGGGACTTAACTGCTAAGGTCATCAGTCCCTAAGCTTACACACTACTTAACCTAAATTGCCATAAGGACAAACACACACACCCATGCCCGAGGGACGACTCGAACCTCCGCCGGGACCAGCCGCACAGTCCATGTCTGCAGCGCCCAAACCGCTCGGCTAATCCCGCGCGGCTCCTTTAATTCTAATTACGATAACATAGTTAGTCTTAAAACCTAAATTAAAATTACAGCTAAGTGTGTTTACAAAACCAGCTCAACAAACAGTAACGTAACAATGGCCTCTTACAAAGACTGTTTACGTTTTAGGGAAACTGAAAGAAACAACGTTTCTGCGATGGGGAAGTAGTTAAAGAAGCAATGATCAGTGCCGTGGAATCTCTGTTTAATGGTCATAAATATGTATCTGCACTTACTTCTTCTGTGAAAGTACTTATGTTGTCTAACCAAATTGTTGCAGACGTGTTGAACAGATTCCTAAAAAATTAGTTTGATGAAAGCACTGATGCTTCCGATGTTGGAGAGTAGCGTTTATTTATTAGAATACTCTTTCGTGATTTTACAATTAAGGAAAAGTCTGTAAAAGTGCTGCCACTTCATGAACTTCCTAGGGAAGAAGACGTACAGGTATTTAATGCGTTTCTGAAATTTGCGAATTGTGGGAACTACCCACTCTCTAAACGTGTTACTTTATCAACAACTTAGATGACTGGCGAGGGTAATGGGTTTCTTGTTCTTCCTTTCTTATCACTGTGTTGTCCACCAGGAAGCTGTAAGTACAAAGGTTTGGAAGTGTGGCCTTGCCATGAAAGTTGTAATCTTCTACAAGTCAGTGACTATCCACAAATTTTTTGAATGTATCAGATTCTGAGCATGGTGACGTAATTCTTCATGCATACGTAAGGTCGCTTAGTAGGGGGAAAACTCTGGAACGATTCTGCAGTGTTCAGGATGAGATAAGAGATATTTTTAAATGATCTGGACATTACTGTCAGTAATGCTCCTAATTCCTTAGCAGATATCACCTCAAAATTATATCAGCTCTAAATCACCAGCAATTCAGCCGTGATAGTACAGCAAATGCTTTTCACAGGAAACAAATTATGAATTGCACATTTAAAAGGAAATTCCGTATCATACTTTTCAGCGTATAACTCAGTTACGGAATTCCTAAATGTCGGCCAACGTGATTAAGTTTTGCTAAACATCGTGAAATCCCACTCGCAGAATTTAGTAACAGATTTAGCCAGTTTTCAACACCTGAACTAGTGGTTATGTTTATCAGTGATCCATTCGTTTCAGTTGACATTACTGAACTTGGAGGCAGGATATGAGAGATGTTCGAAAACTGTAATCTTGAAGAATTTGAAATGGAAATTTTAAATCTTCAAGTAGATACATCTCTGAAATCATGTTTTCAAACTTCAAGCGATTTCTGGACTCTGTTTCACAAGTGTAATTATCCCTGATCGTTAGTGTTGCTTTGAAAATTTTTTCTTGTTTTCGCTCGGCATATCTTTGCGAGGTTACTTTTCGTCTATGAGATCATCAAGGAAAATACTGATACATCCTGACCAACTCACATATAGATGACGCAATAAGAACAGCTTGTGTCAGCTACACAGCAGATTTTTCTCAACCAGCGAATATGCAGCGCAAAACTTCACATTACTTGTGTAAATTGTGATTTAAGCGATTTCATTTATTATACTTTGAAATACTTCTGCAGCACTACACATTTGTAGTGATAGTAGCACTAAAATAGTAATTATTATGGCGGCGACGCCCGCACCACCTTAGTCCCAAGTTCATAATGAAGTTGGACAGCCCTAAAGTATTTCCATGGACTGTCGGATATAATAAATATTTTTAATACTGACCTCTTTATTAAAATTATAAAAGCTTTCTATAAAACGTTTTACAACTTTCAGAATTTACTACATATTGTCCCAGTTGCATAAAACAAAATTTTTTATTTATTTTTTATTTTTATTTTCTTTTTTTGCAAAGCGATGACCAGTATCGATAGCTTAAACTACCATCTAATAAATATTACCTTAAATGACAAAATTACGTAAAAATTGCCGTTGGCTTACTTTTAAAAATTTACAGGCAGTTAACATTATCACTTGTAGTAATATAAATACACTCGCAATTTACAATATCACCCATAACATTCTTATTGCAAACCTTCTGCTAAAATGTGCGATGTACAGCCTAAATGGAACGTAAGGGAAAATATAATATATACAGGCAAATAAATAAGAATTAGAATTAATTATTTAAAGAACAGACTAGTTTCTGATCGTATCACGCTATCTACGACAACAAGTGAAACAAAAAGCCTGTACAGCGTCGTACGTTTTTTAATACATTGAAGCGTTCATGTAATTACTTCCGTTAGAATCAGTAAGTGCAAGTAGAAATTAGCCTATGAAAAGGAAGGAGAAAGAAATGTTTGCTTTTAATTAACAGCGCATAATAGTAATATGAGTATTCAGAATAGTATAATATTCGTAGCGAAATATACCGAGTAAGCTGTACTTGAACTACATAGTAAAACATGCAATATATATACAACACCCTGACGTCCTGTTGCCAGGATTCACTAGCCTGATTCCTGGCAAAATGTCTTCTCCAAGTCACGTTGCTCTCACAGTTTCTCGTACTTGAGACCGCTGTTTTACACGAATGACTACGGAGGCTTCAACAAATGCTTTCTGTTTCTCTTCTATCACAGGACTCCACTACATTTTAACAACTTTTTGTACAGCTACGAGTAACAGGCTCCTCTTACGAATACGAATCGTCGGAGTTGACGGCGAGCTGTTGAGATGAACCAGGCACAGCATTCTTCGTTCATTCTTTCGTGTAATTGTATCGACCACGCACAACACCGCACGCTCTGATCAACATTACATTCCCAATAAATAATAAAATGCTTTATTGCTGCGGACCACAATAACTAAGGCTCGAAACGAAGAAAGACAATGCCTACCGTTACGAATTCAACCAACTTCCACAGATTCCTCCAGTCCCAGACAAAAAAATTCGGTGTAGTAATTTTTCGCAGAAACCTTTTAGCGCTGCATCTTTTTACTATATTTTGCTTAACATTACTGTAGTTACATTACAGACTTGGAAAGTTATTTCTGCAGTTATGATGTAATTTCATTTGTGTTACTTTAATGAATTTGCTTGATAGAATGATTTTGAAAAAGCTATTCATGATTGGACCTCAGACCTAGTACGACGCTTTCAGAGACCGCGGAAAATAGTGAGCAAATGAGCTCAGATCCGCTGTTATGCTTTGAGAAAACGACCATAAGACATGGCGAAATACTATGTGAAAATACGTGCCTTTTGTATTTATGTATATGTACTGTTTCCAATAGCAATTTCGAATTGGACTATTTTACCTAATAAATATTTATGCAGTATTTACGCGATAACAAGTGTGGCTTTATAAAAAAAGAGAAAAGAATTATTAGTTTAATCAAACCAATTTTACAACTCTTCATGGAAATTTGTTCTGTAGCTGTAATGCAGATGACGATTAACTTGATCAACATATTTACAAAATAAATCTTTACAGGAAGACCTTGGCAGTATGATACCGCTTCCGACAGAAACTGTTGTGAGAAGAGAGCCACCAGTAGAGGGAAGGCGACCAGAAGTTAAACCACCTCCACGGGTTAGTGAAGTTCTGTGTAGCAGTAATGTGTTTTCCTTACACTGAACTTGAAATACCCCCAAACAGATTTTCTTAATTCGATGATTAATTTTTATGACTCAGTACCAAACAGAACATATATCAATAAGCTCCTGTAAATGACATGCTGGAATTTTTTGTGGATTCTTGTTGGCCAATTTGAAGCAATTTTTATAACCACTATTTGTTAATTTATCTGAACTTAGGAAATTAGGATTTGAGAAAGTTTCAGCATCATAGTAAGCAAAGCATAGAAAAGCACAAACAAATAATGAAGTTAGGCGAAATACCTGTAGTTGATTTAGTATTGTTTTTTTGCTAATGCTTTTAATGCAGGTAATGTATAAAGAAAATTACAATGATATAGTAAATTGACTTTGTGAACCTATTACAAACCGTAAAGAATGTAAATTAGACAACTTGAAGGAAATATTATAAATTTTCTGCTTTCTGGTTCTGCTTCTGGTTTAAATATGAAAAGCAGTCGTCTGGTTTCATGATATCACTGTTAATTTTTACTATTTGTTTTGGATATCTGGTTTGCACATTATTTCTGTCTTATTTTGAATGATTTTCGTGTTTAATTTCTGTCTAGCTGGATTAAGTACTTCGATACATTGTTGTACTGAGGGCGAGCAATAAAATTACAGTGGTTCATATGTTCAGTTAACACATCTTCCATCTTCTCCATTTGTAAGTTCTGAAAACGCCGCCTATTACTGCTGAGGAGATGCGTGGCTCTACAGAATGCCCTCGTCTGACTCTTTTGATTATGGGTTTACCACAGTATTGATGAGAGCTAATGGAAGCTGCCGTATTATTATTATTATTATTTGGGTTAGCGTAGATTATATTGACAGTCTTACAAACACCAATTTTGTAAACACTCCATCTTGTTCCTTTATTTGATTAAAACGTCATATTCTCGTATATGCTTTGGTGGTAATTGTAATAAATCTATTGTAAATTACATACCCGACGCCGATAGGTCTGTAGCCTGTCTACCTCCTCACCTGCAAAATAGCACAATTACGACGTTGTTCGACGTTTGCGAAATTGTCTTCCTCCGAGTGTGTTCCATAAGCATTACTTTGGCTTCAGCCTCAACCACTGCTACTGAAATACGATCGTCTCCAGGAGCCATTCAAGGAGAAATTCATGGAAAGTTCTAAGAATTTCAATGAAAAAATGTAATAACTGGACTAAACAGGAGTAACCAGCTACTCTTAACACAGAAAAACCTCCAGCCTGAAACTTTAGTCGCGTGTCCAGGCCATACACAAACTTTTAAACTTTTACTACACACGTTTCTTCGGCAGCTAAGGTCCCAGTTTAAACTTACTTCCCCCATTTCCTCAAATTGTGAAATACACGCATTTAAAATCTGGCGTTCAGCTATAACTTCCTAACTTGTTAATATCTAAATCAGTTTTGAAAAGCAATTCCGAGAGCCCAATGAACGAATCTTAACCCCAGTATTCTTTGACAAGAAACTCATTCCCACCAGCTCCTCACGTGCAAGTACTAGCGACAAGGCTCTGGAGTTGATGTTAGTGTATTCATCAGTAGCCAGTGGAAAGCAAACTAATGTCATTAAGTTATTAACCGGACCCTTATATATACCGAAATTTCAGTAATTCTGTTTTACACCCGACTTAACTGTATGTTCTCTATGGTTCACTGGCATGCTTGACTGGCTAAAACTAATCTCACTGCGGCAGTGTGTGCTTGTAGGCAGTGAGAGTCCACTTCAGTATAAACGGCTAATTTTGGGAGCAATACCCCTATCATTTTCGCTGATCAGTCGTATGAGTCTCTCACTAATAGCGTCTGTATCACCTGAATGTGGTTTTTTCCGCTATTCTGCCCTGCAATTGCATTCGACTGCTGAGTTCATCGGGTTTCAGTATCACATATTCTTCAGTTGGTTCTTAAGTTAGATAAACCTACCTGTCCAAATCTAAATCTTTTTTCTCGATTGAATTTTTATTGTCTGTGGCTATCTTAAGACTGTATAGTGTTCCATGTCCGTTTTCTGGTACACTGTGTTCGCGGATGACTCCATCTTATGTACCTAAGAATAGTTCGCCATCAGTACTCATCGCCGCCACAAATTTGTGTAGGATCTAAACTGGTAGCTTCTTACGCAATATCTGTTCGTGCCATATACCTGTCCCATTATTTCACTGAATTGGATGAAATTTTTTAATATAGTTTCGAAGACTGCAGAATTTGCTGTTACATGGCTTTGGATTGAATACTTTCTTGCACGATCTTTATCTGTATTCACTGCCACCTATATACAGTCTAAAAAGAAAAAAAAACTACGCACAGCGGAGGAATTATCCGAAACGGACGGAAGTCGGTACATGTGATATACATATACAGACAAGCAAATGATTGCAATTTCAGAAAAAATGGACGATTTATTCAAGTGAAAGAGCGTCACAAATTGAGAAACTCAACAACGTGTTGGTTCATCTCTGTCTTTAGACAAACAGTTACTCCTCTTGGCATCGACTGAAGATATCTTGAAGGATATCGTTCCAGATTCTGTCCAACTGCTGCGTTAGTTCGTCAGAATCCCAAGCTGGTTACAAAGCTCTGCCCGTAAAGCTCCTAACGTTATCTGTTGTTGAGGGAATGGGCGACCTTGCTGGCAAGGCAGGGTTTAGCAAGCACTAAAGACAAGCAGTAGAAATTCTCTCCACGTGCTAGCGGGCATTGTCTTGCTGAAACATAAACCCAGGAAGGCTTGCCGTGAAAGGCAACAAAACGGGGCATAAAATATTGTCGATGCACTGCTGCGCTATAAGGTGGCGCAGATGACGGCCAAAGGGTCCTGTTATGAAACCATAACTTCTGGTTGTTGGGCCATATGGTGGGCGACAATCGTGTTTGTATTCTAGCGCCTCCTCGGGCGTCTTCAGACACGTCTTCGCTGGGTATCGGGCTCTGTACGAAGTGGGACTCATCATTGAAGACATTCCTACTCCAGTCAATGAGACGCCAGGCAGAAAATGTGTCTGGAAACGCCTCGGACAAAGGAGGAATACCAACCTGACTGTTGCCTGCCATATGGCCTGACAGCCGTGAGTGAAAGTCTTGGATGCAATTCCTTTTCTTAGCAGGACCCCTTTGGTTGTCATCTACGGCACCCCTACAGAACAGCGGTATGTGTACGACATTCTATGTCCTGTTTTGTTGCCATTAATGCAAGCCATTATGGACCTGCGTTTCAGCAACATAATGCCCGCCCGCACACGGCGAGAGTTTCTGCTGCTTGTCTTCGTACTTGCCAAACTCTACCTTGGCCAGAAAACTCGCCTGATCTCTCCCCATTTGCGAGCAGTTTGAGCTTTAAGGGAACGATCCTCTAACCAATTTGGGACTTCGACAATCTAACGCGGCAATTGGACAGAATTTGGCACGATATCTCTCAGGAGGACATCAAACAAATATATCAATCAATGCCAATTTCTGGCATTATAGTAATTTGTCTGAACATGTACATCACATCTACCTCCCTTCTCCCTTGGTGTTTCTCTTTATGATGATGGTCTTATCTCGCATTTCCATTCCCCTTATTTGCGTGAGTTCTCTCCCTAGCATCTCTGGAGTGTGTTCCTCTCTCCCCCCTCCTTCCCTCCTTCCTTTCTCGCCATAGCCTCCGCCACCGCCACACCCCACCCACTATGTCGGTTATCACCACAGTAGCCAGTCAATGAAATGGGGCTGTTATATACCCAGCTGGCTCAGGCACTGACAACATGGATTACGCTTCTGGTACCGCAGTTATCACTCCCTCATGTATGCCTGGGAATGGTCGCTCATATTTTTGAGGCATCAGAACTCCATCGACAACCACTGTGACAAATGGCCCTTGCTGTGGCTAGGTGGTGCACAAGGGATGATCCCCTAATAGGAAGGGTGATACCAGTGTGGATGCTCGGCATATGAAGCGTGCTAAGCTCCACACTTCTGTCTGCTCTTCTGTGGCCATTTCTTCATGTACAAATAGTTCTTTCTTTGCTCCAACTTTTGCTTCCTCAGCCTTCACTCCCTGGGAGGAGGTCCTGTTCTACTGGTTTTGTTGAAACCCTTTCCGTGTTAATTGGTTTGTTCCAGGACAGATGGGGAGACTTTCACTGCTAGCAAACCATTCTTTTTTGTAGAAAACATCGAAGACAATTTTGGTGATGTTGACTCTCATAGTAATGTGCAATATGGTTCCCTACATATAAAAACCTCTTTTCCAGTCAGTCGACTTCCCTTTTTGCTTGTAATCGTTTAGGAGACATCCTGGTGAACATCACTCCTCAACTGTGCTTAAATATCACTCAGGGCATTACTTTCTGCAGGGGCCTCCTTCTTCAGTTTAATGAGGAACTCCGTACTAATCTGGCATGGCATGGAGTTCGTTTTGTCAGGTGAGTCCTAACGATAATTGCATTTATACTGGTCATTTCTTCCTAGCTACTGAGGATGATACCCTTCTGGAAAAAGTTGAAGTTATGATTTACAGTTATGGCGTGAAGCCTTATATCCCACCTCCCATGCGCTGTTTCCAGTGTCTACATTTCGGTCATGTGTGTTCGTAATGTGAGATGAGTCTTGTTTGCGGCGACAGCGGCCGTTGTCTCCATGAGGGGAATCCTTGCACCCCACCACCCAAGTGCGTGAACTATTGTGGGCCACATTATCCTCGATCACCATTTGCCCAATCTATAAAAGGAAAAGGAACTTCAGGATAAAGAACTCTCAACTGTGTACCCTCCTCTGAGGAAATTTTACTGTCTCCACCCAGTATATTTAACATGTACCTTTGCTTCTGTTGCGTCCTTTCCTCCTCCTTCTGCCTCCTTACCTTCATCCTCTTCTCTGGCACTTTCTGGGAATGGGCCTCTCTCCAGGAGCCCTGCTCTCCAGTGTCTCCAGGACAAGAAGCCCGATCCTCTGACCCAGATGCAGGACCCACGCTCTGTTGGCCTCAAGGCCACTCGTTTCCTTTCGGATCCTGACATTACTGCAACTTGCTCTCTTCCCAACCACACCCCCTCTCGCCCTCCACACTTCAGTGTGGCACACGACACTTTCTTTGCAACTGATCTTTCCATCTGTATCTGTGGATTCGTCCCTTACATTCAATGGGGAGCTCAAGATGATTTGTGCGACAGCGATCGTTTTGCGAGTGTCTTATCTTTTCTTCAGCATCATTCACCTGGACGCCATTCCAGGTGGGCATTTATTAATGTAGATTGGGGTGCTTTTTTCTTGGCTGCCATTAGTCTGAACAGAGTTTGACCGACACCATCCTTTTGGCAACTGCTTCAACGATTCCCTGTTCCTTGGGACCTACCTGACAGAAAACTGACCTCTGGTGGGCCCTTGAAATTACTGTGATTATCAAAGAGCGCCATCATGCCCTCCAGTGCTACAAATGACATCCATTTCGCAATGACCTCGTGGACTTTAAATGGCTTCATGCCTGGGCCTGTTATATAATCAGATGCCAGAAATGAATAAGTTGTGAACGATATGTCACTGTCATAGGGATGCATTCTCCCTCATAGCAAGTATGGACCAGGATCAGGCCCATTTTTGGCCGCTGTTCTCATACAGTTCTCCTGGGAGTTTCCCTGAATGTGTTATCCTCACCAGCCCATGCTTTATCACTGGGCGTTTAACTCGGTATTTCGTCCAGACACACATTAGTTCACTATCCACCCATGCTCTGTCTTCTGAAACACTGTCTGGAATGACTCCCTTTATCTTTCATTCCCCATCACCTGGGTCCCATTTTAGTGAATGGTAATTTGCTGGAGCCCTTGCGCTACTAGATGGGACCAAGTGCACAACCAGATGCTTGAACACTCATCGCTGGCTAGCCAAGTCATATACTTGCCATTTTCCACCAAGTCATATACTTGCCATTTTGAACCATCTCAGGAGCAAGAGGGAATTCTCTTACCAGTGACGAGGAAGGGTCATTATTCCAATTTTGATATCAGGTAAACTGCCTCTTCAGATGGACAGCTATTTTCCGATCAGTTTATCCATTGCTGTCTGCAAGTTACTTGAATGTATAGTATGCTGAAATCTGCATTGGATCGTTGAATCCTGGTACATTCTACTGCAAATAATTTGTTCACCTTGAGTCTCCTATCCAAGCGGCTTTTGCTCATAGTCAACACATTGCTGCAGTCCTCTCTAAACTGCATAAAGCTTATGGTACCACATGGTGCCACCACATCCTTCCTAGCTTACATGAGTGGGGCCTCCATAGCCTGCTTCTGATTTTTGTCCTCGACTTCGTTTTATGTGACACTTTTCAGATATAGGTTGGTGCCTCCCGTAGCACTTACCCCCTGTAGGAGAACAGCGTTCTGCATCGTACTGTTCTGAGTGTCCCTCTCTTTTTACTGGCTATCAATAGCCTGGTGGCGGCTGTGAGGCCTATGGTGTCTTCTTCTTCATATACTGATTTGCTTTTGCATTTGTTTTTGTTCATCCACTATGGGTATTGCTGCATTCTTGGGTTCTTACTCTGAGCTTCCAATTTTCGGCTGCCAAGGCCTACATTATGCGTTTCTGTCATTGCTGTACATCATCCCCATCAGGATCTGTACCTTGATGGCCAGCCCCTCAGTGTAGTGGACTCACTGTTTTTTGGGACTGGTATTTGATGACCAGTTGAGATGGCTTCCCCATCTCCGTCAACTAAAGCAGACATGTTGGCAGCATCTGAACGCTCTTCAATGCCTCAGCAACAGCATCTGTGGTGCAGAATGCACTTCTCTGCTATGGCTGCACAAAGCATTGGTCCAGTCCTGTCTAGATTATGGGAATCTTGCATAGGACTCAGCATCACCTTTGACATTACAGATGCTGGGCCTGAGACACCATTGTGAGTATTGTGGATTGACAAGAGAGCCAACCCACTATGAGAGGAAGCCGAAAGGCACGCGTTTAGCTCACGCAGGCTGGCGTGAGGTCTGGAACAGGACAAGGAAGTTAGACTTTAGCAAAAAAGAACGTAGCTATTGGAATACTTAACTTTAATCCGTAAATGGTGAACATCGCTCTTGACGGTACATGTTTTACAGCATCAATAGTAACTGGTAATGGCGCCTTGCTAGGTCGTAGCAAATGATGTAGCTGAAGGCTATGCTAACTATCGTCTCGGCAAATGAGAGCGTAATTTGTCAGTGAACCATCGCTAGCAAAGTTGGCTGGGGCGAGTGCTAGGAAGTCTCTCTAGACCTGCCGTGTGGCGGCGCTCGGTCTGCAATCACTGATAGTGGCGACACGCGGGTCCGACGTATACTAGCGGACCGCGGCCGATTTAAAGGCTACCACCTAGCAAGTGTGGTGTCTGGCGGTGACACCACAGTGAGTTACAACTGGCGCCTTTTGGACTAGCCCTGTGGAGACAGGGCTTCAATCGCTGCAGGTTCTGCATCAACAGCAGTTAATCGTTTATGCATTGCACATCCGCTGCTCCCCAGAGCACCTAAACTACAGTTTCCTCTACCTAGATAAAGAGTTCCGCCACCCTCAGTGGCAACTCTGGTCTGTGGTTACGATCGCTATCCACATCTGGCCGCTTTTTTCAAAACTCCAGCTCTCCCCTGTAGCACCACTTCTCTGGTCCGGATTACGTTCACCTGCGTTGTGCATCCCCCATCCACAGCTCAGTCTTGACCTATCACAAGGTCTGAAATACCCGGCTCCACCTGAGCCTCTCCACTGCCAATTCCCCTCCATTATCGGCACATTTTGGGGTTCAGAAGTAGTCTATACTGATGGTTCAATGGGGGCTGGTCACACTGGCGTTGAACTCCTCTCCCTGCCAGATGGCTGCTGTGTTTGTAGCCATCTCTCATGCTCTTGAGCATATCCGTCCTGGAACCAATGAGTCCTCCCTCATCTTTAGCGACTTCTTGAGCAGCTTACAAGCTCTTGACCTTATTACCCTTACCGTTCCTTGGCTCTGAGTATCCAAGATTCCTTTATTGCCCTCAGACAGTGTGGACGCTCGGTAGTCTTTGTCTGTATCCCAGGTTACATTCCCAGAGAATGCACTCAGTGACAGGCTGGTCAAATACGCTACTATCAAGCTGCCACCTGAGATCGATATAGCGGCACTATGCCTTCAAGCGCTATTATGTCGTCAAGTTCTAAGGATCTGGAATATGAAACTGTGTGTTCTGACTTTGCCAAACAGGTTACGGGTGATAAAGGAGACTATAAATTTGTGGCGGTCCTCAGCATGCGCCTCTCACAACAACTCCATGATTCTTTGCTGGCTCCACATCAGCCATACATGGCTGACTCGTGGTAATCCCCTCTGTAGTGAGGATCCGCCCCACTGTCGTCATGGTGCTCTGATCTTCCTGACTCGCTACCCCTGGTGTTAGCAGACGATGGCTGATTGGCTAACATGGATTGTACGGTTTATTGTTGAATGGCGGTTTTATCACTCTAAGGGAGGGCACCCCAGCCTTTTCAGTCCGTTTAGGGTTTGGCAGGACACCCTGTTGACCCTTCTGTGGTGGCAGTGGCTCTCCGGGCTTGGTGTTCTGCCCCAGTTCTCGGCTGACCCGTTCTTTTGCTCTTATTCCCTTCTGGCGTATTCTGTCTGCCCTGATGTTCTTCCTATGTGTTCCTATGCTTCTCTCGCCCTACCCATGTCGCTAGTCTTTACTGTGTACTGCCAGCCGGAGTGGCCGCGCGGTTCTAGGCGCTACAGTCTGGAACCCAGCGACCGCTACGGTCGCAGGTTCGAATCCTGCCTCGGGCATGGATGTGTGTGATGTCCTTAGGTTAGTTAGGTTTAATTAGTTCTAAGTTATAGACGACTGATGACCTCAGAAGTTAAGTCGCATAGTGCTCAGAGCCATTTAAACCATTTTTAATGTGTATTGTTGGGTGGAGCGCCTGTAGTAAGTGGCGAGGGGTGTGTCTCCCATCGCATTTTCTGTCTTGGAGGTCCTCTGGCTGCTCTCTAGATGGAGCACATTGTCTGCCCTTCTTCATTACTCGCTTTCCTTTTTCCTTGTTCCTCTTCGTTGACTTTGTTGACCCTCGATAAACCTTGTGGTTTTCTTTCCTAAGGTTTTGCCTATTACACCCTTCTTTCGCGTGTAGTTTTGTTGACTTGCCTGCTCCGGGTAGGAGGGACTGAGGACCTCGTGGTTTGGTCCCTTTAATACTAAAAAAACCAACCCACCAATCATCGTGGTGCATCGTTTTTTTTGTTTTTTTGTCTTAGGTTCCTTGTGAGGAAAGCCTTAGGGAAGTCTGCGAAATTCCCTGAGATTTCTACTGCTTCAATCGATTACAGCTGGAATCACGCCACGCTTAGATGGATATGAATTTATTTATTTCTGAAATGTACCAGCTTCGTGGCAATATTTTAAAAACAACATACGTTCATTTTTCCTGAAGTAAATGTGATGTCTGGAGTATGCTATAATTCCACTACAATAAGAGTTCATCATGCTCTGCACCTGGTATTTTACAGAACCTAGTATTCGGTTTTGAACGCAGCCATGAAGCGATTAAAGTATACCTGACTGGACTTCTGCGTATATATGTTCGGACGTTGAATCTCCGGAATGCTGTGACGGCCATTGAGAGGAATGACGTAGTCGTTATGGCATGTGAATCACATTGATGACTGTTGGATTCAAATCCCTATCCAACTATCAGGATACAGAATTTCCATGATTTGCCTTAATCAATTAAAGATAATGCCGAGATGATTTCTTTGAAGATATTAGTTCGATTTCCTTCTCTTTCGTTTTGTGTCGTAGCTTTCGTTAAGTCTCTCGTGACTTTGTCGTCGTCGGAAAACTAAACCGTAATCTTCATCCTTTGCTTCCATTTTATCGCTTGACAGGCTGTACGGGACGTTTTATCACATACTTTGCGGCGTCAAGATGTGAACTCATCCTGCACTCTTCTCTTCGACCCCGTTTGATTGAACCTTACTGAATTGTTACATGTCTTATTAGAATGTCGATAATTACGTTGAACTTCATTTCGACAGTGTCATTACTCTGCACTGCGTCCATCGCATGCTAGTGAATCACTGAGCTTGCCAGAAATAACTACCGTGCTCTATTCGAAGTTTTACCTCTTTGTTCTTTGAGGTCTTTAAATCATGAATTTCTGTAGTCAAAATTTCGTTATTGTGACATTGAAGTTTTTCATATTGATGGTAATGTCAGCTTAACAGTTGATTTAAGTTGATTTGTCTGGAAATAGACCACATTCCGGAAGTTATGCTTTTTGTGCCACATTTTACATCGTTGATTTTAATTTTTAATAATAATTTGGGTAAGGCTGCCATATTTCTTCTTACATAGCTTCTGATTGAATACTCTATTATACAGTTTCATCTGTATTTTACATTGATGTAATATTGCTCTTAAGACTTCACTATCTATTTTGTTTTGTTAGTGACTTCATGTAGCGAGTTTTTCACCAAGCATTTTCTCCTGGTTGATGTATGTTTCGGATCAAAATTTCACTAATAGGACAAGAATCCCCTGTGATAGAACTTACCTTTGCTGGTAAATGTTTTAAGTACTTCTTCTCGAATATAATTTTCCAGCATCTGTTGTTTCACATTTTCTTGTCTCATTAAATCCTTGCCATTATCGTGCTGAATTCTTATGTGATCAGTAGTAATGTTTAATGTTGTGTGTATTTGGTATATTAACGTCATCACATAATGAGCAGATTATTTTATATCTTAGTCCATAGCCGAAATACTCTAGTTTCCATTTAACTTGTAAATTTCGATATTCTTCTTCCATGATCCGTCTGTTATTACAATTTGATTTCTACAGAGGTATGACGCATGCAGAGCCTTAAAGTAATAATTGGTACGTAACATAAAGTAATAGGATATTTCAAATAAAATTATCGTATTTTTCTTACAGTAACTTAAAGCACGCTGCAAAATTATAGAAATTACTAAACAGGAGCTTACGGTAAATAAACTTATTTTCCTAGTTCACAGAAATCGGAGCATTCCCTGTGAATGCACATTAGACGAGTCAGTTCAAATAGATTTCTGGTCTACCTTGGCAGCTGCGTGCAATATTGTTAGTGGTACTAGACAACGAACTCATTTTTCACTGACAGTTATCTACTGCGATTTGATCGTATTGTGTAACGTCTTGGCTTGCAAGACTTGGAGGTAAGTTAGTCCCAAATCGAATCCGCCAGGCGAGTTTTTGGCGACCATGGGATGTTACATGGGCAAGACCGAGAGTGATAGGATAGTTCCCAAATTCTGCCTTAGAGTATGAGACCCGATACGATTGCACACAGGTCAAAGTTTACAAGACTTCCCACCCTTAGGATATCTTGACGATTATAATGTCAGGAAGAGCATTCGGCAACAGAATTAATAATAAAATAAAAATTACAAAATACTGAAAGTGGGCACCCCATTCTAGAAGGAATAAACGCTAGGGAAGAAGAAAAAGACGATTGAAAAATGTTTCCCGTTAATGAATATCTCGTCCCTTAGATGAAGCTATTTGCACGATAAGTTAAAGTCTCATCTCTGGAGATGACGTGTAATGCAAACCGTATCCGTGGCATTTTTCATAAAGACACACGTGCCCTGTGTCGTATTTAATGAGAAGCACCTCAGGGAGCTCCGTGTTCATTTTCTATGTGCAGATTTGGCAAACCCGGTTTTCCTGAGCTGAGGACGGTGATTATATATATATATATATATATATATATATATATACGAGGGCCGTTCAGAAAGTAACCTCCGGTTGATTTAAAAAAATATACCAAGTTAAATAAAAATATTTTAATATATACATCTTACAACTACATCTTTGCACTATTTTTCTACATAGTCTCCATAGCGATTGAGGCACTTACCGTATCTCTTCACAAGCTTTGAAATTCCTTCTGCATAAAAATCACCCGCTTGTGCCTGGAGCCAGCCTGTGACCGCATCTTTGAGCTCTTCGTCGTCATCAAACCGCTGTGACCCGAGCCATTTCTTCAAATGCATGAAGAGGTGATAATCACTTGGCGCCAGGTCTGGGCTGTAAGGTAGATGGTTGATAACGTCCCACTTGAAGGACTCAAGAAGGGCCGTTGTTCTGCGAGCAGAGTGAGGACGGGCGTTATCGTGCAAAAAAACGATACCGGAAGTCAGCATATCACGGCGTTTGTTCTGTATAGCCCGTCGTAACTTTTTTATTGTTTCACAGTACACGTCTTGATTAATGGTCGTACCACGTTCCATGAATTCAACCAACAACACCCCTTTGGCATCCCAAAACACCGTTGCCATCAGTTTTCTGGCAGAAAAATCTTGCGAGGCTTTTCTTGGTTTGGTAGGCGAATTTGAATGTGCCCACATCTTTGATTGTTCTTTTGTCTCAGGGTTCACGTACTTAATCCAGGTTTCGTCACCGGTCACGATTCTGTTTAACAATGGTTCTCCTTCGTCCTCATAACGTGACAGAAAGTCTAATGCAGAGGCCATTCTTTGAGTTTTGTGGTGGCCGGTAAGAATTTTGGGCACCCATCGTGCACAGAACTTACGGTAACCCAATCTTGCTGTCACTATCTCGTACAAGAGAGTCTTAGAAATCTGTGGAAAACTAGTAGACAACTCCGACATTGAGAAACGTCGATTTTCACGAACTTTTGCATCAACTGTCTGAACGAGTTCGTCAGTCACCAATGATGGTCTACCACTCCTCTCTTCATCATGAACGTTTTCTCGTCCACTTTTAAATAAACGTACCCATTCACGGACAACTGCTTCACTCATAACTCTTGGTCCGTACACGGCACAAAGCTCACGATGAATAGCTGCTGCAGAATATCCTTTGGCTGTAAAAAACCTTATGACAGCACGCACTTCACATTTGGCGGGGTTTTCTATTGCAGCACACATTTCAAACTGCCACAAAAACTAAACTAGCGCAGGTACGACGTTCACTCGACCACGGCTTGATGCCGACTGATCTGTTGAGTGCGTGAACGCACACATGGCGTCGCTACTCCCCCCACAACCCGCACTATGACCAATCGGAGGTTAATTTCTGAACCACCCTCGTATATATGAGAGAGAGACGTAAAACCACCAAGAGCGTGCATAATGCTATAGTCGTGATCAATACACTTTACGGCTACCGAAATAAACAAGTTTTTAAGTGTCACACATGTTGGAGAATATGCCATCAAAAGAGATGTGTACATTACGTTAAACCGCTGTGAGTTGTAACCTATCGCTAATGAAAAGGAATGGGAAAGTGAAGGTATTATATAAATCAGGAATTTCATAAAAAGAATAAATGGTGAGCTTGGGAAGACGCCTCTTTATTCTGATTTACCCCAACCCACTGCAGCAGGCTTTATACACCTTAAAGTTAGGCCCTGTTTACCTACCGCTATGCACTACTTTTAAAGAATAACGTTTCGGTCACACCACCTTGGTCTTTAAGGAAGAGGTGGTTCAGTTACTCATGTACCTCACACTCATTGCACTGCCTCACACATGTGCGTCAGTTGCTCACAAAACCACCCAGTTTGGAGCAACGTGCGTCCTGTATTTGCAGAAGAACAGAAAATCCGGGAGATAAAAGTTTCGTAACGTTCGTAATAATCTTAGAAGGAGGCATTTAACCCCACAGAGCCACATAGTTTCGTCAGATTATTCGCTTCAGTATTCAAATAGCTTTAAAAAATAGACTAGTGTTGGCACACAGACAATGACAGTTGAACAGAGCACAACAACCGACAGTTGTTAATCTGTCTGCAAACCTGCGTTGCTAGAGACAATCCAGCTTTACAACAGCCAAAATAATGCTGACAGCAGAACCTACTGCCGGAAAGGATAACACACTCTTACAGCAGACGGAAAAAGGAAACTAAAAGCGGTTTTCTTTAAAGCAGCCTTACCACCGCCCCAAGACCCGAGTTCGGGACGAAAATAGCGCCAGACCGATAAGACCATGTGACCTTGGTCCTGACTCATGGATCAAACTTTGACAACACTGTTGATAATCCTGACATCGATGTCTCCCTGAGAGAACAGAAGTCCTCAATTAACGCTTGTTCCGGCGCAAACTCGTCAGCACGGAGGAACAACAATGGGAAGACAGAGAAAATACTCACCGCTAAGAAGGTTCCTGTCTCACATTGGAACACCAATGGTTTGCTTACGCATGTCGACGTATTAAGACTGTAGGCTAAGAGAAGATCAATGAATATAGCTTCCAACTGCCATTTCAAGTGATCTGACCCCGCTGAGCTATGTGGCTACATTATCCAGAAAAAGGACGGCCTTAGAGACAGGAGGAATGGCAATTTTCAGAAACAAAGTATGCCATGCCTTGCCTCTGCCTCTCACCACCAGGCTATGAACAGTCACTGCATTAGTGCATGTGCATTATAGATTGTGTTACCTCTACCTGTCCTCATATGAAACTGTACACAAAGAGGCTTCTACTGAAATCAGAAGGTAGCTCCTCCAATCCTTTCTACTACTTGCATATTTTAACGCTCGCACTGGGGAATTGGGGCTCCCCAACCTCCTGTCCAAGGGTAGATCAATCGAGAGCATCCTAATGTCACGCATATAACGTCTGTTGAACATGGGGCAGCACACGGACTTCAGCACGTAGTCAGTCACCGCTATCGATCTTACAGTGTGCTACGCAGCCTTCACACAGACCGCTCAGTGGGAAGTTGTCGACGGCTTGCACCCAGCTGATCACTCCCCGATCTTGATTCTCCTGCCAGACAGAACATTGTCGAAAACAAAGGTGCCAAAATGGGTGCTCAATAGGGCAGACTGGATGCTTTACAGCCTACTTGCTATGTTGGGACATCACGACATCGTCCAGGAATAGACGGATTATATTACCAAAAAGATCCACCACGTCGCTGAAGCATCCACCGCACAGGCTTCAGTCCATTAATAAAGGCTGGGTGCGAGTCTACAATTAGGGCCAACCAGGCGGTTTGGCATAGATTTAAACACTGACCGTCTGTAGAAATCATCGACGAACTATTGAACAGAGGAATAAGAGGTCGTGGGAAGTGTTCTTGAACACCATAAACCGTTCAACTATAAGTTCAGTTTTACTGGAGACCATCGGAAGGATTTATGGAAGAGGTGGAATCTGCCCAGTGGCTATAGTGGCTATTGTATTGAGGAAAGGAAGTTTCCAAAGCAACCTGCGAGACATTTCTCTGGCAGTGGTACAGTATTTTGTCAGAGTTACAGACACTGCCATTACGATCCAGCTTTCTGAAGCCTCAAAATGGTCGCTGAGAGAGACAGTTGGGACTTTAGTTCCACCACAGCTGCCCATCTACGAGTACTTCGTGGTAACTGGATTCTGCATTATCTGTAACTCATGACACGTCATGTGATCACGAAAAGGTCCCTTATAGCATGTTACCTCACTCTACAGGGAAAAGTAAAGAAATCCTCCTCGCTCTTTTTAACTTCATTTGAGCGTCAGAACAACTCCTGCCTGGTGGAGAGAAGCAGTTTTACTTCCAATTTTAAAACCTGGAATGGGCGGTGGATGCCTCATTAGCGACGTGGGGAAGACCTTGGATTAGATGGTCACCTGACCACCTCGGAAGCGGCTGTACAACAGGCTTTCCTGCGGAAATGTCACAAGTGTTTCGATGCCGCGGAGGCCAACGATACTACTTGCAGGCACAATATCCTCGTGCAGCTCTATGAATGGTGGATACAAGGACGATTTCTTGTTTTTATGATATATTTCCTGTCGCTACTCCATTTCCAGTATCGAGCCATGACGTCCTCTCTGGCCACTTCGAACAAGAAAACGGTGTCCCTGAATGTAGTGTGAAAAGTGTGACTGTCTTCGCCATAACTATTCACAGTATAACGTACTCTGTAAAAAGTTTCGTTCGGCGCTCATTTTCTGTGGACGACTTCCACATCTTTTGTTCCTTCTCCGGCCTTGAAACAACTACTCATCTGTTGCAACTGACTATTAGAATGTCAGAGAAATGAACAAAGCCGGGAGATTTTAATTTCTCAACTCAGCATCTGTATGTGCTTTTGAGCCGTTCATGTTTTATTTTTCACTTGTCTGAATTGAGGATGAGAGACACCGTTCTTAATTTTAAAAATATGTTAAGGTTTATGGACTACGCATTTGATTTTAAATTTACCTCGTTGCCGCGCCTTAGGGATGTGAAAGTATGACCCCTAAAAACACGGCCATAATTCATGGGCAGCTGGTCATATCAGTCTGCTCCTGTTTTGATCTTAGCTTGCATTATGAGTGCACTATGTAAGGCTATATGAGGGTCCTTTATTTAGAAATGTTGGATGTGTGCACCGTGAAATAATTAGGCTGGCTTTTAGAACCAGCCCATACCGAGGCTGTGCACTGAGGCTGGTGAGCTGCTGCTTAACATCAAGTGGCAACTCACTATGGTGTGACAGAACTGTAAAACGATATCCACGCCACGGAGATTAGTAAACCATACAGCCGCTCACCCACCAATAGAAGGAGATTATAATAATCAACGGCGAACAAATGGACCAAGTATTACAGGAATAATTAGGAACCAAGTACCAGCATACAAATGTCTCTAAACCAGATGAATGTTTAGGACAATTGGTAGCTGATACAGCGTCTTCGTACAAGGTGGCTCATGTTGCCATAGCGGATGGGACAGGAAAATTTATCGGGGAGGAGGAAACCTGCGAGATATATATATATACAGGGTTATAACAAATGATTGAAGCGATTTCACAGCTCTACAATAACTTTATTATTTGAGATATTTTCACAATGCTTTACACACACATACAAAAACTCAAAGTTTTTTTAGGCATTCACAAATGTTCGATATGTGCCCCTTTAGTGATTCGGCAGACATCAAGCCGATAATCAAGTTCCTCCCACACTCGGCGCAGCATGTCCCCATCAATGAGTTGGAAAGCATCATTGATGCGAGCTCGCAGTTCTGGCACGTTTCTTGGTAGAGGAGGTTTAAACACTGAATCTTTCACATAACCCCACAGAAAGAAATCGCATTGGGTTAAGTCGGGAGAGCGTGGAGGCCATGACATGAATTGCTGATCATGATCTCCACCGCGCCGAAAATTCAAAGCGTTTGACTTTGTCATCGGGTGTCAGGGCTTGTAGCAATTGTAAACGGTAAGGCTTCTGCTTTAGCCTTTTCCGTAAGATTTTCCAAACCGTCGGCTGTGGTACGTTTAGCTTCCTGCTTGCTTTATTCGTCGACTTCCGCGGGCTACGCGTTAAACTTGCCCGCACGCGTTCAACCGTTTCTTCGCTCACTGCAGGCCGACCCGTTGATTTCCCCTTACAGAGGCATCCAGAAGCTTTAAACTGCGCATACCATCGCCGAATGGAGTTAGCAGTTGGTGGATCTTTGTTGAACTTCGTCCTGAAGTGTCGTTGCACTGTTATGACTGACTGATGTGAGTGCATTTCAAGCACGACATACGCTTTCTCGGCTCCTGTTCCCATTTTGTCTCACTGCGCTCTCGAGCGCTCTGGCACCAGAAACCTGAAGTGCGGCTTCAGCCGAACAAAACTTTGAGTTTTTCTACGTATCTGTAGTGTGCCGTAACCATATGTCAATGAATGGAGCTACAGTGAATTTATGAAATCGCTTCAATCATTTGTAATAGCCCTGTATATATGAGAGAGAGCTGGTAACGATACTTTTAACAATTATAGCATGGAATTGTTTCTGTTTGAAAGTGTTGTAATTGGCCCCAGTTTACAACTCTGTGGATCGGGTCGACATGGTTAAATGTTTGTTTTAGTAAAAGTTCGAACATGAGTTTGGATCATATTAAAGACATTGACAGTTAGAATTTTAACAGTCATTGAGTAAAATTGAGTAGGAAAGAGGAATTGGTTGAACTCAAAGCAGAAACTTTGAGGGTGGACACAGCTGTTTCGGAGAGCAGCATTACTTTTAAGGTACACTCAGATTTCTGGCTCTCAATGTAAATGATTTAAAGGAGTCTGAAATTTTTTTTAGTTTGAGGCATGTGAAGATGAAAAGGAGGTTGACGTAACGTTAATGCACGAAGGTGTTGAGATGAAAAAAATGTCATTGAACTTCTAACTTGTTTATACGAACTCCAGCCAACAAGTCATGTAATTGCAATATTTATTTCTTAAGCTAATTGAGTATTGTGAAACGCAAACTTTTACAGTATTTAAAGATAATTTTTTTGGGGGATATTCTGGGGTCTGTTTGATAACCCAACGTTTCGCTCCTGTCTGTGGAGGACTGATGTTACATTGCTTGTCGTATAGTGTGGCGTGGAATAGTGAAGTAATGCAGGCCCGCGTATTACATCAGCTGTGCGCTGTTCTAGCGTATTGTCATCCCGAAGTGGACGTGCACTATTGCGGGATCTGCTTGCTAGGTGGTCTGTAGGCAGAGATTAGTATGTAGGGCCTTAGAGAAGCTACAAACCCCCAGCAGAGGCCTCTCACTATCGTTGAAGTTTGCTTGCTTCTCATACAGACCCTGAGGTCTCAGTTCCTGCACGTGGTACCGAATCCATTTTTTATGTGATGTTTCTCTTTGTCTTCCTCTTCACTCTTGCCTGAGTTTGTATGAGATTTGGGAAGTTTGGGAGACAGACTTCATTATTTACAACGTTCGTAGGTGGGTCGTCGTTAGACTCTTCCGATAAAGTGAGAGTTGCGTGCTCCCGTGGCTTTGGGCTCATCGTCCTCCGTTATTTATTTTCCCTCTGCTTTTGTCTTTTGTTGGTTGGATTGGCGTTGTTCGCTTTGTTAGTAAAATATGATTGGTATCTGTGATGGCTTACTCGGCTATGTGTTACTGTCGCCTTTGCTAGTGACGCGAAGGATACTGCAAAGGCAGGAGGCTGAAATACCTTGCAGACTTTCTTGACTATGGTGTAACACATTGTTTGTCATTCTGAGCTCTTAAACTTTGCCTTCTCCGAGGAATAGGAACATTTAATGCTCCAAGCAGATCCTACAAACCTAAAGTGATAAGCATGTGATCCTTGAATCAAGGCCTGCCTTACCAAATCTTCTACATTTGATTGCACCTTACGTAAGGAGGTAGTGTGCTTACAACCTTGAAATTTATAAAAAGTTGTGAGCCTAGAAGTACACTACGTGATCACACGTTAAGGATTGAAGGAACATGTCTTGATACATTCTGGCTAACCTGGTGTATCAGAAGTCAGAATGAAGTCGGCCTTTTGTATCAGTTTGTCGTTCATATTTTTTCCAAGGGGGTGGTTGTTTGGGGAAGGGGACCAAACAGCAAGGTCGTCGGTCCCATCGGATTAGGGAAAGGTGGGGATGAAAGTCGGCCGTAGCCTTGCGAAGGAACCATCCCGACATTAACCTGAAGTGACTTACGGAAATCACGGAGAACCTAAATCAGTATGGCCGGACGCGGGTTTGAACCGTCGTCCTCCCGAATGCGAGTCCAGTGTGCTAAGCACTGCGCTACCTCGCTTGTTTCTTTTTTTTTTTTTTTTTTTTTTTTTTTTCCGCGAATCAATGAAATCCTCTTCGAACGACTCATCCGAAGGGCACAAGATGAGCTGGGTGCTATGTCTAAATTTCTTTAGAGATAACAAGAATTTAGCTTCTGGCAGACAAGCCAGTAGAGTTTTCTATGTTATTTGGATGTGAGTGCTTACTAGCGGTTCACCCAATCCGCTGGGGCTATTTCTGTGGAGTTAGTAGGCACCATTTACCTCCCGCGCGACTGTAAAGTAATAAAGCCCGCCTCAACGAAGGCCCACGTGCCTTAACAAGGCGCCACTTATTACTGTTTCAACAGTTATCCACAGTTATCAGTGTATAGTTAATGTTGAAGTGAAGATCCAAAACATACGACATTGGTCAGTCACGTCCATTACTGCTTGCTGAGACATGTCCGGACTTTACGATACTAATGGACAGACAGTATTGGGAAGCTGCCAACATCGGCTCCTTGAATTCATTATGCCAATACCAACCCATTACTGTCCGATATCATTTTTTCGGGACTGATTGGTTGTCGAGTCAAGCTTTTTGACCTCCTTTGTGTGATTATCTTACACTCACACATTTAGAAAAATAGTGCTGTTGACAACTGTTCCTACCATATTACTGTCAAAGTCCTAGATAATGCGAATACCATAATCAACAATAGGAGAATATTATAAGATGAAGACTTGCTGCATACAGTATGAACGGATTTGAATTGCATCTTGGGTGTTGAATACTTAGCAAGAGAGAAGAACGAAATAAAATCGCGTATCAGTTCATTCCTCTACAAGAATTAGAAATTATATCATTTCGTTTTGCAGTTGGGAAACCGTATTTTCGAACACAGAGAAGTTCTTGTCTAATTATTTAACGTCCCCTCTCGGTATTTTGAATTAATCGTCATATGTTGATGGTAGTTTTCTAATAATAGAAATATCACCAATGGATATACTGGTTTATTATGAGTTTGCCAGGTCACAGGTGATTATATTCCGGTTTATTATAAGTTTGCAAGGGCATAGATGATCCAGGTGAGCTCAGAATATAAACAAATCATAAAATTTGAGTCTTTAGATGATGATTTGGCGTACCACATTTTTTATGTGCTTCGGCTCTTTGAGTTAATCATCTTAGCTGTTTTTTTTCCTGAAACTTGTTTGTAATTGCATGTAAGAGAAAAACGCCGATATGAAATACTAGTGCCCTTCTTACATGAATAATTTTGGTTGAACTCTAATTCCAGTAAGAAATATCATCTCTCTCTCTTCATAAATTCGTCCCACAATAAAATGTTACACTTTTTCAAATTTTTTCTATTCATTACAGCCTAAAACTCCTCCAGTGAAGGAAGTAGTACAACCGAAAGATGTTGGTGTTCCTCGCGTGGAGTTTACGGAGGAGGAGAAACCGACAGTTACCGAAGAGGAAGTACCAAAGATTAGTGATGAACAAACAGTAGAGGAAACTAAGGTGGAAGTGAAAGCAGAGGAAAGGGAGATGGAAGTGAAAGCAGAGCCAGCTGTAGCACAGAGAAGAACTAAAAAAGAGCAAACCGAAGACTTTTGTGCGAACTTAACTGACCTAGCCAACGAGCTAGAAGGAGTGCTGGACACAAAGCAACCGTGTATGCGTCTCTCTCGACTTCACGACATTTGTTCAGAATTGTCAAGATTAGCTACTGAATGCGAGATCCTGCAAGCTCAGATGACAGACAGACAGAGCCAGGCTGAGGATTTGGTGGAAGCTGCTCGTGCTGCTGCTGATTATGATCTGCAGGAAGAGTTACTCGAAGACTATGATAATTTCGATTCCATGAGGTTTATAGTCGACATAGCTCAGGTGCGAATCATGGAAGAGAGACTTAATGCAATGAGGATAGACAGCATGGAAGATGATGCAGAAGAGACTGACGAAACGTGGGAGCTGCGTAATATTGTAGCACAACTAGAGAACAGGTTGGAGTTTTCCCAAGATGACAGCAGGTTGGTAAATTTTTTTATATGTTTCAATTTGTCTAGAGAACCCTACATTTGCTAAAGCTGTGATATGTGCCAGCGTCAGTAGTAATCCCATATCTTCCTCTCTCTCTCTCTCTCTCTCTCTCTCTCTCTCTCTCTCTCTCTCTCACACACACATACACACACACACACACACACACACACACACACACACACACACAGAGGCGAGTGCGCGCGCGTGCACCTTTCACCCTGTATTTCAATCGTTGGATGTAAGATGTATCTAAAAGACACACCTTGATAGCATGTGCAAAGTGTTAATCGATAACAATGAAATAATGCAGACTCCCGAAACTGTGTTCGTAGGAATATCTAGTGCTGAGGTTTTCTGTTGAGAAGTATGCACCATATAACAATCGAATGTTCTTTAATCATAATTTGTTCGATAAATTAAATCTCTACAATTCCATTAATTTATCTTAGCCTGGGTATGTAGGCTAAGACATCTTCTCAGATCAGATCAGATTTAGTTTTAGTTTCATAGACCCAAAAATTGAGCTGATTCTCTTGGGTTGGAACATGTCAGAAAATATAGCATAAAAACATAAAACATTTGAATACAATACATACTACCCTGATCATTTGCTAGGAGATTGTCGAAATAGGTGAATACAATGCGGTAAACTGGAACAGAGAATATTTACAGAATTAACAGGCTGTCAGAATGAAACATTGTTATGCACTATTAAGAAATTTATCATACACAAAATACCTAATCTTGACTGTTGTGACCAAGTGCTGTCAAAACTGAAATGTAACAGATACTTTGACTTAAGTCTCTGTTAAGATACTCATCTATGGAGTAGAAGGAGTTGCCTACCAAAAAGTTTTTCAAACTCTGTTTAAACTGTGCTTTATCTGAAACTAAGTTTTAAAGGTTGCTGTAAATGTATTGAAAATGTGTGTTCCTGAATATTGGACCCCTTTTTGGACCAAGGTAAGTTATTTTAGGTCTTTGTGTAGCTTGTTCTTATTCCTAGTATTGATACTATATATTGAGCTATTGGTTGGAAACTGAAATGTATTACTTGCAACAAATTTCATTAAGGAATAAATATACTGAGAAGCAGTGGTTAGAATACAAAGTTCCTTGAACAGTTGAACAGGTTTCTACATGATATTCTTGAATTTACAACAAAAATTATTCTTATCAAACGCTTTTGTACCCTAAAAACTTTTGCACGGTTTGATGAGTTGCCCCAGAATATGATCCCATAAGACGTAATAGAATGAAAGTAACCAAAGTATGCAAGCTTTTTTATATTCATATCTCCTACATTTGACATTCTCATGGCAAATACAGACTTGTTTAGGGGCTTAAGCAATTCTGTGGTATGTCCTTTCAACTGAATTTATTATCGACTTGTAATCCAAGAAATTTAACACTGTCAACCTCTTCAATCTGCATGTCTTCATACGTTATACACATGCTGGACGGAAATGTCTTACAAGTTCTGAACTGCGTATAGTGGGTCTTCTCAAAGTTTAATGACAGTGAATTAGCTTTAAAACACTTATTAATGTCAGTGAAAATTTGATTAGCAGCTGTTTCTGAATCTGTACTTGACTTGCTACTTATTGCAATGTTTGTATCATGTGCAACAAAAAAAAAGAAACTCAACATCTGGCAGTGTAACAGATGAGAGGTCATTAATGTACTCAAGACGAAGAAATGCAAGCAGCAGAAACAGCAGCGTGGCTATATATCGGTAACTTAAAGAGAACCACCACAACTGCTACAGTAGTGAAATACCTAAACAAGAACGGAATACTGGGACAACTAGCATGTGAAGAACTGCGCACAATGGGCGACGAAAAAAGCTTTTAAATTAGGCACTCCGTTTAAAAAGCTACAAATCACTTAAGAACCAGAATTCTGGCCAGAAAACATAAAAGTACGTCGATTTCGTTTCCCAAAACGATCAATGGAAGAGGGAGCAGAGCTCAACTAAACTAAGAAGAAAACCAGAAGAGCAAGAAATAAAAGCAGTCTTGTGGAATACAGAGGAAGTAAAAAGTGCTCTTAACCTAACACCAACAGACATTCTGCAAAACTTGGATCTTTCAGTTCTAACAGAAACCTCCCTGATAGACAGCTGGCAACATAAAGATTTCTACAATTATCACCTAATGGCAAAGAAGGCAGAAAGAGGACGACCCATAGGAGGAATATCCATCCTACTGAAACCTTGGATGACGCCCACCAAAAAAATTATAAAACAAGAAAATAGTATGCTAGTAGAAGCAGCAAACATAAATATAATTGCAGCCTATTTTAAACCGCACACAAATGCTGCAGAAATAATTGACGAAATAGCCGTACTCATCAAACAATGCGACAGCAAACCCACCATTATTGCAGGCGATCTCAACTGCAGAATAGACACAGAAAACTATAAAACAAAATTGGTCATTGAAACCCTAGAAGAAGATTGTTTCACCCTACTTAACGATAGACAGATACCTAAATACATATGCCACAATGGGAAAAGCGCCATTGATATCGCATAAACAAGAGGAGAAATAAAAGGAAGTATTCAACCAATATGGCATGACTCCATTACTCCTATACGAAAGCACATTCCAATGAAGATAAAAATAAATATTATCACGTCAACGTCATCAAGAAAGACCCACCAAATCATGCAAAGAAAAATTGATATAGAAAAATTAACAAACCAGCAAGAACAATTAACACAAATAGAAACTTTAATAGAGGAAGGAGACCTTGAAAAAGCAACAGACCAAATAGAAGACCTAAAAAATTCAGTGATACAAACAAACCCAAAAACAAGGACGGCATAAAGATGGGTCGATGCTGAATGCTACAGCAAAAGGAACACTGGTACAGCAAAAGGAACACTGTTCTAAGAACGCTCCACAGATTAAGAAACCAGCATGACGAGGAAACATACAAACTGTAAGCAGAAGAGAGGAGAAGCTACAAAAAACTAATAGAAGATAAGAGAAAGAATACATAGAAAGAGAGGCAAAAAGAGAAGCGGATGAAGCAGAGAAAGACCCATATTAGCAGCAAGACCAAGAAAACTGGCTCATACACCAAATACAGACATGAAGGAATGGGAAGACCAATTCAGTAAGATACTGAACAAACGAGGAATCAAAAAACCCCCAAAGAAAGAGAAACAACATCAGACTAAGAAAAAAGACAATATATGAGAACCTCTAAATGAAGAAGATGTGAAAGAAGTAATAAAAACACTGAAGAACAAGAAAGGAGCAGGACCCAATAATATATATAATGAACATATAAAAGATGCAAAAAAGGCCCTCCAACACGTATGGACCAAACTATTTAACAAATGCCTGGAACTTTGAAGAATTCCGACACAATGGAGACACTCGACAATAAAAGTTCTCTACAAAGGTAGAGGAGACCCAACGGACCCAAACAAGTACAGAGTCATAACCCTGGAAAATACTCAGTTGACAACGTTTTCAAAGATAATTACACAAAAAATCCGAGCATCTGTGGACAGTCATCTCCCAGAACGACAAATGGGTTTCAGATCTGGAAGATCAACACTTACGGCAGTCAGGCTTCTTCTAAACAACATCGACGAAGCGCTACAAAAGAAACAAATGTTCTGCACAGTCTTCATAGACTTTACCAAAGCCTTTGACCTACTGGAAGGAGATCTCATAGTTCGAAAACTGGGAAAAACAATGGGAGAAGATAGGGTATAGGCAAGAATAATCAAGTCAGTCCTCGAATACAACTTAATCACAATATAAGACAACTTCTCTTTTTCGAACCCCGTTCTGCAATCGAACGGAGTCTTACAGGGTGACCCAATGAGCCCTTTGCTGTACATGCTTGCCGCTGAAGAAGTACCCCGAATTGGAGAAAATGAAGAAGATGTATATGTATATGCATACTCTGACGACATAGCTGCAGGTTCAACAGATATACAGAAGTTGCAGAGAATCATTGAGAAAATAGACAAATGGTGCAGTGAACACAAACTACACATAGACATAACAAAGACAGAAATGGTAATTTTCAGAAAAGGTGGCAAAACACCCATGAATGTGGAAATCAGCATCAGAGGACAAAAAATAAAGATCTCCTGAGACTTTAAATACCTAGGAGTGACATTGCGACCAACAGCCAAATGCTTCACAAAACATACAACAGAACGTGCAGCCCAAGCAATAATAGCAATACAGGACATCAAAAGCACCCGCCTACTCAGTCTAGAAACAGCCATGAAATTATTCAACACAAAAATCTTGCCGATTCTGGCCTATGGGGTGGAGGTTATATGGGACCACCTGACAGAAAAAAATCTAGAAACACTAGAAAAGGTAAAATTGACTTATCTAAAAAGAGCAGTAGGTCTCTCAAAGACAACAAGATCTAGACTAGTGTACCTGCTAGCGAGAGATGCTTCGATATATGATGCCACTCACCAGGGCTTCCAGAAAGCAACTGAAGATCATGGAGGACAAACGAGGAAAAATATGGCCGGAGTTCTATGGCACCGAAGCAATGACGAGCTGCTAATGGACAGCACCAAACTTTGAACAGCGACATGTCGTAACTAGACTTTCTATTCACGGCTTTCACCATCTAATCTGCAAAAACAAAACTTATCACAACATAACCACAACATGTGTATGTGAACTGTGTAACGAAGCCTGTGAACGATACCACATAGAACTGTGCAGTAAAAGAGTGAAATCGGTAAATAAATATGCAAAAATGTAAAATGTTAAGCAAACTAACTGTATATGGCTATTTGACTGCAATTTTATTAAATAAAATTAATGAATTCAAGAAAAAGCATTGGACCCAAAATGGAGCCTTGAGGTACACTATATGTAAATAATTCCCAGTCAGATGAAGACTGACTGCTTACTGCCCAAGTATTTCGCAATGACACTCTTTGTTTCCTGTTGGATAGATAAGGCTCAAACTATTTCGCTGCATTGCCAGTGACACCATAATATTCTAATTTACTTAAGAGAATGCTGTGGTTCAAACAGTCAAAGGCTTTTGACAGGTCACAGAAAATGCCAGTAGCCTCTAATTTATTAGCTAATGAATTAAGTACATTCTCACTGTAAGTGTAAATAGCTTTCTTTACAACAGAAGCCTTAAGAAATCAAAACTGTGACTTGTACAATATATTATTTGCAGTCAGATGCTTAAGAAGATTCTTGAACACAACCTTTTCAAATATTTTTGAGGAAGCTGGCAAAAGTGAAATTGGTTGATAGTTTGATTCTATCTCTTTATCCCCCTTCTTGTAAAGAGGCTTAACTTCAGCATATTTTAGCCAGTCTAGAAATATTCAGCTGATAAGAGATTGATTACCCAAATAACTTAAGGTAGAACTCAACTCACATGAGCACTCTTTGACTAACTTCGTTGATATATTATCATACCCACTGGAATGCTTAGATTTTAAGGATTTATGGGAGATGTGAGTGTCATTTCCATTTTACTGAAATTTTTAAAGTCTTGTCTCAGATACTCCATTGCACTGTTCACTGAACCTGATAACCTCAAGCAGTCAGTTAAAGAAATGAAGTAGTTGTTTAAGAGGTTTGCACCACTAACTGTACTTGTTACCAAAGTTTCATTTATTTTTAGAGCTATCTGTTCCTATTCATGTTTGGCGCCACCTGCTCTGTCTTTACAATATCCCATACAGTTTCTGTTTTGTTACCTGATGTAATTATCTTTTTCTCATAATAAAGCTGCTTCGATTTCTGGATTATTTGCTTCGATATTTTGCTGTATTCTTTGTAATACATTACAATTCTAACATCAGAGCTTTTCGTAGATAGTAGAGACAGTCTCCTTTTTGTCCCACGTGATATCTTTATTCCTTGTGTAATCCACAGTTTACTTTTTGCCTTTTTTGTAATTGGAGTTACTTTTACAGGAAAACAAGTTTCAAAAGTGGAAGTAACTTTATTAATGAATGCTTTGTATTTTCCATTTGAGTCAGAAGTATTGTAAACGTCTATCCCGTTCATGTCTTTGAGCAATTTCCTGAATTTCTCAATTTTAACTTATTTATTACCCTCCTGTACTCAGATTAATAGATTTTTCATCCTGACAAGTTTCAACATTTCACACAAGATGCTGCATGTCATGATCTTATAGCCCATTTGCTGTTAGTATTGTGGTATTTTTCTCTAAATTCGTCTATGAGATATTATCAGTAATGAGAGCATTTACGTATCCTAGTAGCAAAATTCACAGTAGGAACTAAATTGAATGATAGTGTTACTGACTGCAATAATTGTTCACTGACAGAGCTTTTCAATAAATCCACATTAAAACCACCAACAATCACTATTTCCTTGTGTTTTACTATGAGATGAGACAGCAGAGTTTCCAGATTTTTTTTTGAAGAGGTTAAAATTTTCTGAAGGTGTTCTGTGTATACCTGCTATTATAAAGGACTTATTATGAAATACTACTTCTGTTGCACAAGCCTCTAAGTGCTGCTCTGAGCAAAATGTATTAATATCAATGTTCTTGAAGTCAAAACAATTTCTGACAAATATGGCAACTCCTTCTTTCTCCATTTTTTCTCTACAGAAATAAGAAGCTAACTTGAATCCTGTAACATTTAACATATCTATACCAGTGGTCACATGATGTTCAGAGAGGCTGGTTATATCAACTGGCTTGGTCAACCCTAATTCTTCAACGGAAATAAGCTACTCATTAAGCTTACGCCTTAGTCCTCGGATATTCTGATGTAATAACGATAACTGATTTTGTGCACTGGCTGAATTACAACTGGATGAATCTAATTTTCCTGCTAATTCTTGAGTATCTCTAGTTTCAATTGGAGGCTGGCTGCACGAATTGTGTACATTAAAATTTGCTTTCTGGCTGCCTGTTTTATCAATGTGAATGTCATTTTCAGTCTGTCTATGAACATGTCGTCGAATAGATAGTTGCAGCTTCTAGGCGGAGCTGAATTAGCGCTTATTATGCTCTAAGTAGCGCAACATATAGTTGTTTTGCCGTCTGCAGTCACGAGCAGAACAAATGGTGTAATGCAGTAAATGTTCACACTAAAGTTGCCGTTTTGCATTATATTGCGAGATCTGCGGTCATTATACTCAGAGATCTTGATGTCATTATATTCCGAGGTCTCACGATGGTTCAAAAAAGGACTTCTTCGTGTAGCAGTCAGCGCACCACTTTGTACTCTTCGACAGGTGGACACGTAATGGGATTGTGAACCATCGTTGCCCTTATTTGAAACCCCATCTTCATCAAAAACAAAAAAATGAACCAGTGAAGACAACTCCATTTGAAGTCGACGGGGGAAGAAATTGTTTAACATTCCAGACCTGTCATTAGAAGTGTAGAAAAGTTTTTACCTATTTTATGGCTTGCCATTACTTGAGAGTAAGTTGTTGTACAAGAATGTTTGCGTTCATTTTGCTTTACTTTCTGGAAATTATTTAGGTATGAAATTTCGTTTCCTAAGTATTCAGTTTACGTAATTTGCAATTTTCGTCACTGTCTTTTTCAGTTTCGTTAAAGAAGGGAAAAAACTTGACAAGTCATATACAACATCTTTAGCGATTTTCGATCTTGCGGCTAGAACTGCATTAAGTTCGAAACATTAGTGCCATGGAACACTATTATCGGGCATTACTGAGGGGAACACATACTCATTTCCGTAGCAGGTTTTAAGACAGAAAGAGATGCAAATCGCTCGCGTATTTAAAGATTATGATTACTTTAATTTACCTGTAAAATTACCTTCCTGCAGTTGAGAAAATAACTTATTTAACTCATCGTCACATCTTACTTGAGAGCTGTTCAGAATTTCTCGTCAAAATAAAATAAAGTGTCAAGTGTATTTAATAATATCTGGAAATGCTAAAAAATGTTATCTGTTACTGGTGAATAAGCTGCTCAGTTTGATTCAGACAGAACAAAATAGCTGCAACTGCTACTGAAGAGGACTGCTCCCCAAATAGTTCCTCCTGCTCTTTACTTGCCACTTTAGTATTGCAGATGATGCATCTGGATATTATTCATAGTCACACTTTAATCCAAAATCATATTTGGCTGTAGAGTTTTTCCGTAAGTTTAATAAACACAATAGATGTTCATACCAGAGACTTTAGACATCAATAATATTTTATCTCACTGTTTGCAACAGTCCGCCAACACTAGAGCAACTTCTCTATTCCGCGACTGTGGGACTCCTGTGGTTTTAAGACAAAGATCTCGTCGAGCCATGTTCGGAGGGCATTTTAATCCACAAGGAAGTTCCTTGAAGGTTATTCGAGCGGGAGTGGAAAATGTGAAAATCTGAGGGTGCAAGATCAGGGTGTGGAATGACTTCCCAACTCAAATTCTGTTTAGTGTTTTACGTCAGTCCAGCAGAATGCGAGCGGGCGTTATCGTGGAGTGACATAATTTCACGCAGTCTTCCTGGTCGTCGTTGTTCTTGAACTTCGTCTGCAAGACGTTTCAGTTGTTGACATTGTCACCAGTACGGCTACCCCTCTGGGAAGCATCTCGTAGTAAATAACACTGTTGTTGTTCCACATAACGTTACCTTTTGCGGATGCGGGGAGGTTTTGTACGGAGAGATGCTGTTTTCTTTGGGCTCAACTATTCCTTTATTCTCCTTATATTAGCTTCAAAACACCATTTCCGGGCACCAGCAGCGTTACAAAATAGGAACGGTCAGTGTTGTTCACGAGACAATTGATGACGAGCAGGTACAGTATTCATACACTCCAATTTTGAATCTTTCCCACTGCATGTAAATGTCGCACGATGGCGGAGTGATTACAGTTCATCAAATTTTCGAGTCTTGCTTTGGGTAGCTCAGATGGTAGAGCACTTGCCCGTGTAAGGCAAAGGTCCCGAGTTCGAGTCTCGGTCGGGCACACAGTTTTAATCTGCCAGGAAGTTTCATATCGGCGCACACTCCGCTACAGAGTGAAAATCTCATTCTGGAAACATCCCCCAGGTTGTGGCTAAGCCATGTCTCCGCAATATCCTTTCTTCCAGGGGTGCTAGTTCTCCAAGGTTTGCAGGAGAACTTCTGTGAAGTGTGGAAGGTAAGAGACGAAATACTGGCAGAAGGAAAGCTGTGAGGACAGGGCGAGAGTCGTGCTTGGGTAGTTCAGATGGTAGAGCACTTGGCTGCGAAAGGCAAAGGTCCCGAGTTCGAGTCTCGGTCGGGCACACAGATTTAATCTGCCAGGAAGTTTCATATCGGGGCACACTCCGCTGCAGAGTGAAAATCTCATTCTGGTCTCAGAAAAATGATGCGCATACATGAAACTACAGTATTTTCATTATAAAAACTACAGAAGATACTATTTTACAGCAATTGAATATTTTCACAATGAACTTTAGTATTAACAACTTTTAGGCTCATCATTTGTATCTAATTCATTTATTGATTTTTTACATATTTATGTAACAACATAGCAACTGAATGTTGCGTAAATACCGTATATCTTGATGTACGTGTGTCGCTATTCAATGAGTATGTTACTATTTTGCCATGAACTTAATCTATTGTTGCTGTTTTGTTGGGGGAGGAGACCGGACAGCGAGGTCATCGGTCTCATTGGATGAGGGAAGGACGGGGAAGGAAGTCGACCGTGCCCTTTTAAAGGAACCATCACGGAATTTGCCTGGAGCGATTCAGGGAAATCACGGAAAACCAAAATCAGGATGGCCGGACGCGCGATTGAACCGTCGTCCTCCCGAATGCGAGTCCATTGTGAACTTAATTTAAATATGATTAGAATCGACATTAAAAATCATGGTATTTTAAAAGTGGTCAATCACATGTGTTTCCTGACACCACCATTGGAAAGTGGCAAAAGACGATTCTATCGAGCAGACATAAGTAATTGTTTAAACAATATTTAGTAAAATTTTGCTGTCATTTGATGTGAGCATGCATACCCAAGGATGCTGGATTATTTATTTATGAACGTACTATTATTTATATTTTTGTAAATGGTCTGAGTGTGACAGAATGTTTATATTTCTTTATTAAATATTGTTATAATAGTGTATTGTGGAGAATGGGCAAATTGAATCAAATCGTGTCCGTAGAGCATAAGAACGGTGTATTCTTGGTAGAGATTACCACTTTTCAGTGGCGAGCTCAAGAGCTTGTGTTAGATCTGGAAGGAGACAGACCTGCCTGACGTAACGTGTGATGTTTGGTCATGTGATATTTAGTAATGTTTGTGATAGATTCTGGGCATTGAACGACCTCCAGAAAACTTTAACTTTTGAAGGGACTTTATGTTGCCTGAGGTTTGAATGAATGTGCTCTAGTGCAGAACTTTAACTTTTGTGCTTGCAGTACTGAACTGGAGCTAGAAAGAGTATCGGTGTCTACTCTTTATCTGTCGTGTTCTGATGGGTAGATAGTCATGCTGAATTTTGAATTATTCTGAGCTGGAGAATATTTTGTTTATACTCTTTACGAAATGGACTTAGTTTTTTGCAAATCTTGCATGGCTGTTTAGCTTGGGGATTCTGGTGCCATTCTTGTAGCACACTTAACACAACTTTATTGCATTTTGATGAGATTATCTTTCTGCCTGTTCATATCGGAAGTATAGAGCCACCTTGATTTATTTGAGGTTCCTTTTTAAACATTATAAACAGAATTCTCTGTTAAAGGCTACATCAGTGGCAGACGTTGTAATAGAATCCTTTTTATTAATTATTCATTTACTTTTTATTTTAATGTTTTTGTTTACTTTATCAACTCACAATTCTGGCAAGTGCATAGGATATTTTACTGCCAGATCATAGGTTCAGATTGTAATTTGCAGCGAGCTTAGCTCCAGGGCATGAAAACAGGTGTATCTGGCTCAAACCTACGACTTAATCGAGCTATCTTTCTAAAACAGAGCCATGCGTACCCCCGTTACTTAAGCTTTGAGTAACTACGGGTAAAATTGCAAACATAATGAATTATTATTACATTATTAGTACGTAACGATCTGCCAAAACACCAAGTAGGTGTCCCTGAAAAACCTTAAAGTTCTGATTCACTCTATGTGTAATTATATAGTCTGCAGGCTTTAAATTGACTCACATTCGGGCCTGATATTTTGCGACTATGTTTGTTCCACATACATAGCCGTGATAATGGAATGAGATGAAAACCAAACTGCTAACATCGATACTGAGCTGATGCCAATGGTCAACACAAGGCATTAGGAAGCATGGAGGATGTGAGTTTGCACCAAGCTCGAATTCTTGTTACCTCTGCCAGTCATGAGGTAAACAGGACAGCATGTTTACTGCAAGTCGGGACACACTGTACTGGTAGCACGACGCTGATAAGATAGCAGAAGACGTGGTTTTCCTAAAAAAGAAAAAAAAAACTTGGCTCTTGCCTTAGTACACAGTTTAAGCAAACACTCATCCGTACTGAGAATGTAAACACAATGAAACTACTGAAAGTATACAAATAAGATAAAAGGAAAAAAAGCACAAGACATATTTACTATTCTAGCTCATTAGTTCCACACAAATTCTTCTACATAATACTATTCTTTCTTTGCCACACAACTCAAACCATAAGCACGCGCGGTGCCAGATAGATGTAACAGCTGATTCTGAAGTACACTACTGATTAGGACCAATTGGACTAGAGCGAATGCTCTGTGCATCGATACAAGTTCTTCACCTTCTCTCGGAAAGCGTCCTCCCTGCGGTAGCTGTTGCGGGGCTATGTCGTTGACCTCCCTGTCTATCTGGAAGAATACATGAAGATGAAATCAGGATGCTTCACAATTCTCTTTCCCCTCCATGGGCAGGCGCTTCGAGGTATCTTCAGCTACGCTGTCGCGGCTGTGTAGCAGCAGACACGGGACGGGGATTTGTGTCGTTGCCGCGCACGATTAGCCGAGCGCTCTTAGGCGCTGCAGTCACGGACTGTACGGCTGGTCCCGGCGGAGGTTCGAGTCCTCCCTCGGGCATGGGTGTGTGTGTTTGTCCTTAGGATAATTAAAGTTAAGTAGTGTGTAAGCTTAGGGGCTGATGACCTTACCAGTTAAGTCCTATAAGATTTCACACACATTTGAACATTTGTGTCGTTATGTATCTCCACTTCTGCAGGGGCACCAAGTCGGCTTAAATGTAAACAACAGAATGTCCCAGCGTCTGTATGCACGACAGTTAATAAATACATTAAATTAAATAAAAAAGCGCAGCATAATAGCACTCTTAACAATCTCCAGTAATACCCTCCTAAGTTTCGGTATGCCAAAACTATGGAAAAACTATACTGTTCGCCCCGGTCCTTGTCTCTGATTACGTGAGCCTTAATTACCTCCCATCTGTTTGTGTTTGTAATATTGTCTTCTCTCGCTTTCCCCTTTGGTGTTTTCCCTGGAGTCCCATTGTTTCTCTCCTCTTTAGATATGTTCAAATATTTATCTGCCTGCTCTGTAGTTTCTTTTATCACAATAGTCAGGTGACTTAGGTGCTTCCCACAGCAATCATTGTACAATGCAGCACACATCGTGGCGTTCTTTGTACGTCTCTTCTAAGTACTGATTTCTCTTTAAATCTGTTTTTAAAAAATTCGTCTTTAAATCTATTTTAAAAAATTCGGACTACATTCCGTCATCTCTCCTGTTTTATGGACGCTTGCAAGTCGAATTTAAAATCTCGTCTCGTTTGATTTTCGACCAGTATGTTGCCAGCTAGGAATAACGCCTCAAATTTAGCACATGACAAACTTTACTTTTCTAGCCGTCTTCATCGTCCATATGATTTTCGACATAAGTGATTTTGGTCACGTTTTTTTCATACTTCTGGTGGCAGGCCTCGGAAATTACGTATGAAAGCAACTAGGTGTAGTTTGCTGTCAGGATTGTATTTCCTGAATTTACAGCAATCTAAAAGTTTCATATTGCGGGTCTCCTTTCGCTTTTATTCACGTATGACTTCCGACACGCCTCACTTCATTGTTTAGGTTCTCGTTAATCTTTTGCTCAACACAGCTTTCAATAATTTTGCACCTCTTTTACGACTGTGTTTGACACACCCTGCTTTCTTGTCACATCTCCTACCTGCTGGACTGCTTTTCCTTGTGTTTTAGTATATACATTCATCTCAGCCATTTTCTTGGCGTGCATTTTCTAGTCTTGCTCTAGCTTGCTTAAACGCATTTTATGTGTCCTTTCGACGTCAGTGACCTTTTCCCACATGACCATGTATTTCTTCTTCTTGCACTTGTATGAGTTCTACGATTGCCATTTGTTGCTTTTCCTAAAGGTCTGCAATTAATTTCCCTTAGCTTTGTTTTAACGCTCTACATTTCATCGCAGACTTTTCTGGCTCTCTTTTAATCATTCCGTTGAACCATTCATTGCATTGAGCAGCGCAGCTGGATCCAACTGTCTGATGTCTGGAGACGACTTAGCCCTGTTTTTACTACTAAGCGGGTTCTCTCTAGCTCTTTACGTTTCTTAAGGACTGAAAACGCATGTGGACGAGGAGCTGGTATCGAGTTCCACATTCCATTCCACTGCACTGCAGAGCGTGAAGTTAAGAATCTAGTTTGTCACAAATTTGCCTCGTGGAGAGTAACGTGATCAGTGAGACGCGGCATCGTTCTACTTTCAATCAGAACATAGGAGCCGCCATATTGTATCTGTTAAAACGTCTTATTTCGTGACTTTTCTTTCTCATAGGGCAATGGTATGAATATAAACTGTTTCAAAGCATCATTAAATTGAGAATCTCTCGAAGAGCCTCGTTTCTCGTAATAAAATGAGAGGAAACTACATACGGTAGGTAAAGGCTTCTTGTAGTTGATTTGCGTGCTATCAAAGTCTAACGTTTCAATGGTACGGCACAGAGATTATCTATCAAAAGCGCTTCCTTCTAGAACTATTTCCACATTAAATATTAGATAAAGATGTAGATACACTCTTTAGACAGTGTATGTCATGTTCGGAGACCTGACCGCCATGCCGAAATGTCGTGATCTCTGAGTTATGAAGAGAAAGGTAACAGTTTCAGATCCATGTCCTTCCAAATTTGTTTTTCACCTTTTGTGATTCTAGATATTTCTTATTAATTTAATTGAAGTATCATCTCAGTAGTCAATGTTATTTATTATAGATAATGTACTTGCTGCAAAATATGTATTCCTACTCAGGGTGTGTGGACTGACTCATGCTGGCTAATACACTATGTGGTCAAACGTATCCGGACACGTAGCTGAAAAGACTTGAAAGTTAGTGGCGCCCTCTGTCATTAATGTGGGAATTCAGTATGGTGTTGGCCCACCCTTAGCCAGCTTCCACTCTCGTAGGCACACTCGTTTACCCTTTCTACGTATGCAATCGTAACTCTTTTTTTTAGTAACTGTGTCTTATTATTGCTTTCAAAAGTTCACTTTTTGATTTTGTTCACCGACAAAAGAGGTCCTTTCACGGTAAGCCAATTGTGACATTCCTCCCGCTATACATATCTGATTCTTAGTTGAAAAAATTTTTCTTTGCAGCTATCGGACATGGGTAAGGGATGGTAAAATTAAATAAAATGATCATGTGCCATTATTTGGCTGGGAGACTCCATGAGCGGCAGTTCGGCTACCTATTATTCATTTCATAATGATTGAACAGCTGCCTTTTTAGCTCATATTCTGGTTACATCGCATGACGAATATCTATGTTTTGAACCTTTCCGAAATTGCTGATATATCGAACTTCATTCAGTGTATGAATTTACATTATAATTGAAATGCGGGCAACATACGCGGTGATATTTAAGAGAAATCATGCTCTTTGGAGCATTTTGTGGCGTGTATCAACTTTGAGAAGTCGTAGAAGTGAGACCGTAATTAGAAGTAAATTTGCTGTGCATAATTTAAAGATACACTTTTTCAGGCGGATTTACGTTATTTTCTGATTAGTCCCTTCAATGCTATGATGTCAAACGCAAGACGCTCAGATAGGCTTAGCGTTGTAGCCATTGTGGCGGAGAAAGCACGGATGTAAAGCTACACTTTCCTTGGTTGCATTGTATGTAATTAACAACGAATACCCCTATATTTGTCAGTTAAGGGCCTGTAAGGTAATCGTGTTAGTAGCTGCAATATATTGGAGTTTATGGTGGAGCATAGTGTTGCCACAGCAGCGCTCCGCCACTATTTTAATGCGTCTATTGACCAACGAACAATGGCAACTTCGTTGTTGCATTCCAACGCAACATTGAAACTTTCAGAGGTTGTTACGCATAAGGGGCAGTAATATGTCAAATACCGAGTGAACGCTCGATATATAAGCTACACCCAGTAAATGAACAACGAAATGTATTGTGCGTTTTAGCAGTAAATGAAAAATCGATAGGTCGTATAAATTTTCCAGGAAAGATTGATGAATGAAATACATCCTTCCTTAATCACTTCCGATGCTGTCCGAGGTCTCGCTGCTGCTATTGCAGTCTTCTACTTGGATGAGCAATGGTTCCATTTTTATGTCAAGACAATGGCCTCTTAGTGCATGAATGATTTAGAGTTAGACACACAACTGTGTCATCAACTTGAAATTCTTGTTCTCCTTTGCTACCTTGTTCCTGACGAATGCCCAAATTAGTTTAATAGCGTTGAATTTGCTGTGCGCCACAGACAACAGCAGAAGTTTCACTTCTTGTCCACTGAGCGCATGTCACTTCCAAAAAGGTATTGTTGTGACCTGAACTACGATCATGAGTGTTCCATTAGGCCAGCCTTAGTAAATTCTGCGTGGCATTAGATGGAAGCTCTAGATAATTGCTTTCTACCTTTGGAGTAATCACTTCCTATCACCATTTCATAGATGGATTTCGTGATACTTGATTTATCTTCATGTGATATGGGGCTTGATCTAAAACACGCACAGATGTGTTTGCTAATTTTTCGAGAACGTAGGAGTAGAGAGTTGGGGTTACGCCAGTCTGATTTGGCAGCACTTCTTCGGTGCACTCCTCCCCTCTCCCCCACCCCACCCTCCTTTCCGTCGCAATGATGACATCACCACCCCCACTCGTTCTCCCTCCCTCATCACACTTATCTCCTCCTCCCCACCCCCGCCGCCCCACTTACTCATTCCCCTCACCCGACGTGTGAATACTGGGAAAAAACTCAATATGCATTGAGCTGCTAGCGAGGAATGACGTAAGGTATTGTTTTAAATTATTTATTTAATTTATTTTATAGGTTGTTGTTCTGCAGGAAGAATGTCCGATATTTTGGCGAGGAAACCGAACTGACAATTGTTGCTGGGAATTCAAATAAACACAACTGCTTAAAATTGGTGGAACGACAGAAAAATGTTCTCGTGAATAAACGGACCTCATGATACAAAGTGGACATTAAATTCCAGCAATGTATTGCTTATTTATTTAAACATCAGTTAAATTGCTGGGAAATGTGTTAAATTCAGAAGATGATAGTGTTGGACAGAGAGGAGTTTAATAAATGTATTACCTGTAAGGATTCAACTGAAGACTGCGTCTCTAGCCTCCTACATGAGGAATGGAGGGTGGTGATAATAGAGGAGCGTAGAGGGGAATACTTTTCAGTAAATAATGGTGCTGGAGTAGGATGGACTGAGGATGCACTTCGCAACACGTAGGGACTGGTGTTGTACATGTTACTGGTGTCGTTCATGTTTTTGAAATGGCTGGTCAGTCCACAGTGCAGGAAACAACTTCATCATATCCCATTACCATAGATTGATGGACCAGAAGTGCTCGCATTGATATAAGAGGCTCAGCTGTGGACGTTTGAAACGGGTTTTGTTCCCCTTTCTGATCGTGTGCGTATATGTTCGCCTTACTGTGTGCCCTAGTGCGCAGTACCATCCGAAATTGGCGGGGAAGTCTCCCATAGTCATTGGTGGGAGAATTGCCTCCTACCGATCTACAACTTTGTAGCTCCCGGAGAGCTCGTGTACAGATAAATGATAAGAAGGGACAGGACAGCAAACTCACTGAAGTGTAGGAAGAGTAGCCTCCCACCGCTCTACACGTGAAATAGCAGCTGAGGAGCTTGTACACTGATACATTGTAAGAAGGGATAGGACAGCAAACTACCACGGAAATGTAGGAACACGCTATCATAACTGACAAAAAATGCTTCAGTGCACTAATTATACTTCGAAATTGTCGTGAAAAAAAAACCCATCGTTCATAAACCATGGATCATAATGCAACACATGCGCTGGGAATTGAGACAAATCACTGTAACAACACAATTACAGCAAAATTCGACCCCAATAGATCTCGCCAGGAGATACTGGCAGCTACTGCATATGCCTTCCCCTCGATGTGCAGATACAGAAGCCGCGCGGTGTGGCCCCGTGGTTAGATGCATCTTGTCACGGATTGCGGGGCACCACCTCCCGCCGAAGATTCGAGTCCTCCCTCGGGTATTGATACCCACACACAAATACACACACACACACACACACACACACACACACACACACACACACACACACACATGCGCGCGCGCGCGCACGGATACAGATTAAGCAGCTTAGGACCAGTCTTACCTCCCCCATCCCTCCCCCTCCTCCTCTGTGGGTAGGGATACAAGTTTTCCAGGCATGTTCTATCCTGTCACTGATGATACATAAAGAGATTTATCTGATGGCAGTGATCTACTGTTCCTGTTCTGCAGAAGTCACAGACGGACAAAAGACTCAAGAACAGGACGCTTCCTGCAAGCTGTTAAACGTGTTTCTCCGAAAGACAGGTCCCCCGAAGTAATAACGAAGTACCTAACTATTCGTCACAGATGAAGAACTGAACGTTCAACAGTGGTGTGCTTTCGAACGTTCTGGATATGCAAGCAGTGTCTGAAAGTGTCTTTGGCTATGTAAAATCAGTCGCGTGTAGGAAAAACGTTGAAATAATACGTCCTGCCTAATGAGAGACAAACCGATCTTTATGCAAGCAATCTCACTGGGCACTGAACTGTCTACACTGTTCCCAACAGGCTGAGAGCGATGCCTCGCACTCGCTAGCCTCCGCTTCTGCATGTGGCTGTAACTCATCATTGCTCGCGTTTATTCTGCTTCTTCAGCTAAACTGTCCCAAAGCTGTCGCTCCGCTATGCCAAATAAGCGCGCGCGCGCTCGCCCGTGTGTGTGTGTGTGTGTGTGTGTGTGTTTTCTAACCTAATTAGATTCCTGCTGTACAGATGACGAAGGAATAGACAGTGGAGGAATTTTACACAGCTCACTTGCTCCTTGTGCAGTAACACACTGCGTATCTGCCTGAATTGTTGCTGATCTTAACAGCTCAACTGCTTAATGTTAGCTCATTTATTTATTTAAAAAGTGACTAAATAAACACGAACATCCATTTGTTGCATGTAGTATTACCATTGTGTATTTTTCAGGTGTGATTTTTAGGCTTCTACAATGAGCAATGCACTGACAGACATCACCTGTCATATGGACGATGTAGTCATACGCTTTTAAAACGAATACTGTGATGGCAACAGTACAATAGAGAATATAGTACTAAAATCAATGCAATCTCCAGCTAATAAGTGTAAACTCACTCTTCTGGTGTGAATTTATGCTTGCTACAATGAATATTGTACTGATGACATAAAATCTTTCGTTGAATATACTACAAAATAAGCACGTAACATCATCCAACAATCCATAAAAATACATTCAGCTATCAAGTTCCATACGACATGGTGAGAAGAAGACTTCACCAATAACGTATTGCTGTTAACACCAAACAACAACACGGCAACCGATATTGAGAGACCATTCCGTGATGGATGACGTATTTTTCTTGTGAGTGGAACAAATGTGTCTTAGAAGAGAGAGACGTAATCCTCTCATAAACGAGCAAATACTTTTTGAGGAAAAGGATGGAAGGTGAGACAAGCTGCTTACTCTGTATCAACACGTCTAAGTTCAAATGTTCAAATGTGTGTGAAATCTTATGGGACTTAACTGCTAAGGTCATCAGTCCCTAAGCTTACACACTACTTAACCTCAATTATCCTAAGGACAAACACAGACACACCCATGCCCGACGGAGGACTCGAACCTCCGCCAGGACCAGCCGCACAGTCCATGACTGCAGCGCCTAAGACCGCTCGGCTAATCCCGCGCGGCCACGTCTAAGTAAAGCCACATATACTGTCTGGTGGACTAAGGCTTTTTCTTTTTTTTTTATTAATAGCAGCTCGCTTATTAAAGGATTATGTCTCTCTCCTCCTAAGACACACCGGTTTCGCTCTCAAGAAAATTACATCTATCCATTCCGGAATATTCCCTCACTATTCGTTACTTTGTTATTGTTTGGTCCTACCGGCATTACATTATTGGTGATGTCTTCTACCTCCCACAGTGTATGGAACTTTCTAGTTGAATCTATTTTTAAGGAATGTTGAATGGTGTTAAGCACTAATTTTGTGGTGTATTCAACGAAAGATTCAATGTTCTTGGTTCAATGTTCATTGCAGCAAGCATAAATTCACACCACAAGAGTGAGTTTACACTTGTTTAGCTGGATAAGGAGAGTTCATTGCTTTTAGTATTATATTCGCTATTTGCTCTGTCGCCATTACAGTATTCGTTTTGAAAGCGTAAGAATACACCCTTTACATGATACACGATAGTAATACTTCATGCAATAAATGAATGTCCATGTTTAGCGTTGGAGGGCGGAATGGAGGGTAAAAATCGTAGAGGGAGACCAAGGGATGAATGCACTAAGCAGATTCAGAAGGATGTAGGTTGCAATAATTATTGGGAGATGAAGAAGCTTGCACAGGATAGGGTAGCATGGAGAGCTCCATCAAACCAGTCTCTGGACTGAAGACCACAACAAAAAAGAACATGTTTATTCAGTTACTTTTTTGAATAAATGAGCTGACATTGCAGCAGTTTAGCTGCTAAAATCAGCAACACTTTAGGCAGATACGCACTGTGTTACTCAGCAAGGAGGAAACGATCGGTGGGAAATTCCTCCATTGTCTAGTCCTCCACCATCTGTACAGCAGGAATCTCATTTTTCTACAGTATACTAGAACAAAAACACACACACACATTTGGACATTTTATGTGAAGAATAGAATAAACACGAGTGATGAAGGCTTATGCAGCAGCGGAGACCAGCGAGTGCGAGGGCACTGCTGTACATCTGTTGGGGTCAGAGTGGGTAGACTATTGCACAGTGAGATGACTAATATAATGATTCTCTTCTATCTCATTTCCGCGGGCTGTATTATTTCAGTGTTTCTCCTATATGAGACTTATTTTACTTTGCCGAAGACCACTTTCAGACAGTGCCAGCACATCCAGAACTTTTGAAAGCACACCACTGTTGAGCGTTCAGTCCTTCATCCGTGACGAGTAGTCAGGTATTTTGCTATTATTCCAGGTGACCAGTCTTTCTGAGAAACGCGTTTAACGGCTTGCAGTAAGCGTCCTGCTCATGAGTCTTTTCTCCATCAGTGACTGACTTATGCAGAAGTAAACAATAGTTCACAGCCAGTAGATGGAGCTCATTGTGTACCATCAGCGACAGGATACAGCTGGCCTGGGAACCAGTATCCATACCAGCTGGTGGAGAAGAGGGAAGGAAGGAGGCGGAGAAGTCAGAGGACAGGTAAGTCTGGTTCTAAGCTGCTTAGTCTGCATCTGCACAGAGAAGTGAACACACATGCAGCTGCCGCCAGTCTATCATGGCGAGATCTTTTGGCGTCGGTTTATGCGGTAGTTTGGTTATTAAAACGATTTGTCTCAATTCCCATTGCATGTGTTGCATTATGCTCTGTCGTTTGAGTTTTTTTTTGCGATAATTTCGATTTGTAATTAGAGCAGTGAAGCATTTTCTGTTGGTTGTGACAACGTGTAATTTCGTTCCTACACTTCAATGATAGTTTGCTGTCCTATCCGTTTCACCATGTATCTGTGTACAAGTTTCTCAGCAGCGATTTCACTTGTATATCGGCGGGAAGCAACCCTTCCTACACTCCAGTGATAGTTTGCTGTCCTTTCCCTTCTTACCATTTATCTGTACACAAGTTCCTCAGCAGGTATACACTTGGAGATCGGTAGGAGGCATTTCCTCTGGCAGTGGCCTCAGGAGAGTTCCCCCCAATTTCGAGTGGTGTTGTGTACTAGGACACACAGTAAAGTGAACATAAACAGAAATGCAATAGCAAAGGGGAACAAAAACCGTTTCAGGTATCCTCAGTCGAACCGAACACCTGTGGTTCATTCAGTATGGGAATAGTTGAATATGGCGAATTTGTCTTCTGCATAGTGAATTGACTGGCCATTTCGAAAACACAAACAGTTCCAGCACAGACAGTAGTCTCGATTAGTTGCGAAATGCATCCATAGTCCATCCTGCTGCATCACCATTAATTGCTGAAAACTGCCCCCCCCCCCACCTACACTCATCCATTATCACCTCCTCCCATTCCCCTTGTAGGAGGCTCTACACACAGTCCTCAGCTGTATACTTACACTTATTGAACGCCTCTTACCAACATCTCTTCAATGAACACATTTCCCAACAATTTAATCATTTAGTTAATTTTACTATGTTTAAAAAAATAAACATTATGTAGCTGGTATTTAATGCCCATTTTGTATCATGAGATCCGCTTTTTCACGAGAGAATTTTTCTGTTGTCCTACCAATGTTAAGCTGTTGCGTTTATTTTAATTTCAAGCAGCAAAGCTGTGGGGTAACTGTCAGTTGGTTTCCCCGCCAAAATTTAAGAAATTCTTACAGCAGTATAATACCCTAAAAAAAGAATAAAGTAAATAAATAAAGGCAGTACTTTATGTCCTTACTCTCTAGCAGCTCACCAAAGACTGCATTTTTCCCACTAATTCACAAGCAGGGGACGGGAGAGAAGTAGTAGGGAGGGGAAATGGGGGAGGGGGAGGAGAGTAGGTGGTAATGTCATCAATGTGACATTGCCACACTACCCCCCCCCTGCCCCCCTATGGAGAGAAGATGGAAAGACCACCAAAGAAGAGCCGCCATCTTGAAGAAATTTGACAACAATGCAGACTGGTGTCACTTTGGCTTTATTACTCTACTACAAAGTTCCGTATGTTCTCCTAAAACTCTGTTCACTGTGAATTCACTAATACTAAGACACTGTTAAGTTATTTTTATGGGTTGTAATACAGAACTGGCTAGCCTGTTCTTTTTCGGCACCAAAATAAACACGCCCGCTGATCACCATAGACTTTTCACAGCTCCATAAATGATGCATGGTTTCACAGAAGTACAAGCCAACTAATTATGTCTTGAAGACTGTCTCACGTGCATCCACACAACGACGAATGATAAGATTGTTTCATATCTGATGGGAAGCCCCAATATCAACACTGCAACAATGAACAATGAAGTGGAACAGTTTTTCAGCTGTCCATCTGCGTACGCGAGCACATGGCGCATAAGCATATCCATTAAAATTGTATTAGCGCCTTGTGTCGAACTACGTATACGTAACAGTTGCGACAGGCAACAACAGAGCTTGGATTTACACTTTTCGATTTGTTAACAAAAGTCACCGCAATCTACATGCACCGATATTAGGACACAACAACTTACAGGGAAGCAACGAAAGTTCGTCTGTAACTGGAGAATGGTTGTATGTTCAAATTGCGCGCAGGAAGTTTTTCCCCTAATTGTGATGTTGCTTCTATTACTCTTCGAAGTTGACACTCACGAATAAATATTCGAAAAATTATGCTTACTCTTAAAAATTACCGCATCTGTTGCCCCCTTTTCAATTAAAATGTAATATGTAATAATAAATCTAATAAGTGCTTCTCTATACTTCCTACTGACTGTTGACATTTATAAAAATATCGGGAGTCCGATATATCGATACTTAAAAATACCATTGTCGGCTCTCGATAAATCGGAAAAATGCATCAATATATCGACGGAAAAATATCGGCTTACTGGCCTGCAAAAATATTGGCTGCACATTGGAAATACACTGCTAGTTTTAAAGCTGTATAATTATGTATTGATTTTTTATTAGATATTCTGTACTTCGACAAGCTAGCAGCCTGCATATCACCATTAGAGCATGATTTGAAAGGAAAACGATGCACGTTCACGGTTGGCGATAACCACCTTGCTGACAATGGTAACTGCGTGTAAGTGGCACAATAAAATGTATCCGGTGGGTCCGTCGTTCGCTTTCGTCACATATCGCATTTGTCCGGAACACTTCATGTTGACTTAACTGTTTTTTTTTTCATTTCTGCAAAGGACAGCGACTTCGCAGTAGTAGTGTCAAAATAGCGTGGTGAAGTTAAACGTTGCAATTTCTGTTTGCCGTCACACGACTCCACCCATTTCAGCAACTGTTTCTGAAGAATGGCGATGTGAAAAAGTAGCATACTACTTGCGTTAATTTTTTTTTTTTTTTTTTTTTTTTTTTTTGCAATTTCTGCACTTCGGAATTCTAGTTATTCCATTCACGCCGCCAACTCCCTCTCCCCCCTCCCTCAGTGCGATTGGACCTCTTCTTTTGTGCCACATATACTTGCTGCACGTGATGTAAGCTCAAAAAGTGGTAAGACTCCTTCAAACAGTGAAAGTAAAATCATGTTCAACGACAATTTCAAAACAACAGTTTCAAAAGTTTGCAGAAAATTACAAAAAAATTTAATATGAAATAAAAATATTGTCACTCGATATTGCCATTTCGGTACCGATACGTCGGTGAGTAAACATCGCCGATATATATCGATACTTTCCGAAAAATATTTCGATATGCCGGTAGATGGATATTTTATCAACAGCCCCACTTCTTAACAATGGATAGACCCAGCCATGCGCAACTTATTCTTCGTTTCCTGTTGCCTTTTCCCGTTTCTCTGTGGGGTCGGCATTATGTCGCTTTTGTCAATGTTTGTGTCCTCTGGTTGCTGGATGTCCTTTCTGACGCCAACATGTGATCTAGCCCAAGTCGGGCTGGCATGGCATACAAAAGAACAGTGAGATGTGGCCAGGGGCGCCGACTTACAAAAAATATTGGGGGGACCCATACTGGGGGCCTTGTCCCGGGAAATTTTCTAAATTTTAGATGAAAAATAGTGAGTTTTAAAATTCTTTAAGAATTATAGATTGATATGATCAACATTAGAAACTCGAAAACAGGGCTGTCGATAACTCGACACTCCGGGAAACTCGACAAGCCTGACACATTTTTTCGTTTTGAAAAAGAAACAAAACATAAAGACGCACGGTATTTTTGTAAAAAGCTAATTTAATTTACAGTAATAATCATGCTTATAGACTATTACAGAGCAGAGAATATATAGCTCTGAAAAGACTGAAATTATATTTAAATAAATCCTAAACTATCATTAAATGAATAAAACATAAAATATTGCTGTCGCACAGTAATAGCACTTTGATTAATAAGTGAAATAGCTAATTTAAGCTTACTTTGAATAGGGCTCAGGGTTCATTAAATAAAAACAATATCTCATAGTTAATGGTTTAATACAGTTAATAAAGTTAATACAGTATGCCTAATACATTCAGTCAAAAAGTATGTAAATAGCGGATTTTAATTGGCTCTTGCACCCTAAAAATATTTAAGTATTTGAAAATAACTAATACAGTAGTATAGTAATACAGTACTAAACTTGTGCTAATATTTCGAAACTGAAAATTTAACATTGTTTATGTATTTAATTCTCTATTTTTTTAAAGATTTTTAATATTGCTATAAATGCCATAATTAGGGGTAGAGTGTCTTTAGAAAGATGCAAATGTCGACCTACTGACTGGATTACTGAATATGAAGTCGTTGATAACTGGTCGGATATCCAATTCATCCAAAACATCTCGGTGGGCATGAAGAACAGCAAGTTCTTCAATCGCTTCTGTCCTATTGTTGATCGGAGATATGACTTCAGACGTCTAACGGCGCTAAATGACTGTTTTGCTGTTGCTGTCGTGATTAGAACTACTTTCAGAAGCTTAATTCACTTCACTACTTCATATAATATTTCTCCGATTGCAGGCTTTTATGTAATGTACTTTCTTACATCACGCATGTTTTTCAAGACCAGTTTTTTTTATTAGCGATATTGGCTAACGTATTCAAGAGTAAGCGCAGTCTCTCAATCTCTAGGTAATTTTTGAAAAACTGTTGATTTTTCCAAATTTGTTTCACCTTTGTTTACTAAAAGCAAGCACTCTTGTTCAACTGCAATGACCTTTGTGAGTCCAATTGAAGCAAAGTGCTCAGTAACGCAAGATTGTACCGTTTCACAAACTTCGATGTAAATAGCTTTGTAGTATTCCTTTGGGGTTTTGAAAGTGTTTTCATACTTCTTTAGTATACTTAAATTCCGAGGAAGCGAAGGACCATGAACGTGTGAAGGTTTCTCTTTCAAACACAATTCCCAAAAGTGTTCAAAACTATCACGCCTTCCATTCAATATACAAATCAAGCCTTCATATATTTTTTTCCACATCAGCAACACTTAGATGAAGGCACTGAATTTTTTTATTGGCATCCTCTACTGGGTTCATTGCTTGGCAATAAAGAAGTAAAAATAAATAAGTCTTGAATTGTAACATGGACTCAAGGTAGTCTGCACGTTTGTAACCTGCCTCTGTTTTACCCTCTGCAGAAAATGTTTCAAAAAACTCTAGAAGCTCTTCAAAGTTTTTCAATATTCTCAAGATACTGAAAGCTCGCATCGTCAATGGAGTTGGGCAAAAGGGTCATAGACCATCTTGGTCGCTGGCGCTCTCACAGCGTATGCTTCTTAAAAGTCGCATCCTTTTGTTGGATTCCCTTGCGGTGTTTATTAAGTCCTCATTGACTTAAGATGGCAGAGACTGTCTACAACTGCCAAGCCTAAACTGTGAGCAGTGCAGTGCACATAACGTGCTTTTGGTTGTGTATCCAAAACTAACTTCTTAGTCCTTTGACCTTATTTCTCATATACGAGGCACCATCATAGCACTATCCTCGTACGTTATTCATTGACGAATCTAGACAAGCAAAAACGTCTTTTAAAATACTAAACAGAGTTTGTGATTCAGTGTTGGGGGTCTCATATAAGCCAATAAAGTCTTCGTTGATGATTAAGGAATCATTGACAGTACGAATGCAAAATGAGACTTGTTCGTGAAGCGAAGAATAGCTTGTTTCGTCAACCACAGTAGCCAATACCTTTCTCAACACAGACTTTCCTAGTAGATCAATGATTTCGTTTTGAATATCGAGGGACGTCCACTTATATCCCGAATGCTCTAACCAGTCTTTAAACTCATTTATATCATTCTTTCGGAGTTCCAGCAATTGAAAAAAAATGAGTTTACATTTTCGTGCCCTCTAATTGCTAGTTCTTGTGAGCATAGAAATTGCACGGTAGTAAAAATTGTCTCAAGAGCTAAACGACCTTTCTTCATATCACTATCTAACTGTTCATTCAATGGGGAGGCCACACTTCGGTTAGTGATATAATTCAGTTTGAGAACACCTTCTTTATGAGTAAACATATTTTCATGAAGACGGAATTTTTTCAAAGCTTTTTTCCAGTTAGAAAACCGCTATGGAAGTAAACGCATTTTTTTAAAGAAAATTGTAGTAGGTTTTTAGCATCTGCCTCTTTGCAGGTTTTGCAAAAACTTTTTCGGTAGATGCGTCATATTTTAGCCATGTATATGTGATCAACCAAGACTTCTGAAATGATCTTCCCTTACCGGATTGTCCAGGTTTCGGCTGTGAACGGTTCTTGCCTGAAAACGACGAAGCAATTGACGACACAATAATTCTTGGAGATTGACTTGTAGTATCATCAACTTCCAAGCGCGCCTTTTTGGTAACAAATTTATCCATTGCAAACTTAATTAACAATACACTAAGAGACTAAAGTAAACGAATAAAATATAGTCATGAAAAATAGTCCCCTAGACCCTAAAGTCGGAACACTAAACATCTCTGCAGCATGAACTGAACGAAACTATCCACACTGAATGTCTGCGACAACAGGGTGGGCTTTATATAGCCCCGGCGTCGTAATTTCTCTAAGCGTCAATGCGACGCGAGGCGGAGGGTTCCAGGTGCTTCTGCTCCAGTCCTTTTGATGTCGCTGCGGCCGCAGCACTGGCCTGTAGGCGCAAGTCTTTACCCAAAGGTTCGAGCACAGGGACAAATTCTAAGTGTGTCCGTAGCATCGTAATACATCAAGATTCACACCACTCGTTTTCAGTTAACCTGCTTAGTACTGTAATAATATTTATTTTAACTCATTACTAAATGTATTTTAAAAGGTAACTACAAAAAATGAAAATAAAATATTCCAACATAATTTTCTGATTTTACAAAACGTAATATGACTAATAATTTTCTTAAACTATTGTCTGAGCTCCGCCCCCCCCCCCCCCCCCCAAACGAATTTTTGAGGGGCTCAGGCCCCATGGAGTCAGCGCCTGTGGGTGTGGCAGAGTTGATGTGAGGCAGCGTCCTTTGCAGGTATATGGTAGAGCCATTTTGCCATGCACTGTCTACTCTAACTACAGCTGCACACGAACAGTTTACAAACCTAGCCGTTTCGGAAATGCTTCCACTCTTGGCCTAAAAGCCAGGGATGTAAGACAAAACAATCCGTTTCTGCATTACAACTACTGCACTGTTTTCTGCATCCCCCAACACACGTTAAGTACCATACGCTCCACTTATAGTGCTGTCACCTGCCGTCTGTGAGTGGTTATTATACGTTGACATCGAGCAACTGCTTAGGTCACATTAATGTGGCTGGACCTTGTATAAGATTGTTTGTAAGCAATGCACACTACAATAGGAAGCTGAGAAGAATCCCTGTAAGGGGGAAGTAGCCCTTCCCCTCGTTTCCTTCCACCTTGCGGCTGCCATTTGTCTGCATTAGTGGCAGTCCTAAAAATATTGCCATACCAGTAGAACCCCATTGTCAGCATCGTAGTGTTTTGTTGTCGAGTTTTTGTTGTCACCTAGTTACTTCTGTTTTTATATATAGCATCAATGAAAATCAGGAAGATCCTAGCAAACCATGCATGCAGACATCACACCAACACTTTAAGCAATAAATGGACGAGAAAACCCTGCCACTGGCGACGTTTTAACTTTATAAAATGAGACGTGAATCTTAACAAAAAACGCACAACAGTATTTGCATACATAGTATCAGTATTAGTAAATTATTGAAGCAGCATGTACCGATGTATGTGCCCTAACATGGAAGAATTCTAGATCAAGAGTCCCCCATGAAATACACTAAACACCTACCCCCCCTACCCCCCACCCGGCCATCCCACCCTTTCCCAACAAATTGATCCTCCTAGGGATGGGAAACGAGAACTCATGGTTGGAGACACCCAAGAATTTCTCGATTCATTTCTAATAAACGATGTCTTGCTACGACCGTCGAGGGTACATGAACACTTCTTACTTCATGATTCAGCGTCTGAAGAAAACGACAGGTTCAGGCTTTTGCAGTATGAGCCAAGCGGCTGGGTTATATTCAATAACACACATGACATGTATCAGGCCTGTAACGCCAAACAACATACGAAGAATATTAGGTCATCATTTGAGCAGTTGCACCCGTTTCAAATTGTAGCTGTAGTAAATCAAACACTTGTAATGCATATTGATGGCATCGAAGGGGAAATCTTGCGCATGAAGGCTAAGAAAAGAAAGCGTTACTGCTTTATTTCGTATCGGTACATTCGAAAGCCGAAAAGTAATACAATGGGCATCATTGGACACAGGTGGAGTTTAAAATATTTCTAGGCAATCAGGCGTAACTAGCAGCTCATCTTCTCTATATGTCCTTTAGAAATCTTGTGTGATTACTCCTTTAACAGTGGAGGATAATTATGTAATTTCTCTTCGAAAGCGAGTTGCTATGCAAACAGAACGGACAAAAACATGTTTTGTAGTGCTCTCTCCGAGATAACTAGAAACCAGTGTCAAGTGATGAAATGATTTCAGCTGCACAACAATGCCCTCAGAGAAGAGACGCAGCTCTCTGTGTTTGATTCCCATGATCTGATGTGACATAATCCCTGCCCACATTAATTGCGCTGCAGTCCTCACTGCACCACGTCAGTAGAAAACATGGTTCAAATGGCTCTGAGCAATATGGGACTTCACTGCTGTGGTCATCAGTCCCCTAGAACTTAGAACTACTTAAACCTAACTAACCTAAGGACATCACACACATTCATGCCCGAGGCAGGATTCGAACCTGCGACCGTAGTGGTCGCGCAGTTCCAGACTGTAGCGCCTAGAACCGCTCGGCCACCTCGGTCGGCACGTCAGTAGAGGCGAGAGCAAAAGTAGCATATTGTCTTGAAGTGTCTCCACCACGCTATCTGAACTCTAACCATGCAACCAATCAAAAGCCAGAACTGGAAAAGCCAATCGAAAGGCGTTATGGCTCACCATCGTGCATATTAATATTATTTTGTTTTTTGGCGCATTGAAAACTTAACACAAACACGCCACCCTTGGTACAGTTTCTTACAGTTACATGTTAGTTAACGATATATCGGCAGTAAAACCCTTCAGGAGATCCCAACATAAATAATTATAGTATTTTTAAATGCTGTGTGTGTTCAGCTGTGTGATGAGAGATACAGTGTTACGGAACTGACGAAAGTAGGTTTTGCATCCTCTTGTATGCTAAAACTTTTTTCCCTTCATCTACATCTACATCTACATACATACTCCACCTTCTCTCCCTGTTCCACTCGGAAACAGAACGAGGGAAAAATAACAGCCTATATGCCTCTGTACGAGCCCTAATCTGTCTTATCTTTGTGGTCTTTCCCTGAAATGTAAGTTGGCGGCAGTAAAATTGTACTGCAGTCAGCCTCAAATGGCGGATCTCTAAATTTCCTCAGTAGCGATTCACGAAAAGAACGCCCCCTTTCGTCTAGAGATTTCCACCCGAGTTCGTGAAGCATTTCCGTAACACCCGTGTGATGATCAAACCTACCAGTAACAAATCTAGCAGCTCGCCTCTGAATTGCTTCTATGTCCTCCGTCAATCCGACCTGACATGGGTTCCAAACGCTCGAGCAGTACTCAAGAATAGATCGTATAAATGTGAGAAACTACTTCGTTTCCGTTTCTGACATTGAGTTTTTAAGCATATTCAAGATCAACCTGTAACCCTAGGCGGCGGGCTACTATCTGCTACTAACTGTATGTTAACATCGTCTCTATATTATATCCCAACTTAAATGACAACATGTTTGTTCGCCTTGTATTATATCCCCACTCAAATGACATCTTTGTTTTGAGATGCATTCAATCGATGTTAGAATAAGAATACGAGCACGGAACTCCCTAATAGCCCAAAAACTTGCAGCATGTTCAAAATGCACGAGTGCTGAAGGTTTTATCTTTTTACGTCATGTTTCGTTTTTAATTAGCCTGCGAACTTCGTAAATTACATAAATACAACAGTATTTACAATATGCGATTCATTTTCTTCTTAAAATACTAGGTCGTTCTCTAAACAAGCTTCAAAGATGAAATATCGAGGTGTTCGAATACATTTTACATTTAGTGTACATGAAGATAGAAAAGAGGTAGGACATTTAGGGACAGTGACAGATTGTACATATTTGTAACACATTCTGGGATCAGCATGAAATTTATAATCTTCCTTGTAACAAAAATTTGCAGTTTTATCCCGAAATTCGATGGCGTCGTTAGACAGAAAAATTGAGAAGGCGATGGTATGCCATGCTGAGGGTTTCAACTCCAGAGTTATAGATAAATTCTGCAGCAGAAATGACGACGTACGTTCTTCATTTTTTCGTCACTGAGCGACAACTACTTTTTATTTTAATATATTTTTTAAAACTTGTTTTATTTTTATTTTTTTAATATTGTAGCATACTTGTAAAACCTACACAAGCTGCGTACTTTCGTTGGTGTGAAGGGTGCTCGTTGTGTTTTGGTTTCATGAAACAAACTCTGCAACAACTGTTCGTAAATTTCGCACCGAAAATGCTAAAGAACCGCCAAGCAGGCCTAAAATTTACTCTTGGCACAAACACTTTGTAGAGACGTGTTGTTCACTGCAACATAATAAAACACCGGGCGCAGGAGGAAATGGCCGCGGTTCGCAAGCAGCTGAGCGTGCTGTTGGCCACGGTCAGCCGCCTTCAGGTTGCTGCCTCGAGGTGCAACGACGGCGGAGGATCTGGCGCGTCGCTTGAGACACCCCAGGTGTCGCTTGCTGCGTCCTCTGACTCAGCCGCCGAGGCACCTTCTTGTGTACCCGGCGCGTTGGGGCCACCCTCACCTCAGGGTGAGTGGCGGACTGCAACGCGTTCGCGTCGCTCGAGGCGGAGGGCCAATGTGGAGGTTGGCCGGCTGGCCTCGCCCGTTCATCCTGTCAGTGAGCAGGTGGCCGCTCCTTCAGCACGGCACGAGCAGGCACACGGGGGCAAAGGCTTGCTGGTTATTGGGAGCTCCAACGCTAGGCGGGTGATGGAGCCCCTTAGGGAAATAGCGTACAGGGCTGGAAAGAAATCCAACGTGCACTCGGTTTGTCTGCCGGGGGGCCTCATCCAAGAGGTTGAGGCGGCCTTGCCTGTGGCTATCGAGCGAACGGGGTGCAGTCGTCTGCAAGTAGTTTCTCACGTCGGCACCAATGATGCCTGTCGCTTGGGTTCTGAGGCGATCCTCAGTTCGTACAGGCGGCTGGCGGATTTGGTGAAAACCGCTGGCCTCGCACGCGGGGTGCAAGCAGAGCTCTCTATTTGCAGCATCGTTCCAAGAGTGGATCGGGGTGCTTCGGTTTGGAGCCGAGTGGAGGGTCTCAACCAGAGGCTTCGTCGACTCTGTGACGGTCTTGGCTGCAGATTTCTAGACTTGCGCTATTGGGTGGGGAATTGTAGGACGCCCCTAGATAGGTCAGGGGTGCACTATACAAAGGAAGCGGCTACTCGGGTAGCAGAGTAGTTGTGGCGCGCAAATGGGGGTTTTTTAGGCTAGGAAGTAGTGCGAAGTGTCCTCATGAACACTTACCAGTCGACGTGCAGGCAAGAAAATCAGGACGCGCTCAGTGTAAACACACTTCAGCTATCAAGATATTAGCAGTAAATTTTCAGAGTGTTAGGAATAAAGTTCCTGAATTTACTGCCCTCCAAGAAGCGTGTGGCGCGCAAATTATTCTCGGGACTGAGACCTGGCTGAACCCTGAGATAGGAAGTTCTGAAATATTTAGTGAGGGTTGGAACATGTATCGGAAAGACAGATTAGACACCGTAGGAGGTGGTGTCTACTGAGGTCGAAGTAGAGTGTGATTGTTAAGTTATCTGGACACGTTTAACAGGGCTAGGGGAAATAAAGTTAATTGTGGGATGTTATTACCGATTACCAGGTTCCACCGTGACATTTCTAGAATCATTCAAAGGGAGTCTACACTCTGTATCGCAAAAGTACCCGGATCATGTTATATTAGTCGGAGGCGACTTCGACCTACCTAGTATAGACTGGGATGTCTATGGATTCATTACAGGTGGTACAGACAAGCCGTCGTGTGAATTACTTTTGAACACATTATCCGAAAACTGTCTTGAGCAGCTAAATCGACAGCCAACGCGTAATGAAAATATTTTAGATCTGATAGCCACGAACAGACCAGACCTCATCGACGGTGTCAGTGTTGAGACAGGGATTAGTGACCATGATGTTGTCATTACGACTATGGTTACGAAAGTTAAAAAGTCAGTCAAGAAGGCTAGGAGAGTATTTTTACTAGGAAGAGCAGATAAGCCGTTGTTAGCATCCCACTTAGTAAATGAATCGACTTCATTTACTTCCGGTACGATGGACGTGGAAGAATTATGGAAAAATTTTAAACACATTGTAAATAACGCATTGGACAAGTATCTGCCGAAAAAATGGGTTACGGACGGTAAAGACCCACCGTGGTTTAACAGCGCAATTCGGAGAATGTTCAAGAAGCAAAGACAGTTGCACTCGCGGTACAAAAAAGATCGGGAGAATGAGGACAGGCAAAAGGTAGTAGAGATGCGTGCTGCTGTAAAAAGAGCGATGCGCGAAGCATTCAACCACTACCACCGTCATACCTTAGCAAAAGATCTTGCTGCCGGCCTGTGTGGCCATGCGGTTCTAGGGGCTTCAGTCTGGAACCGCGTGACCGCTACTGTCGCAGGTTCGAATCCTGCCTCGGGCATGGATGTGTGTGATGTCCTTAGGTTAGTTAGGTTTAAGTAGTTCTGAGTTCTAGGGGACTGATGACCACAGATGTTAAGTCCCATAGTGCTCAGAGCCGTTTTGAACCAAAAGATCTTGCTGAAAACACAAGGAAATTCTGGTCTTAGGTAAAATCGGTAAGCGGGTCAAAGGCTCCCTTCCAGTCACTCACTGATCAGTCTGGCCTGGCAACAGAAGACAGCAAAACGAAAGCTGAAATTTTAAATTTAGCATTTGAGAAATATTTCACGCAGGAGGATCGTACAAACATACCGCCGTTTGAGTCCCGTACACATTCCCGTGTGGAGGACATAGTCATAGACATCCCTGGGGTTGTGAAGCAGCTGAATGGGTTGAAAATAAATCACCAGGTCCTGATGGGATTCCAGTTCGGTTTTACAGAGAGTACTCTACTGCATTGGCTCCTTACTTAGCTTGTATTTATCGCGAATCTCTTGCCCAACGTAAAGTCTCGAGCGTTTGGAAAAAATCGCAGGTGACACCTGTATATAAGAAGGGTAGAAGGACGGATCCTCAAAATTACAGACCAATATCCTTAACATCTGTTTGTTGCAGGATCCTCGAAGATATTCTCAGTTCGAATATAATGAATTTCCTTGAGACAGAGAAGTTGCTGTCCATGCATCAGCGCGGCTTTAGAAAGCATCGCTCCTGCGAAACGCAACTCGCCCTTTTTTCACATGATATCTTGCGAACCATGAATGAAGGGTATCAAACGGATGTCATATTCCTTGACTTCCGGAAAGCGTTTGACTCGGTGCCCCACTGCAGACTCCTAACTAAGGTACGAGCATATGGGATTGGTTCCCAAGTATGTGAGTGGCTCGAAGACTTCTTAAGTAATAGAACCCAGTACGTTGTCCTCGGTGGTGAGTGTTCATCGGAGGTGAAGGTGTCATCTGGAGTGCCCCAGGGAAGTGTGTTAGTCGGCTGTTATTTTCTATCTACATAAATGATCTTTCGGATAGGGTGGATAGCAATGTGCGGCTGTTTGCTGATGATGCTGTGGTGTACGGTAAGGTGTCGTCGTTGAGTGACTGTAGGAGGATACAAGATGACTTGGGCAGTGTTTGTGATTGGTTAAAGAATGGCAGCTAACTCTAAATATAGATGAATGTAAATTAATGCAGATGAATAGGAAAAGAATCCTGTAGTGTAGCGCTTGACACAGTCGCGCGATTTAATATTTGGGCGTAACATTGCAGAGCGATATGAAGTGGGACAAGCTTGTAATGGCAGTTGTGGGGAAGGCGGATAGTCGTCTTCGGTTCATTGGTAGAATTTTGGGAAGATGTGGTTCGTCTGTAAAGGAGACCGCTTATAAAACACCCATACGACCTATTCTTCAGTACTGCTCGAGCGTTTGGGATCCCTATCAGGTCGGATTGACGGAGGACATAGAAGCAATTCAGAGGCAGGTTGCTAGATTTGTTACTGGTAGGTTTGATCATCATGCGAGTGTTACGGAAACGCTTCAGGAACTCGGGTGGGAGTCTCTAGAGGAAAGGAGGCGTTCTTTTCATGAATCGCTACTGAGGAAATTTAGAGCTCCAGCATTTGAGGCTGACTGCAGTACAATTTTACTGCCACCAGCTTACATTTCACGGAAAGACCACAAAGATGAGAGAGATTAGGGCTCGTACAGAGGCATATAGGCTGTCATTTTTGCCTCGTTCTGTTTCCGAGTGGAACAGGGAGAGAAAATGCTAGTTGTGGTACGAGGTACCCTCCGTCACGCACCGTATGGTGGATTGCGGAGTATGTATGTAGATGTAGATCTACTACTATAAGTTTTTCGCTTCCTAATCTAACCGTGGTACTCGTTCATGACAGCTCCAATGTTAATTTGTTTTGTGTCCTTAGCAAATAGTATACTGTCCTTTCTTCTTCATGGAGAAACCTGTCACTGGTATTGTATATCTTGAAAACTTTTTAGTTTCACAGATCGATGAAGATGAACGAAATGGGATTGTTTACTACCAGCAAGACGGTGCACCACTTCATTTTCTCACGGAATTTTGAGATTTCCACTATATTAACGCTCAGGTCACTGGACTCGCCGTGAAAGGCAAATAGCATATCTACCTCCCTCCAAAGACTTGACACAACTGGATTTCTTGCTCTGGGATTTCGTTAAAGACCGTGTGTATGTTCCTCCCATAGTACACAATTTACTCGACCCGAAACTCGAATCTACACTGTTGTTGTACAAGATACAGCCAACTTGCTGCAAAAAGTGTGGGAAGAAATTGATTACCGGTGGGATGTTTGCCGCATCAGAAATGATAGTCATATTAAACTAAAATTACGGTTGACACTTTTATATGAAACTTGAGGTTGTTTGCTACAAAATTATATAACTCACGATTCTGTATGTTATCTCAGTATCATTCCATTCTATATTATTCCAAAGTTGTAAAGTTCTTTGTGACTCACCCTGTATTACAAATACTATTTCTACCCAATGTCGAGGGTTTCAACGTACGTTTCATTTCTAACCTAATTAACACTAAATGTTCTCTTACGCACAGGAGTTATACAGCCCTCAACAACCCTATATACCTACAGTATAGGCTGTTTGATTCTCCAAAAGGGAAAAAAGAATTACAAATTTGTTACAATAGCAATACTTTGCGTAGTTGTCTTCACCATTTTAATACTGTGTTTTTGTACAATATATTGAACAACAATCTGTATGTTTGCTTTACCTAGGGACCTGAAGATGAATTTTCACCGAAATCAGTCTTAAATAAATAAAAGCTAATACAGAGCAGAAGGCATCATAATTATTGTACAGAATAAAGAATGATGCCTGAAGAGATTTAATTATGTCAGCTAGCAAACTAAAGTAACTGATAAAACTCTTACAGCTTGCCATATAATAGTATTGTGCCATTATTTACCTAAAAGTTTGGACTACTCGTTCTTCATTATACTGAAGAGAGAATTTTATCACTTTCTTGAATTATTATCTATGGAAGGTGATGTAACTCCAGAATATATTGACAGATTCAGTATGGACATGGGAAGAAGATGTGAAGATATTTTGAAACTGAGAGTGGATGAAAATCCTTTTTCCAGAAGTACTGTAGAGAATTATACAGCTTGCCAGGAAGGACAGTTAGACCTTAGATATGATGATGAAAGGATACATATATTCGTTACTAATGGATATAAAAAGTATGACAAAACGAAAACATGGTAGTGTTATCCAAATTTGTGGAAAACGATATCACTTCTTTGATACCGTTCCCTACCTCATGTCTTGTGGAATAAGACTTTAGCGCTGTTAATCATATTGTGACCAAAGAAAGAAACTGCCTGAATATTTCAGAACGAGGAGACCTTCATTTGTTCCGTATAAAAATTGAGCCATATATTCAGTATTTAGTTTTACAGTATCAGCCTAAGGGATTTCATTAATTATTTAATTGTCTAAATGTAATTCCATCAGACTTCATGCTTCTGTGTATGCAAGATATAAATAGACTGGTAGATTTAAGTACAGTAATTTATTTTATAAAAATTTATTTTGCCACACTTTACGAAAATTTTATAAAAAGTATTTCGTGTGTAATTATTATTGTGTGCTTTAATTTGCTATAATTCTCCTCTACAAATTTAATAAAGTAAAGTTACTTCCCCTCTTTATAAATCACCATTACTGTGGAACACTTGGGAAGTTAGAAAATTTGACTACTAAAAGAGATACAGAAGTGGGCGATTGGTATGAAAAAGGTTGTCTACCACTCCTGTACATCACGTGTGACGTGGAAGCACAGTCCCTGTGAATCCTGAGTTATGCCTGGTGCGCCAGGGGTTAAAAATTCAGACAAAATGAAGAAATCTAGTTTTGCTTCAGGTACCAAGTACAGTAGTGTAGTGCTGTATAGTATAGTGTAGTGTAGAATTGTTAATTACAAAACTTGTGATATAGGGACAGGACATAAATTCAGACAAAATGAAGAAATCTAGTTTTGCTTCAGGTACCAAGTACAGTAGTGTAGTGCTGTATAGTATAGTGTAGTGTAGAATTGTAAATTACAAAACTTGTGATATAGGGACAGGACATAGTACAGCAGAGCAGTTAGCATATGCCTCCTGGATTATGGATGAATGAATATCTGTGACCCATCTGACCGAAGGTTAGTATGTGGTTGTTTGAGTATAAATATGATACGCAGATTTTTGTAACGTCATTATCGTGAGTTGTACTGATAGATTAGAGTTTTGTGTTAAAATGTTATATGTTATATTCAGATATGCCAATTCAGGGCAACAGTTTTTCTGTTCTTATATGTAGGAAACCGACTAAAAGAAAAAAATGCAACTAAATAAATGCATATTACTCGCTCACTGAAATGCAGGTTACCAATCCACTCCCCCCTCCCTTGATGCCAATCAACCAACCAACCAATCCGCTCCACTTATAATGTATCGCAATCCAGCTGTGACTCGTCTCTTAATGTACTTGTTTTGCCCTTATCTCGGTATGTGTTGGTTGTAAAGTTAAAAATATTAGGGAAATCAGCAAACTAAATAATATCTTATATATAGAAAAAGTATTTTATTCGCCTACTAATGGCAACAATGCTTTTTGTTATTTATTTTGTCTGGTGTTTGATCATATAGCAAAAACTGTTCGATTCATTCACGTGTTTATTTAATATTGGGCATTTATAACCTTCAATCATAAGTTCAGAACAATGTCCGATTACAGTCTAATTCAGCTGGAGGAAAAAATGAAACTCCTTTCAGAGAAGAACAAAAAAATGCTTTTGCTTCCAAATACCATCCAAACTGGACAAAGCTGGATTTAGTTGTGTCAGTTTTTTTGTTTTTTAACTAAACTATTGCTTCATGTCCGCCTCGCTAGCTGAGTGATCAACATCAACTGACTGCCATGCGGGAGCCCCAGATTCTATTTCCGGTAGTGCTAGGGATGTTTCCTGGGTGAGAGAACTGGTACAGGGTGCACTCAGGCTAGTTTGGTCACCTAAGGCGATACTCAACCGGTTACTAGCGTTTCCAAGGTCTAGAACAGTCAAGGACTAGGAGATCAGTGTGCTGACCACATACCCCTCCATACCACACCCGATGACACCATTGGCAGAGCACACTATGGTCGGTTGGGATCGATTGGCGTGTCTGGGGTCAGAACGTGGAACTTTATCTTTTTTACCTCTTTGTTTTCATGTTGATCTGGAGCTGAAAATCTTGCCGTTTAGAGCTGCCCTTAGGTGCAGCTTCTGCATGTATCGTTCCGTTTAGCGCTTTTGACAACTCCTTTTGAGATCACAACATCCGCAGATAAAGGGTAGCGGCTAAACGAAACATCGATCCCTCTAATGAGTAGTTCTTACACTAACTGTAAGTTGATTTGCCACCACATTTTAACACTTATTGAAGTTCGGAATGAATTTTCAGTCTACAGTGGACTATGCGCTGATTGGAAACTTCCTGTCAGATTACATCCGCGTGCCGCAACTGGTACCTCTGTCCATACCGTGCAAGTGCTCTATCGACTGGGATGTCCAACCACGACCCGCAGTGTACTCTCCAAACCTCACAGTTTTCCTGTATACCTTCCGGAACTAGCTCTCCTGTATGAAACGATGTTACGTAGAAACGTCTTAGCCACAACGTGGAGTATTGTTTCCAGAAAGAATTTTTCACTATCCGGGTTCCCGGGTTCGATTCCCGGCGGGGTCAGGGATTTTCTCTGCCTCGTGATGGCTGGGTGTTGTGTGCTGTCCTTAGGTTAGTTAGGTTTAAGTAGTTCTAAGTTCTAGGGGACTGATGACCATAGATGTTAAGTCCCATAGTGCTCAGAGCCATTTCACTATCAGAAGGTAAGATTGGAGGTCAGACACTGGCGGAAATAGATCTGAGAGGGCAGATCGTTGGAGCACTTGCCATCGAGAGGCAAAGACCCCAAGTCTCAGTCCCAGTCCGGCATTTCTTGGGAGGTGCTTCGCGAGATTCTCGAGAATTTAGCTATTTCTCAAGCCAGAGAAATCCCTATCCCTATTACGACCTACCTGAAGATTTAACGGACGCAATACGCTGAGGGGCTGGGCAGATACCGGCTTCAGGATTAAGGCCGTTGTGAGCCAACTTAGTGACACCATGTACATGTCTCCTTTAACAGGAGACAGAGCTCACACATCTCAGCACTGCAACGGGCTCACTCACTGCTATCGATCTCTCAGGATGCTCTCCAGTTCTCGCACTCACTTCTCAATGGTAACTGGACGATTACTTGCAATTAAGTGATCCTTTCATAATACTGGTCCAGCTCCCATACATAGCAGTGCCCAAAAGAAATATTTGTTACCGTCCATAAACTACTTTCACCTCCGTAGTTTCAAAGATGTTGGAACAGGATACTTACTATGTTCTTTTATGTGTAAATGTTCATAGTGTAGCCCTTTCCATTTTCATCGTTTTGTATATAATGGAGAAAAAGTTACAACAAAAGGACATCAGTATAACGAAAATATTTATTTGTGAATACAATCTATTTATTAATGTTTAAGTAAGTAAATAATCATAGGTATGGTATTCCAGGTTAGGTGGTGGACTAGCAGAAGGCTTCTCGCAGACTGACTATGCGTCAGCTTCTCAGGAGTCAGAAGGTGGTGCTCCTTCGTATGAAGTAACAGAACCTTCCGAGGGAAGCGTCTCAGTAAGTGCCACATCTTCACTTTCATCATATAACATTATTAAACAAATCAATGTCGATTTTAACAAACGATTTAGCGTAATTTTCTGATTGTCTGTCTTTAAGCGTGTTTGCAACAAAAATTTGCCTATCTTAACACTTAGAGTTCCAACAGCACGGAAAAAATTTCAAAACGTAACCTTTGTCATCGTACTGAACAACGAGAACAAGAATAAAAGGGCTAAAAGTAAACACTTAGTTGATTTAAAAAGATGGTTTCACTATGGAACCACTAGGACACATAGTTTTAAACCAACCACCATTTCATGTAATATATTTGAGAGCAAATTCGGATTTTTCCGAAATACGATCCACATCTTGAAACTCCATTAACTCATAACGCCCCAAACAAATAATAATCTCCAATAACAAAAAATGTGGTTAAAATTTAATAAATTTTGTATCGGAACTACATACATACACAGTTTTCTTTTTGAAACTGCTCAGAGAAACGGTACCACAACATCAAACTTACGTTACAGTAACTTCAGATATACGCAACTTTCGCCGTCAGTGATCTCTTCAATATGGCTACTATAAATAAATGACCGCATGTCACAATCTCCTACATTCACGAAGCACTATCTCCGTGCCGATTGTTGCTTTGCACTCTATAAGTGACCGCTACAACGCACTACATCCGTAGAAGTACCTCAGTGTACCATTACATGTCTGTCCTGGAACAGCGTCGGTGGTTTCATGCTAACAGCACTGACACTTAAAAAAAAAGTATTAAAATGCTCGTTTCAGGTAGAAACAACTGGTACGCAGAGTATTAAGAAAGGAAGCATATAAGGCAGAAACACGTGGTACTCAGAATGTTAAGAAAGAAAGCATAGATCGTTATTGATTTTTCTCCGCGTCTCATTTGCCCATATGGTGTCTACTTTAACTGCTGTAAACATATTTTTTTACCTCTAACGAATGGTTAAAAATTTGTCACAAATGGGAAAACAGATTGCCAAATACCTCTCAACATCTCAGTTAAGCTCACTATTGGTGACCTCTGATTGTCTTTCCGAGACTAAGAAAATGTAAGTACAACCTGCCTTCTTACACGTGTCCACTGCAAACGGGTCATCGTTATAGCGAACTAGAACTCGGAGCATTCGGTCGTATGCCGATTAGACCTTTGAGGGAAACACAATCTTAATACTCTGTCTGGCATACAAATGAAATTCAAGGATTTTATATTGGCTTCATGACCAGTTTTATTTTAAAATTCTATATGAACCTTGTGTTTGGTTTTATTTCATTCGAAAAATTCCATGTTACATCAAAAATTACAGTTAATAATTTTTTACCTACATCTGAATAATTTTAATAGGTGAAGCGGTTTATGTGTTTCCTTATTTCTGGTCCAAAGACGCCAAGGTAATTTATAAGAAATTGCTGAAGCATATTGTATTAAACAATTATGAATTATTACTGAGATCTCCTCTTGCATGTCGTATGTGAATTGATAGCATTGGAGTGGGGCCCAAGTGAAAGAAACTTTAATGTTGTGATGCTTGACTCTACATAATATGGCACTGAGATGGGCTTGTTTCAGCCTGGCGAGCACATCGCAAATGTGTAGCACATCGCAAATGTGTTTATCTGAAAATAGGTTGTTGCTACTGAAATTCTGGGTAGATTTTGTGATAAATTGGGATTGCTTTAATGTGATTTCGAGACAAATATTGTGATGAACTGATACTTATTTTTTGGGACGTATACTTAGCTATGGCCTGTGCTAAAATAACCTATCCAGTAATGCAGCAATGACCATCCAACACACTCAAGGACAAACTGAGCCGTGCTTGTACAAGAAATTAGTGGCAACCTTTTTCCTGAGAATAATTTCAGCAGCAGTAGCGAAATGAGAACCTACATACAATTAGTTACATCACTGACTCGCTCACACTGAACAGTGATAGTGTTCTGTGCAATGTTGATCAAATCCATACATGCTTTAAAAGTGGATATATGTATGCATGTATGTATGTGTGTTGCACATCTCCTCCTAAATTACTGGATCGATTTCAACCAAACTGGGTACACGTAAAATTTACTGTATCGAAAGAACCACAATGAGTAAGAATCACCTTCCCCTCAAAGAGGCGGCGGTGGTGGTGGGTAAGAAGCGTAACTTACGACGTGCAAGTAGCAGGAACATTTGAGATTCAGAGCACTTAGTGACTTGCTACTAACTTTACCCAGAGTTTCAAACCTTTATGCGACTTTTACTCTTTGACACCCCTCACAGAGTGGTGAAATGAAAGAAGTTTATCACTTATTACGTTTTCGCTGTTTATGCAGTAAAATTGCCGTATTAGGCATGACGTTTTAATTTGTTACTTCTTTGATACTAAGGCTTGTTGTCGGGCCGTACAGCAGGCAACAGTGAGGTTGATATCCTACCGCTGTCTATGGCGTCTCCAGGCATGTCTTCGCGGGTCATCGGGGCACAGTTCGAAGCAGAACACAGCACTGAAGACAATTCTAATCCATTTCAGGAGATTTTAGGCCGAAGATATCTCTGGATACGTCCTGGCCAGTGGTGGGATACCATCTTGAATGTCGCCCGCCATATGCCCCGATAACCAGTAGTGATGGTCTACCTGAGGTGTCATTGCTTCTCATAGCGGGACCCCTGTGGTTGTCATCCACGGCACCCTTACAACACACCGGTATGTCTATAATATTCTGCGTTCCGTTTTGTTGCCCTTCGTGTTTGCGAAACCCTATCTTGGCCAGCAAGGTCGCCAGACCTCCTCCCAGTCGAGAACGTGTAGAGCGTTATAGGCAGGATCCTCCAACCATCTCAGGAATTTGACGATCTAACGCACAATTTTGACAGTATTTGGCACTATATTCGCCAGGAGATTTCCAACAACTCTGTCAATCAGTGCCAAGCCAAATAACTGCTAAAGGGCCAGAGGTTGACCAGCGCGTTATTTACTTGCTCAGTTTGTGAATCTCTTTCTCTTGAATAAATTATCCAATTTTTCTGAAACAGTAATAAATTGTAATTTGTTTGTCTGTACATCACGTCTACCGATTTCCATCCCATTCGGATAACTCCTTTGTGGTGCGTTTTTTCTTTCTGTCTTACAAGTGTAAATGGTTGACTTGGCGAATAATTTGTCGTACCCTCCTATTGGCGCGTACGTGATAATATGGAGAGAGAAGGGGGAGGAGGAGATGGACAAACAGAACGGGGGACGGAGGAGATTGACACAGATAAGGTGGAGGTGGAGATGAATAGAAAAAGGGGAGGGGAAAATGAGCAAAAAGGGAAGAGGTGCAGATGGCCAGAGAGAGGGAACGAGATGGATAGAGAAAGGAAATAAGAAGAGATGGAGAGGCGGGGGGGGGGGGGGGGGGGGAGAGGGACAAACTGAGTATCTGAATAAATACATACCCGGGCAATGGTAGGCACTGAGCTAGTAGTAATAGTGGACAACAGTGAGACAAGCAAAAAGTAACAGGAAAAAGTTTGAGGTTCCTTGTTCTTCACAGAGAGGGATTCTGCCTCTTTGTTCTTCGTTATTCACGTTTGACAATACTGGAAATATGGAATCCGTGCGCTTCTGCCTACTCAGCATGCATTGTGACAGCGTTGTTCTCCTTCAAATGCAAAACAAGAATTGCTGCACTATACCCGCTTTATCAATGAGCTGCACCATTTAGTTTTGGCTTCTCCAACAGCATGCTACGATCTGGTGGCGTGGGTTATTCGTGTGTACCATGACTGTAGACATTTACCTGCAAACAAACAAAACTTCAGCTACATAACTTCCTGTTTTGTAGGTGATAATTAAATTTTTTTGACTGATCCTTGTCCATGGAAGGATATACATGAAGTGGTTGCCAGATTGGGATAAGCTCTTTGCATCGCATGGGCTTGTAAGCGAGATAGTTATCAGCCAAACACTGTGACAATCACAACATGCTTAGGAAGTTCGCAGCAGCACAGTGGAAAAAATATCATGACGTGGGGCAATTACACAACTGACACGAGAGTGTGGGGGATTACTCTAGATCAAATTTTACTGCCTCGGAGTAATTTATCGCTTGAAAAAGCACATTGGGGAAACCAACTTAAATGAAGAATGCGTATCTTGAAGTGTCAGAATCTGAAATACGTAAATCACGAACAAATTATTATTGATCAATTCACAGTGATTCAAGTACAAAATGAATTGACTGTACAAGAAGGAATTACATAATTGAAGTCAGTTAATGTCGATTTCCGATTCGGCGCCCACGTGGAGCAGATTGCATGCTGCCGTCTTGTAACCGGCGTGCAAGGAAACTCAGCCCAAAACACGCTGGTGAGACAAAACGCGGGTTTACTGAAGAATGGGATAAAACCCGTAGGCCTTGACCAGTGACGTCATAAGTTACTATAGATGATGTATTGCACAGATTTAACACCAGAGACGAATATTGAGAAACAAAGAAATGCAGGGCGGAGAAAACAGATGCTTGATATATAGCACGTACTTTCGTATTTGGAATATAATGTTAAGCATATCACTTCTTTGAGGCCTAGTATCCTATTCTTCAAATGACCTGATTTATCTACTCTTATGAATATGGAAGACTTGAAGCAGGGTTCGTCGACTGCAGTAAGAATACAAATTATACAGCTGTCGCTTTTTTTTCACCTTCGCTGGCACTTATACTACTACGATATTTTTCAATCTGTGCTAGTACTGTCGAAGGTGAAAAGCCGACCTATATAGGACAACTGAAGAATAGGATAATAGTACTAGCAAAGGCGAAAAAAGCGACATACGTAACACTGGCATCCTGTAATACAGTTGAACTACGAATGTAGTATCCAGTTCTTCATTTGACCTATATAGGTCAACTGAAGTGTGGGATACAAATTTTACGTATGACGGTCTTTCCGCCTTCCCAAGTACTAGTATCAGCTGAAGAATAGGATGATTGTAGTAATGGTGGAAAAAAAAAAGATCACCTGTAAAATTTGTACCCCGTACTTCAGTTGACGTTCACAGGTCAGCTGAATAACAGATACTGTCACTAGCGAAAGCGGGAAAGTCGACATACGTTAAATTTGTAACCCGTACTGCAGTTAACCTATACGGATCAACTGAAGTTAGGGATACAACTCATATATGTCTACTAAGGTATTCCATGCTAACGTTACTTCTAACACTTTTTTCTTTTCCTTCCTTTTTGCACCAGTATCCCATTCTTCAGTTTAGTTGGTAAATCCATACCTAAGAAAGAAAATCAACAAGCAAAAACTGTCCAGAATGAAACAATTCTTCCAAAATATCTCAAACTCACAAGGAATGAAAATAAGTACCGAATGAATTGGATCGAATTTGAACGGATTTGAATTAATACAAGCGCCAAAAATCGTACGCAATGCCTGGCCCTGTCTTTTAAAAACACATTCATTTACATCAAATTACAATGATGACGCCTCGCCACAGAAGGTAACTGATTTATTATCAATGGCTCGAAAATAAAGACATTAATGTCTATGAGTAAATTATGATGTCATTGATCAAAACCGATAGGTTGCAATAAACTTCTTTAGTTGGCCCCAAAACGTTATGACCACTGCCCAGAGCAGGTTGATTGTCGCCTGGTAACTGTGCTGGCGCGTGACGCTGTAAAGGAAAGTTTATGTACGTGGTAGAGACAAATAGGAAAAATGTTCCAGCAACGATACGAGTTTCAAATCGCTAACGTATTGACGTAAGTGACTCTGACAAAAGGGCATATTGTTGTGACCCGGCGTTCGGAAACGAGCATCGAGGAAACGGGGAAGATGGTCGGCTGTTCGCGACCATGTTGTGAGCACTTATGGAAAGTGGTTGAAGGAAAGTGAAACTACAAGTAGGAAACAAGGAATTGGACGTCCACGTCTCAGGACAGAACGTGGACGTCAGAGACTTGTGCATTCTGTGAAGTAGGATAGACGACAATCTGTGGCAGATCTGGCGACTGAGTAGAATGGTGATGCAGCCACAAGAGTTTCTGAGCACACTGTTCACGTACATTCTTGAACATCGGACTCCCGAAAGTGTTTTGAACATGGAGCTCCACAGCAGACGACCCACATGAGTTCCCTTGTTGGCATAATGACATCACCATTTAGCACTGCAGTATTCACGCGAACATCGAGACTGGAATGCGGAAATGTGCCATCTGATCGAATGAATCACGTTTCTTGTTATATCATGGAGACGGTGGTTTCCGCAGTACCGTCATCAAGGCGAAACGCTGCTCGAAACACGCACAGCACCACGGAAGCAAGCCAGTGGCTATGCTATAGAGGAAGTTCACCTGAGTCTGTGGGACTTGTGATAGTAATCGAAAGCACCATGACGGCTGTGGACTACGCGAATATTGTTGTGGATCAGCTGCATCACTTCATGCTTTATGCCTTTCCTGACAGCAATTCCATCTTCTAGCAAGGATAACAGCCCGCACCACAAGGCCAGAATAGTATTACAGTGGGTTCAGGAGCATGATAGTGAACTCACGTTCGTGTCTTGTCCACCAAATTCATTTGATTAGATGAACCAGACGCTATTTGGCGGTAGTCCGAGACAATAAACCACTGTCCCGTAATTTACGAAAATTTCCTGACCTGCGTGTACAAGTCTGGTGTGAGTGAAATGAGCCGGACTGACATTTACACTCTAAGACAAAAAATAACGTCTGACGCACCGCAAAGGAACTATCCAAACGGGACGAAAATCGGTAGATGTGACGTACATGTAGAGATAATCAAATGATTACAAAATCAGAAAAAATGGATGATACTTTGAAGGAAAGGAGCTTTAAAACTGAGCAAGTCAATCATGCGTTGGTTCTCATCTGGCCTTTATGGAAGCACTTATTCACCCTGGCATTGTTTATAAGAGCCGTGGGATGTCGTCCTGAGGGATATCGTACCAAATTCAGTCCAATTGGCGAGTTAGATCGTCAAAAACCGAGATGATTGGAGGGCCCTGCCTATAATGCTGCAAATTTTCTCAATTGGGGAGTGATCCGGCGACCTTGCTGACCAATTTCGGCTTTTGCAAGCACGAATACAAGCGGTAGGAACTCTCACGCCGGCCGGAGTGGCCGAGCGGTTGTAGGCGCTTCAGTCTGGAAACGCGCGTCCGCTACGGTCGCGGGTTCGAATCCTGCCTCGGCCATGGATGTGTGTGATGTCCTTCGGTTAGTTAGGTTTAAGTAGTTCTAAGTTCTAGGGGACTGATGACCTCAGATGTTGAATCCCATGGGGCTCAGAGCCATTTTTTTGGAACTCTCGCGGTGTGCGGGTGGACATTATCTTACTGAAACGTAAGCTCAGGATCTTACTGAAATGTAAGCTCAGGATGGCTTGCCATGAAGGACAACAAAGCGGGGCGTAGATTATCGTCAACGTAAGACTCTATTGTTAAGGTGTCGCGGATTACAACAAAATGGGTCCTACTATGAAATGAAATGAAACCCCAGACCATCACTCCTGGTTGTTGGGCCATATGGTGGGTGACAATCAGGTTGGTATCTCCTGTTGTCCGGGACGTCTCCAGAGACGTCTTTGGTATGGAACCTCATCAACTGGAGTAGAATTGCCTTCAGCGATGAGTCCCACTTCGAACAAAGCCCGGATAACAAGAGGAGGATGTAGTCAACAATTATAACAAAGCTGGAAGACATGAGAACTACGAAAATCTGGAATTTTTGAATTGAAAATAAGCTTATTGTTGAGGATCGGTAAAATGCGTCTCGGGAAGAGTTAAAACAGACCAAGGTGAAAGAAATTCTTATTTTTGATCCATCTTGATATGATCACATAAAAGTAGCAGAAACGACAGTGGACTTAGTGGGCTTATAGTAGAAAGTGAAATAGTTGTTTGATGAATGATTTGGAAAAAAATAAACTTAATGAGAAGTAACACTGAATCTGTGTTGTCAGATTGAATGGAGAAATCAACATGAAAACAAAAAAGTAGTGCCGCAAGTGCTAAAATAAAGTAGATATTTTTAAACATAATTGCCTTAACATTGAGTATAAAGATACCAGTTGAAACAAAATCTCAGATGCCTCCAGTGAATTGCTTTGTGTCTTTATATGGTTCTTTTATTTAATAGAAGTGACTCGTTGCTTGATTCGGGTGCTTATGTGCAGCTCACTGCAAACAAATTGGAAGAAAAATATTGTGAACAAAGTTAACACGCCTGAGATTAAGGCAGTGAATAAGCTAAAAATTCCAGTCCTATGCTCTGGAGTAGTTTGACAACTATACCTACTAACACACCCGTACCCTGCAAACCACTGTGAAGTGCATGGTAGAGAATATGTTCAATTGTTCAAGTTATTAGGGCTTTTTCCTGTTTCGTCTAGTAATGGAGCGTGCGACGAGTGATAGTTTAAATGGCTCCTTGCACGCTGTGATTAATCTAATCTTGTTCTCACGATCACTATGGGAGTGGTATGTAGCAAGTTGTAGTATATTCCCAGAGTCATAATCTAAGGCCAGCTCTTGAAACTTTTTTGAGTTGGTTTTCTTAGGATAGTCTACATCTGCCTTCAAGAATCTGCCAGTCATGTTCCTTTAATTTCTCTATGACACTTTCCTGTGGTCAAACAAACCTGTCACCATTTATGCTGCCATTCTCTGTATACGTTCAATATCCCTCGTTAGTCCTATGTGGTACAGGTCCCGCATTGTTCAGCAATGTTCTAGGATGGGTCATGCAAGTGATTTGTAAGCAATCCTCTTTGTAAACTGTATCTATTTTCTAGTGTATTGAAGTCTGCCGCCTGCCTTAACCATGAGTGAGGTAATTCGGTATAGAATCTATTAGAGGTTCAGTTGGGCCTTGGGGCTTTTTTCAGTTTTAACGATTTCAGCTGCTTCTCAATGCCACTGATACTAATATCTATTTCGTTCGTCATTTCAGTAGTAAGAGAATTAAACTGCGCATTATTCCTGGGTGTTCCTTTGTAAAGGAACGTTCGAAATTAGAATTAAGTAGTTCTGCTTTTGCTTTGCTATTCTCAATTTCAATACCTGTCTCGTCTTCAACTGGCACTAACAACCTTCTCATGGTGACCAGAATTTCTTTGGGTTTTGTGGAATACCTTTCGACAATATTCTGCTACACTAGCCATTCAAGACTTCATGCATTGCTCTCCTGACAGCCAATCGCGTTTCTTTTAGCATCTCTCTATCTATAGGTATGAAACTTCTTTTATACCAGTTATGTAGTAATCTCTGCTTCTTGAGAAGTTTCTTTACAGTGACTGTATACCTTAGTGGATCCCTCTCATCATGAAGTGTTCTGCTAGGTACATACCTCTCTAGTGCATCGTTAACTATTCTTTTAAACTCGAGCCATAGTTGCTCTACATGCTTCTGTCATGAGATACGAAAGTAGTGCTTCTTCGTCTACTACCCTTGGTACTTTTGAAATTCATCCTTGCTACAACTGACTCCTGGTCATTGATACCAGTTTCGACGTGGGCATCATTAAAGATGTTAAATCTGTTTGTTGCCATTAGATCTAAATATTTCCATTCTGCGAGAGGTCCCGAACTATCTGTTCTAGGCAGCTTTTAGCGAAGGCATTTAATAGTGTTTCATGTGATGATCGGCAGATACTCACTAGGATTTTAATACTCTCTCCTATGGGGAGCATTTCTTTGAATCTTATGCCGACACTTCTGGTTTTCTTACGGCTATCGTTATCTGGATTGTATGGAGAGTCGCCTAGTCTAAAAAAAAAAAAAAACATTTGAGTGCACCTCCCACACACAGTAACGTACATCGCTAGTTGCCGCTGGCCTGTAGTGCACGCCCGACTTCATCTAAAGGTGAATGTCCCTCTCAGTGTAGCAAACGTAGAAGATGACGCTCAGCCATGGCTCCGTTTATGAAATGCTGCTACAACTGTTGTGATTATAGGAAATGAGGATCTGCGTTTCAGAAAAGAGCTCTTAAATTTGAGTTGAGGGTTGCCACGTTTTATTTAGTGCTGTAAATCTTGCCACAATATTGTTGGTGCACAAACGAATTATTAGACAACATGTCACTCATGTTTAATAATGTTTATCACCGTTTGTGATCTCGTAATTGACAGTAATGTTCAAGATAACTCTTCTTGATGTTTAAGATAGCATCTCAGAAAAATTTGCACAGTTTTACACTCTTGGTGATCATGATTTCATAAAAGCGTAACCGCACTCGGCAATCGCCGTCACCCTACTCTAACAACTACCAGAAGAGAGCTTCTGTCTCGAGCGTTTCAACTAATCACAGCCCAGGAAAATCCTTGCTACGTAGTATTACCAGGCTTAGTTCAGCCAGTGTTAAGTGAGGATGCTGTTTCTAAGTGGATAGTGACGCCTTAAGTTGTGACTCAGACGCAACTGAAATATTCTACCCACACTTAGATCTTGTAACAGATTTCACGACATTATGATTTATTAGGTACAATTTGCTAGAAATGTTAAAAGAAGTTACGTCGATACAGCTAAAAATCCGTAATAAGCCCTAACCCTAATGGGCAACGTAACGGTTGGCCGGGATCTAAACTCTAAGAGCGCTTTTTGGCAGTGTATAGTCACCAGTAACAATGACAAGACACTTCATTACTTCATTCAGTCGTAGATAAACTTGATAGTCGCCGTTTCTGATACACATCTACATCTGCATCTATATTCAGCAAGATAATTTCCTGCGTGCTGCGGGTGGTACTTTTCTGACCTAGTGGCATTTCCCCCATTTTCTGTTCCAGTCGCGTACGGTGCGCGGGAAGAACGATTTCTGGTAAGCCTCCGTGTGAGTTCGAATCTCTCTAATTTTATCTTGGTAGTCTTTTCGGTATATATATGTAGGAAGAAACAACGTGTTGGTTGACCCTTATAGGAATGTACGTTCTCGGAACCTTAACGGTACATCATACCATGATGCAGAACGCCTCTCTTGTAGCGTCTGCCACTGAAGTTAGCTGGTCATCTCCGTGACGCTTTCGCGGTTATCAAATGAACCCTTTGGCTCATATATCTGGTAGGTATCTCATACTGACGAGCAATACGATGTATTGGTTGAAATACTGTTCTGTAGGCTTCCTTTGTTGTTAGACTACATTTCCTGAGGATTCTTCCGATAAATCTCGTTCTGGCATCTGCCTTATTCGGCATTAATTTTGTGTGCTCGTTACAATTTAAATCGCTCTGTACGTATACGTCCTAGATATTTTGTGGAATTAACTGTTTCCAGTGATTGTTCTGCAATTTTGTAATCATACAATAATGGGTCTTTCTATCTTTGTATTCGCAATACGTTATTTTTTATGTTGGCGTTCAATTGCCACTCACTACATCTAGCGTTGTTCCTCCGCAGGTCTCCTGCGTATCGCAATAATTTTCAAGCGTTGCGACTTATTTTTATGCGAACATCATCATCCGCGAAAAGCCTTATGGTATTTCCAACGTTATCTACTAGTTATTTATATACACAGTCAAAAGCAATGGTCCTACAGGGTGCGACGCGGGAACTTCCTTATTTAAAAAATCATAAATCAGAAAGTATTAGAAACACCAATTTAATTCTTTTTTATTTACAAAGAATAACATCTTAAGTTTTGTTGCATTAAGTTTTGAAAATGATATCTTGAAGGTAGCCTCCGTTCTGCTTAATGCATTTGGAGAGTCGAAATCGGATGTTTCGATCCACTTTTTCCAACACGTCTGTGTCGATGTTGGCAATAGCAACACGTATATTGTCCCTTAGCTGAGCCAGTGTCTGCAGACAATTGGTATACACCAAGGATTTGAGATAACCCCTTAAGAAAAAGTCGCATGGCGCTACATCTGGCGAGCGTGCTGACCACTGGAGATCGCCCCGCTGATCACTGGAGATCGCCCCTCAAAGACATGAGACAATCGGGGAAGTGTTCGCGCAGCATGGTGATCGATGTTCGTGCCGTGCGAGCTGTGGTGCCATCTTGTTGGAACTAGACATCACCCACATTCATTTCTTCAGGTTCTCGAAAAAAAAAAAAAAGAACTGTTCAGTCGTCTCAACATAACACTCAAAAGCGACCGTCACTGCCTTAACATTCTCTTCGAAAAACCATAGGCCAATAATGCCAACTTTAGATAGTGCACACCAAACAGTCACACGTTCTGTATGCAGGGGCTGCTGATGAAGTTCTCGGAGGTTCGTGCCACTTCAATACCGCATATTTTATTTATTCATGCAGCCAGACAAATGAAAATGTGCCTCATCGCTGAAGAACACTAAGGCGCCACGAGGCAGCTCATCAATCAAGGCTTCACACGCATTTTTTGGAGAAACAAAATCATGTGGAAGAAGTGTGTGCACCACTGACAGTTGATACGCATGAAATTTCAACTCTTCATGAAAAATTCGTCCCACTGTGCGTTCAGAAATTGGAAGGACAGCTGCATGTTTGCGTGCAGATCGCTTGGGGATTCATAATCGACATCCTTGCCCTCTCGATGTTTTCTGGCGTCCTAGTGGTTCTTCAAGGTCCTGGTTTCTTTTTCTGCATACTTTCAGTTTCCATACAGGTGTCCACGCACGTAACAATTGATTTCCCATCAGGAACACGACCTGCAGGCGCTATGTTGAACTGTTTCCTGAATGCACGCTGAGTTGTGATGACCGAACGTCCATTGGAGTAGTAGGCCGCAACGGCGAAAGCGCGCTTCTCTCTTGCCCACTGCATGATCGCTACTAAACTAACTTACAAAAACGCAACAATAAGTAACAGCAGCTGTGTGTCGCGCGTTTCAAGTTATGAAGTTTCTGCTCCGCAGCCTCTATATCTGAAGTTACTTTTACGTCTGAAGATCTCTCCATTCAGAATGGCATGCTGTCTTCTCTTTGCTAGAAACTCTTCAATCCAGTCACACAGTTGGTCTGCTATTTCACACGCTGGCATTTTGTTTATTAGGCGGCAATGTGCACCTGTACCGAATGCCGCCCGAACGTCAAAGAACACGACATCTACCTGGGTCTCGTGGACGTACTGAGCGAGCTGGGTTTCACACGATCGATGTTTTCGGAACCCATCCTGTTGCTACAGAGGAGATTGGTCTCCAGACATGTCATAACACGCGAGCATAAAACATGTTCCAAAATTCTGCAGTAGACAAACGTCAGAAATGTAGGCCTATAGTTTTGCGTGACTTCTTGAAAATGGGAATGGCCTGTGCTTTTTCCCATTCATTAGAAACGTTTCGCCCCTTACTACTAGTGAGCATTCAGATATGCTAAACACATTTATACCGAAAAGCATTCCATGGCAGTGCAATTTATCAGTAGTCAACGACTTAAAATAATTTCATTACCATATCGTTCTTATTATTGGAGAAAAACTTACTACACTCAGTGCGAACGATTCGATTCAATAGTTTCTACCAAAGTTCCAACAGTTCCAAATTTAAATATCAAGCGAGACTTCATCAAAGTTATAAAATCTCCAACAGATGTCATAACTGTGAGTAGCAAGAAAGCAACAACAATTATCGTTACACCACTAGTTAAAAACTTCTCTGGCTTGTCTAGGATATTCTTACCGAAAAGAAAAAAACATTTGAGACATCAATAAAAACCAATCACACAGCAGACCTCCGCCGTATGGACAATCTCAGTCGAAAGACAGGAGGTGACCAGGATAATCATTATCATGAAGAAATGATCAACAGGAGATTGACCCATTAATAGAGAACCTCAATTGCTGCAACCATGAATGCGTCACTCCAGAGATCCTATGGGGACATTAAAACGTTCCTGAACCGGATCAGATCAAACCACTGCGCCTCGGACATGTGCCTCAAAGACTTCCGTAAATGAATCTTTAACGCTTGTTCAGTTCAACATTACCTCCAAAAGACAATGAAATTGGCAGAGGCCATTGTCAAAAGTAGTCAAAGAGTGACTATTTCTGCAGAACTATGGACTTACCTCTTTCCTTAGTTTTCTTGAAAAATTCCCGAAAGAATCTCACTGTAAGTCCTCCATAGTTTCAAAATCATTGTCTCGCGACAGTTTAAATTTCGATATAATCAAAGCACAATCCATGAGGCCTTGAGGCAAGTCGAACACATCTGTGCAGTATGTTAACTCTAACCATGGCATTAGAACTGATCTACTCAATGTTGGAATGGATTTAGACAAAGTTTGATGCTTAGAGTTAATCTACAAAATCATGCAATGTGACTTTCCTCAATACACATTGAAAATAATTATCTCCTCCTTGAAGTTAAGCCAGTCAGGATTAGCCATCTAGAATAAAATAACAAATTACATAGCATAGCTGCTGGACTCCAGTAAAGCTGCCTTGTTTGCAATAGTGTAGTCAATTAATCCGGAAAGTATTAACCGTAGTCATGTGATTAATTACCCTTGGTTGCACGCTTAACCTCCTCGCACAGGAGCAGCTAGAAGCTAATCTAAATAGGTCGCAAGCTGACGGAATACCTGGATAACATCAAACGATGGGCATTACTCTGTAAAATTAGTCTCAAAAGCCCAAGTTAATTCCTTCACTTACCAAAGAGTTGATCAGGTCGTTAAAACAACAGCTGATGATGTATCTGTCCCCTGGAAAAGTAATATGTTAAAAGAAATATTTATGTATGATAGTAGACGCAATACTAACAATGAAGAGACGTATCCAACATACTATATAATAAATTTTCCGCTCATCACACGTAGTTGTCTTAGCATTAAAATGTAGTTAAGCATTTTCAGCTCTTTTTGTCACTGTAAATTACCTGTTGTTGTTGTGGTCTTCAGTCCTGAGACTGGTTTGATGCAGCTCTCCATGCTACTCTATCCTGTGCAAGCTTCTTCATCTCCCGGTACCTACTGCAACCTACATCCTTCTGAATCTGCTTAGTGTATTCATCTCTTGGTCTCCCTCTACGATTTTTACCCTCCATGCTGCCCTCCAATGCTAAATTTGTGATACCTTGATGCCTCAAAACATGTCCTACCAACCGATCCCTTCTTCTAGTCAAGTTGTGCCACAAACTTCTCTTCTCCCCAATCCTATTCAATACCTCCTCATTAGTTACGTGATCTATCCACCTTATCTTCAGCATTCTTCTGTAGCACCACATTTCGAAAGCTTCTATTCTCTTCTTGTCCAAACTAGTTATCGTCCATGTTTCACTTCCATACATGGCTACACTCCATACAAATACTTTCAGAAACGACTTCCTGACACTTAAATCTATACTCGATGTTAACAAATTTCTCTTCTTCAGAAACGATTTCCTTGCCATTGCCAGTCTTCATTTTATATCCTCTCTACTTCGACCATCATCAGTTATTTTACTCCCCAAATAGCAAAACTCCTTGACTACTTTAAGTGTCTCATTTCCTAAACTAATTCCCTCAGCATCACCCGATTTAATTTGACTACATTCCATTACCCTCGTTTTGCTTTTGTTGATGTTCATCTTATATCCTCCTTTCAAGACACTGTCCATTCCGTTCAACTGCTCTTCCAAGTCCTTTGCTGTCTCTGACAGAATTACAATGTCATCGGCGAACCTCAAAGTTTTTACTTCTTCTCCATGAATTTTAATACCTACTCCGAATTTTTCTTTTGTTTCCTTTACTGCTTGCTCAATATACCGATTGAATAACATCGGGGAGAGGCTACAACCCTGTCTCACTCCTTTCCCAACCACTGCTTCCCTTTCATGCCCCTCGACTCTTATAACTGCCATCTGATTTCTGTACAAATTGTAAATAGCCTATCGCTCCCTGTATTTTATACCTGCCACCTTCAGAATTTGAAAGATTCCAGTCAACATCGTCAAAAGCTTTCTCTAAGTCTACAAATGCTAGAAACGTATGTTTGCCTTTTCTTAATCTTTCTTCTAAGATACGTCGTAAGGTTAGTATTACCTCACGTGTTCCAACATTTCTACGGAATCCAAACTGATCTTCCCCGAGGTCCGCTTCTACCAGTTTTTCCATTCGTCTGTAAAGAATTCGCGTTAGTATTTTGCAGCTGTGACTTATGAAATTGATAGTTCGGTAATTTTCACATCTGTCAACACCTGCTTTCTTTGGGATTGGAATTATTATATTCTTCTTGAAGTCTGAGGGTATTTCGCCTGTCTCATACACCTTGCTCACCAGATGGTAGAGTATTGTCAGGACTGGCTCTTCCAAAGCTGTCATTAGTTCTAATGGAATGTTGTCTACTCCCGGGGCCTTGTTTCGACGCAGGTCCTTCAGTGCTCTGTCAAACTCTTCACGCAGTATCTTATCTTCCATTTCGTCTTCACCAATGTCCTCTTCCATTTACGTAATATTGCCCTCAAGTACATCACCCTTGTATAGACCCTCTATATACTCCTTCCACCTTTCTGCCTTCCCTTCTTTGCTTTGAACTGGGTTGCCATCTGAGCTCTTGATATTCATACAAGTGGTTCTCTTCTCTCCACAGGTCTCTTTAATTTTTCTGTGGGCAGTATCTATCTTACCCCTAGTGAGACAAGCCTCTACATCCTTACATTTGTCCTCTAGCCATCGCTGCTTAGCCATTTTGCACTTCCTGTTGATCTCATTTTTGAGACGTTTGTATTCCTTTTTGCCTGCTTCATTTACTGCATTTATATGTTTTCTCCTTTCATCAATTAAATTCAATATTTCTTCTGTTACCCAGGGATTTCTATTAGCCCTCGCCTTTTTACCTACTTGATCGTCTGCTGCCTTCACTACATCATCTCTCAGAGCTACCCATTCTTCTTCTACTGTATTTCTTTCCCCTATTCCTGTCAATTGTTCCCTTATGCTCTCCCTGAAACTCTCTACAACCTCTGGTTCTTTCAGTTTACCCAGGTCCCATCTCCTTAGATTCCCACCTTTTTGCAGTTTCTTCAGTTTCAATCTGCAGTTCATAACCAATAGATTGTGGTCAGAATCCACATCTGCCCCTGGAAATGTCTTACAATTTAAAACCTGGTACCTAAATGTCTGTCTTATCATTATACACTCCTGGAAATGGAAAAAAGAACACATTGACACCGGTGTGTCAGACCCACCATACTTGCTCCGGACACTGCGAGAGGGCTGTACAAGCAATGATCACACGCATGGCACAGCGGACACACCAGGAACCGCGGTGTTGGCCGTCGAATGGCGCTAGCTGCGCAGCATTTGTGCACCGCCGCCGTCAGTGTCAGCCAGTTTGCCGTGGCATACGGAGCTCCATCGCAGTCTTTAACACTGGTAGCATGCCGCGACAGCGTGGACGTGAACCGTATGTGCAGTTGACGGACTTTGAGCGAGGGCGTATAGTGGGCATGCGGGAGGCCGGGTGGACGTACCGCCGAATTGCTCAACACGTGGGGCGTGAGGTCTCCACAGTACATCGATGTTGTCGCCAGTGGTCGGCGGAAGGTGAACGTCCCCGTCGACCTGGGACCGGACCGCAGCGACGCACGGATGCACGCCAAGACCGTAGGATCCTACGCAGTGCCGTAGGGGACCGCACCGCCACTTCCCAGCAAATTAGGGACACTGTTGCTCCTGGGGTATCGGCGAGGACCATTCGCAACCGTCTCCATGAAGCTGGGCTACGGTCCCGCACACCGTTAGGCCGTCTTCCGCTCACGCCCCAACATCGTGCAGCCCGCCTCCAGTGGTGTCGCGACAGGCGTGAATGGAGGGACGAATGGAGACTGTCGTCTTCAGCGATGAGAGTCGCTTCTGCCTTGGTGCCAATGATGGTTGTATGCGTGTTTGGCGCCGTGCAGGTGAGCGCCACAATCAGGACTGCATACGACTGAGGCACACAGGGCCAACACCCGGCATCATGGTGTGGGGAGTGATCTCCTACACTGGCCGTACACCACTGGTGATCGTCGAGGGGACACTGAATAGTGCACGGTACATCCAAACCGTCATCGAACCCATCGTTCTACCATTCCTAGACCGGCAAGGGAACTTGCTGTTCCAACAGGACAATGCACGTCCGCATGTATCCCGTGCCACCCAACGTGCTCTAGAAGGTGTAAGTCAACTACCTTGGCCAGCAAGATCTCCGGGTCTGTCCCCCATTGAGCATGTTTGGGACTGGATGAAGCGTCGTCTCACGCGGTCTGCACGTCCAGCACGAACGCTGGTCCAACTGAGGCGCCAGGTGGAAATGGCATGGCAAGCCGTTCCACAGGACTACATCCAGCATCTCTACGATCGTCTCCATGGGAGAATAGCAGCCTGCATTGCTGCGAAAGGTGGATATACACTGTACTAGTGCCGACATTGTGCATGCTCTGTTGCCTGTGTCTATGTGCCTATGGTTCTGCTAGTGTGATCATGTGATGTATCTGACCCCAGGAATGTGCCAATAAAGTTTCCCCTTCATGGGACAATGAATTCACGGTGTTCTTATTTCAATTTCCAGGAGTGTATAATCTATCTGATACCTTTTAGTATCTCCAGGATTCTTCCATGTATACAACCTTCTTTTATGATTCTTGAACCAAGTGTTAGCTATGATTAAGTTATGCTCTGTGCAAAATTCTACAAGGCGGCTTCCTCTTTCATTTCTTCCCCCCAATCCATAGCCACCTACTATGTTTCCTTCTCTCCCTTTCCCTACTGACGAATTCCAGTCACCCATGACTATTAAATTTTCGTCTCCCTTCACTACCTGAATAATTTCTTTTATCTCGTCATACATTTCATCTATTTCTTCATCATCTGCAGAGCTAGTTGGCATATAAACTTGTACTACTGTAGTAGGCATGGGCTTTGTGTCTATCTTGGCCACAATAATGCGTTCACTATGCTGTTTGTAGTAGCTAACCCGCACTCCTATTTTTTTATTCATTATTAAACCTACTCCTGCATTACCCCTATTTGATTTTGTATTTATAACCCTGTAATCACCTGACCAGAAGTCTTGTTCCTCCTGCCACCGAACTTCACTAATTCCCACTACCTCTAACTTTAACCTATCCATTTCCCTTTTTAAATTTTCTAACCTACCTGCCCCATTAAGGGATCTGACATTCCACGCTCCGATCCGTAGAACGCCAGTTTTCTTTCTCCTGATAACGACATCCTCTTGAGTAGTCCCCGCCCGGAGATCCGAATGGGGGACCATTTTACTTCCGGAATGTTTTACCCAAGAGGACGCCATCATCATTTAATCATACAGTAAAGCTGCATGTCCTCGGGAAAAATTACGGCTGTAGTTTCCCCTTGCTTTCAGCCGTTCGCAGTACCAGCACAGCAAGGCCGTTTTGGTTAATGTTACAAGGCCAGATCAGTCAATCATCCAGACAGTTGCCCCTGCATCTACTGAAAAGGCTGCTGCCCCTCTTCAGGAACCACATGTTTGTCTAGCCTCTCGACAGATACCCCTCCGTTGTGGTTGCACCTACGGTACGGCCATCTGTATCGCTGAGGCACGCAAGCCTCCCCACCAATGGCAAGGTCCATGGTTTATACCTATGGATCTGATTTCTGGGAATGAACTGCAACTACAAATATAAAAAAGTTCAGACATTTCAAAACAGATTTCTGAGTAGTGGTTTAGTGTTTTGATAGTGGTAGCAGTTATAAGTAGTAGTAGTTCTCTTCGTGTATAGACCACTTTTACAAAGAAATTGGATGCGTCTTGGTATTGCAATACCAGAACAGCAAAAATAACATAATTAATATATGCAGGGTTTCATGTGCTTAGAGATTAATTTTGTCAAGGATGGGACAATTATTGAGCTTCTTTTCGTTGTTCTCAATCCACTGCCGGACTCTGCTGTCCAAGTAAAGAATATGTATTCCAAACACGTCATGTCTTCCCACGTATTGTATTGGGTGATACGGTCGAGTCCTTTCAGCCATTTTATGAAGCCCTGAGGAGCATCTTCAGAAAACACTGATGAATGCTTGATGGACATCTGACTTGCTGCTGGCTTGTAATCCATCTGTCTTCGGAATATACGGACTGTGGTAATTTTGGTTCCTATCTGCGTAGGTTACGCTTTTTACATTGCCTAATTGTAGCCATGGTGATGTAAGTGTTTTGTAGTACCTGGTGCCTCCACCGAACAATGCCACGCCACAACCACATTCAAGTCCAAATCTAAAAGTAGGATCGTCAGTGGAATACGACACTTATCACTGGAAACACATTTGTTACGAATACCAACGTACAGCCAGAACAGAAATGAACTGACTTAGTGGATCGATAGCTCAGCCATTTATACAAACATGGAATATTCCAGGATGCTAGTATTTATACGAATATGGAGTATTCCAGAATATACAAACATTACAAACATAAGACATTTCAAGAACCTTAAACAAGGAACACTAAATAATAAACTGTTGCTGCTGTTCGGGTTTGAACTGACGACCCTCAGCATGCCAGCTAGCGACACTAACCACTGCGTCAGACATCACTACAGCTCGTGCAGTATCATTTTTAATGTTTACAATTAATGACTGTACTCACATAGTGTAGTTAAAATCCCCATTGTTTTAAACAGATCTTTACATTGCGCTCGACTACTATTTTTTCTTTATTTTTCTTATGGCACTCATCCTCAGATTGAAAACTGCGTTCATATTACTTGCATTGCTTCTCCAGGAAAGAATTACATAATTAAGATTTGAATGTAAATATGAATAGTGTGTAAGTAAAAGACTCTGCCTGTTACACGCTGATGATAGGACTGGAATGCCATAACATGCTGTTGACATCCTGTTTCCTAACATGCTGTTGACACCGTGTTTCTAAGTATCTTTCTATGGTCACACCATTTCAGTTGAGCATCAATACTCATTCCTAGAAATCCCATGTTTATTACACAGTCTATAGAGGTGTCATCTATCTGCAATTTAATAGTGTCAATTCCCCTCTTCGAACTGAAATTCATAGCATTTGTTTTTCTTTTTTTCAGTGTCACTTTATTTCAGAATGACCAGTTGTAAAGTTCTTTGAGGGTTTCATTTGCATGCTCCATAAGGAGTTCTCTTGTTTTCTCAGCGACTGCAATATTGCTGTCATGGGAGAGAAGTTTTACCCCAAGAATAACGCTATTGGGGAAGCCATAGATGTAGATCAGGATCAGTACTGGTCCTAGTACTCCACAATGAGGAACTAGTCTATCAATGTACTTTGCTTCTGATAAAGGTGTATAGTATGTTGTATGGTAGAGAAACATGGTTGTGGGGAAAGTTGGGACAGAAGAAAATCGGAGCATTTGAATTGAAAATTAGACGGACTCACAAGGTGTGCAATGAGAAGGTTCTCCATAGAATCGGCGAGGAAAGGAATTTATGGGAAACTCTGATAAGAAGAAAGGACAGGATGGGAAGACATCTATTAACACATCACGGAATAGCTTTCATGGTACAAGAGGGGGCTATACACAGTAAAAATAGTAGAGGAAGACAGAGACTGAAATACATCCAACAAATAATTAAGAACATAGGTTGCAAGAGCTACTCTGAGATGAAGAGGATGGCACAGGAGAAGAATTCGTGGCGGGCCAGGCCACATCAAACCAGTCAGGAGACTGGTGACGTAAAAAAAAAAGGTTTTAGTGAAAGTGTGGATTTATTTGAAGTATGTGTTATCTCTGCTCTTTATACCACATTTTCTAGGTATCATTGGAGCGTCATTAGCTCTGTCTCTTATTCCTAACGCTTCTAGCATATTTAGTAAATCACTAACGAACCTGGTAGTGGTTCGCAATTGTTAAGTATATCAAGGAATTGGATCTAGGTCCTAATCTCCTCCTTCTCCAGTGTCTTTACCGTCTCCTTCTTCCCCTCCTTTTGTTCATCTCCTCCTCTTCCCTCCCTCCCCCTCCTATCTTAGTCCATCATCTTCCCCACGTTCCCTGTACATCTCCAATCCAGTGCTCTCTGATCCATCTCCTTCTCCCTCGTCACCCTGTCCGTATCCTGCTTCCCATTCTTTACATCCATTTCCTCCCTGTTATCTGCCCATCCTCTCCTTCTCCCCCTCTCTGACTTCGTTTATTGTTGGCGCAAGTGGAACCTTAATTGAGAATGGAAGTCGAAATGAATGTGTAAATCGGTTGGACTATTTAGAACACAGGGAATGAGAGAAACCTTTCCAGCTGCTAGATCTGTGACGATAATAGCTTTAATGATAGTATTTCTCATGGTTTTAATCTATGAACAGGTAGGATCATAAAGGCAGCCATAAACACAGCTTCCCTGTTTCCTACTAATAATGACATTGAAAAGGGAAACGAAGTTGCACATTTTCATAGCACAGCTTATTATGTTCTTTCACGCAGCCGATTTAGAAGAAAGTGTTTACTCTTCTTGTATTATATGCCTATATCTCCAGTGGTTCAGGCTGTGAGTTGTCCGTCAGTCAATTAATTTGCCTGCATTCCCCATACACGGACTGGTATTTCGACACCATACTGGTTGCATTCCTGCGAAAGAAATAAACTACACACTAAAATCAGTTAAATGTTTGCAACACACCAAATTACCACTAACTGACATCAGTTCTATTTTTGCAATACACCAAAGATTTTATCACCACAGATAACACTCTGAAATACCGCTTTCAATTTATTCTTTTTCGCAAAACATCAGTATTCAATGCTGAATTTGTTGTCGTTATGAAAACATGCGACAGCAGAACTGTGTAACTGGATGACACACCTTTTTTTTGTTATGAAAACCTGTGACAGCAGAACTATCAAACCGAAGTCACATTTATTTCATTGCGATTTTCATACAAAAATACCATAAAACTTTCTGACCTTTCCAGTGGATTTCTCAAAAATTTTCTTTCATGCAAACTTTTACTAACAATTAAGAACCCCCCCCCCCAAAAAAAAACCAGCCAAATCGGTCGACCTGTCTTCAGCTGATGGTGTTTCGTGATTCAGTAATTGATTTTTAATTATGTAGCCGTGGTTAACAGCATTAAAAGTCATAGAAATTTCTAAAAATATTCCTATAACACATTAATCATTGTCAGGAGCTTCAAGCATCGTTTTATGAATTCTACCACTCTGGAAAGAAAACTGTGATTAATTTGGAAGGTTACATTTATTCCAGTAATTCGTTATTCTGTCATTGGTAATAGACAATTATTTCTGCGAATAATAACAGCAGCGAAATGGACTGGTAATTTCTCATTCCTTCTGCATTACCTTTCTGTTGCAGAGTTACAACTCTTGCCTGTTTTAAATACTTCTCTGATATGGACTGCTCATTTATTATGTTAGTTAAAACAGCTCAGATACTCTGTATGTATTGAAATTATATTATAAGGTTCCAGTATCACTGATTAAAACATTTATTGGTTATTACAACAGCTTTTTTGGAAGATTTCCATTGTCAAGCATGGTACCTAGATTAAATTACATTAATACTTGTTCCATAGATCATGAATGCGACACTTCGTAATGATGTGGAACATGTCAGATTAATAAAAGATGTCGTACAAGATATTACATTACACAAAATATTGCGTGACACTAATGTTTAAGTTGTTGTTTTTTCCCATAATTTATATCTAAAAATTCAACCAATGAGTAGAAGGAGTTGTCATCTAGAAATTCTTTTAATTTATTTTTAAATGTTAGTTGGGTATCTGTCAGGCTTTTGATGCTGTTTGGTAGGTGACCAAAGACTTTTGTGGCAGCATAATTTACCCCTTTCTGTGCCAAAGTCAGATGTAACCCTGCATAGAGAAGACCATCCTTTCTCCTGGTGTTATAGCTATGCACACTGCTATTACTTTTGAACTGAGTTGGATTATTAACAACAAATTTCATAAGTGAATATATATATTGTGAGGTTACCATGAGCATCCCTAGATCCTTAAATAGATGTCTGCAGGATGACCGTGGGTGGGCTCCAGCAATTATTCTGATTACACGTTTTTGAGCAATGAATACTTTTCTACTCAACGATGAATTACCCCAGAATATGGTGCCATACGAAAGCAGTGAATGAAAGTAGGCATAGTAAGCTAATTTACTGAGATTCTTATCACCAAAATTTGGAATAACCCTAATAGCATACGTAGCTGAACTCAGACGTTTCAGCAGACCATCAAAGTGTTGCTTCCAGTTTAACCTCTCACCAATGGACACACCTAAAAATTTTGTAAATTCTACCTTAGCTATAGACTTCTGTCCAAAGTCTATATTTATTACTGGAGTTGTGCCATTTACTGTACAGAACTGTATATACTGTGTTTTATCAAAACTTAAAGAGTGTTCGTTTGCTGAGAACCACTTGATAATTTTGTGAAAAACATCATTTCCAATTACATCCCTTAGTTCTTGATTTTTGGATGTTATTACTATACTTGTATCATCAGCAAAAAGAACTAACTTTGCATCTTCATCAATGTGGAGTGGTAAGTCATTAATGTATATCAAAAACAGTAAAGGACCTAAGACCGAAACCTGTGGGACCCAATACTTGATAGCCCCCCAGTTTGAGGAATCAGCTGTTGTTTTAACATTAGATGAACCTCTTATTTCAACTTTCTGCATTCTTCCAGTAAGTATGAATTAAACCATTTGTGCACTGCCCCACTCAAACCATAATGATTTAGTTTATCTAAAAGAATTCCATGATTTACACAATCAAAGGCCTTTGAGAGATCACAAAAAATACCAATGGGTGATGTCCGGTTATTCAGAGCATTTAATATTTGATCAGTGAAAGCCTATATAGCATTTTCTGTTGAAAAGTCTTTCTGAAAACCAAACTGACGTTTCGTTAGTACTTTATTTTTACAAATATGGGAGGCTACTCTTGAATACATTACTTTCTCAAAACTTTTTGATAGAGCTTTCTATGCAGTGGTTTTACAATGGCATACTTCAGTCTATCGGGGAAAACACCCTGCTCCAAAGAGCTATTACATACGTGGCTGAGAATCCTACTTATCTGTGGGGAACAAGCTTTAAGTACCTTGCTGGAAATGCCATCAATTCCGTAAGAGCTTTTACTTTTCAGTGAGTTTATTATTTTACTGATTTCAGAGGGAGAGTTGGTGGAATTACAGTTGTTTCAAACTGCACAGGTATGGCCTCTTCTATTAGTAGCTTTGCCTCTTCTAGTGAAGATCTAGATCCTATTTTCTCCACAACATTTAAAAAATGATTATTGAAATATTTTCAATTTCTGATTGTTTGTTAGTACAGTTGTCATTCAGTTTTATGGTCTTCCTGTGCTCTTGGTTCCCTGTTTCCCTTTCAATAATATTCCAAATTGCTTTAATTTTATTATCAGAGTTACTGATCTCAGACATGATACACATGCTTCTGGACTTTTTAATAACGTTTCTTAGTACCACACAATAGTTTTTATAATATTAAACTATTTTGGGGTCAGTACTCCCTCTTGCTGTTAGATACAGTTCTCTTTTACAGTTGCAGGATATTCTTATTCCTTTAGCTAGCCAAGGTTTTTTATATGTTTTCTTGGAGTTATGTTTAACTATTTTCTTGGGAAAACAATTTTCAAATACCCTTAAAAATGTATCGTGAAATAATTTATAATTCAAGTTTGCATCAGGGTCCTTATACACTTCATCCCAGTCTAGCTGTTGTAGGCTTTCCCTAAAGTTTGCAATATTTATATTGTTAATTAAATGCACTGCTTTGAAAGTCAGATTTGATATACTGCATGGAGCTATGTCATGTACTGTAACTAGCTGTGCACCATGATCTGAAAGACCATTCTCAACAGGATAAGCATTTATGTCCTTAAATTTATCTTGGTCTATAAAAAAGTTATCTATCAATGTACTGCTGTTCTTTGTTATCCGAGTAGGAAAATCAATGATGGAGCTCAAATTGAAAGAACTGAGTAACACTGCAAGGTCATTCTTCCTATTACACTCTTTCAGGAAATCAACATTGAAATCCCCTGCGTACACGAAGTTCGAGAATTACAGTGCCTTATAGTTCTAAAGGAATTTTAGTTTTAATTTTTTATCAGTCAAGAATTTCGGAGTTATTGAGGTATAATTGACATCACAGTCATAATTTTCATTATCACATATCACAAACAACTGTGTTTTAATTAATTTTTATATTTCTAAATTATGTAAGCAAGAGAGAGACTTACGTCTATGTAGTCCTAACGCATATATATATATATATATATATATATATATATATATATATATATATATATATATAATCTGGTATGACTGTATCAGGTTACTATTCTTCTTATATTTCATGTGAAATTCTAAAATATCGATTTCATGTCAATTTTGTGCTGTTTTGTACGGTGTGGCTAATATTTTTATATGATATTGTAGGTATTTTCTGTAAGTTTTTGACAGTTCACACCATGGATGTTTTATATTTACACAGTAACAGGCTATGGTCTGAGGTGATTTATATCTTTAGGTATCTCAAGTACGTATATTCTATCTTTGGTTCTTAACTTATGTCAATGTTGTTCTGACCTATAATTAATATCTGGTGTGACCGTTCTTGTTAGTTAGTTAAATGTTCCATTGATCAGTCTCATGGTGGAATGTATCAAAAATGTGTGTGTGCCCCTAAGCTTACACACTACTTCACCTAAATTATCCTAAGGACAAACACACATTCCCATGCCTGAGGGAGGACTCGAACCTCCGCCGGGCCAGCCACACAGTCCATGAATGCAGCACCTGAGACCACTCAGCCAGTCCCGCGCGGCTGGAATGTGTCAAGTGCGTAAGAAATGCACACATTCTTTCTTTCTTTTCTTTTTTTTTAAAAAAGGTCAAAATTTTTATGGACTACTCCATTCCATCAAATGACACAAAATCCATATACTATACCTACAGATTTCTTGATTCCTAGTCGGCAATTCATCTGCAGTATAGGAGTTGTCAAGGAGATATCATTTCGGTTTATTTTGAAATTATTAGTGCTGTCTGTCAGACATTTAATTTCATCTGGTAATTTATCAAAGAGTTTTATAGCAGCATATTTTACCGTTTTCTGTGTCAAAGATAAATTAAGTAGAACATGGTGTGATCTTTCTTTCTTCTGGTATAATAATCATGAATGTCACTGTTGTTTTGAAACTGGTCCATGTTGTTGAGATCAAATTTCATTACTGAGTAAATGTGCTGTGAGGCTGTTGTAATAATTTCTAACCTTTTAAACAGATGCCTACAAGATGTGTGACCATGAGCCCTACACACTATTCTAACCACTTTCTTTTGAGCAGTGTATACTTTTTGTAGTGTTGAGTTACCCCAAAATACTATTCTGTGTAAGATCAGAATTTGAAAGTATGAAAATTATGTTACCTTACTACTATCTATATCCTCAAAATTGACAATTACTCTGAATGCAAAAGTTGCTGAACCTAGTCAGTTTAGTAGATCCAAATATGAATTTTCCAATTAAGATTCTCACTTGCATGAATATCCCAATATATTTTGTACACTCTACCCTGGCTACTGACTTCTGTTGGTGTGTTATATTTATTGAAGGAACTGTATTCCTTGCAGTTGAAAATTGGATGTACTGTGTTTGTTCAGAGCAAGCCCATTCGCAGAAAACCAATTAATAACTTTTCCAAAGACATTATTTCTATCATTTTATATTGTATTATCAGCAAACAGTGTCAGTTTAGCTTCTTGTTTCCGATACGAAGGGAGGTCATTCACATGTATAACAACAGAAGAGAACCAATGATCGAACCCTGTTAGAACACCTAATGTAATTTCACCCCATTTAGATGAAATGGGAAACTTTCTTAAATCACCTAAACCACATAAAGAAACTTTTTTGTGTTCTTTTAATATGATTCAAACCACTCATATGCTACATCTGCAGGTCTACATCTACATGACTACTCTGCAGTTCACATTTAAGTGCTTGGCAGAGGGTTCATCAAACCACAATCGTACTCTCTCTCCACCATTCCACTCCCGAACTGCGCGCGGGAAAAAACAAACACCTAAACCTTTCTGTTCGAGCTCTGATTTCTCTTATTTTATTTTGATGATCATTCCTACCTATGTAGGTTGTGCTCAACAAAATATTTTCGCATTCGGAAGAGAAAGTTGGTGACTGAAATTTCGTAAATAGATCTCGCCGCGACGAAAAACGTCTTTGCTTTAACGACTTCCATCCCAGCTCTCGTATCATATCTGCCACACTCCCCTATTACGTGATAATACAAAACGAGCTGCCCCTTTTGCACCCTTTCTATGTCCTCTGTCAATCCCACCTGGTAAGGATCCCACACCACACAGCAATATTCTAACAGAGGACGAACGAGTGTAGCGTAAGCTGTCTCTTTAGTGGACTTGTTGCATCTTCTAAGTGTCCTGCCAATGAAACGCAACCTTTGGCTCGCCTTCCCCACAGTATTATCTATGTGGTCTTTCCAATTGAAGTTGTTCGTAATTTTAACACCCAGGTACTTAGTTGAATTGAGAGCCTTGAGAATTGTACTATTTATCGAGTAATCGAATTCCAACGGATTTCTTTTGGAACTCATGTGGATCACCTCACACTTTTCGTTATTTAGCGTCAACTGCCACTTGCCAAACCTTACAGCAATCTTTTCTAAATCGCTTTGTCACTGATACTGGTCTTCGGATGACCTTACTAGACGGTAAATTACGCCATCATCTGCGAACAATCTAAGAGAACTGCTCAGATTGTCACCCAGGTCATTTATATAGATCAGGAACAGCAGAGGTCCCAGGACGCTTCCCTGAGGAACACCTGACATCACTTCAGTTTTACTGGATGATTTGTCATCTGTTACTATGAACTCCGACCTTCCTGACAGGAAATCACGAATCCAGTCGCACAACTGAGACGATACCCCATAGGCCCGCAGCTTGATTAGAAGTCGCTTGTGAGCAACGGTGTCAAAAGCTTTCCGGAAATATAGAAATACGGAATCAACTTGAGATCCCCTGTTGATAGCGGCTATTACTTCGTACGAATAAAGAGCTAGCTGCACTGCACAAGAACGATGTTTCCTGAAGCCATGCTGATTACGTATCAATAGATCGTTCCCTTCGAGGTGATTCATAATGTTTGAATACAGTATATGCTCCAAAACCCTACTGCAAACTGACGTTCCATTATACAATAGAATTGTAATTTCTGTAATACACTTTCATGGTTCATACAATCAGAGGCTTTGGATATGATACAGAAAATTCCTATTGGTGACATTTTACTATTTAAAGACTCTATTATGTGGTCAGTGAAATTTTATATTGCTGTATCAGTGGAACAACATTTTTGAAATCCTAACTGTGATTTACTAAGTATTCCATTAATGTTGAGATGGGGGACTATTGAGTACATTACTTTCTTGACAACTTTTGAAAATGCTGTGAGCAAGTATACTGGCTGATAATTACTGACATCTGTCGTACCCCCATTTTTGTATAAAGATTTGACAATGGCATACTTTAACCTGTCTAGGAAAATACCTTGAGTTTGTGATGCACTACATATGTGACTCAGAACATCAGCTGTAACTGCTCCACCTTGTTTTAATATCTTGTTATAGATGTCATCTACTCGTACAGAATATTTACTTTTCAAACATCTAATGATTTTCCTTATTTCTCAAGAGGTTTTTAGGTGAAAATTAATCTGACTAGAATTTCTCAAAACTGACTCTTCTATGTACTGATTTGCTTTTTCTTTTCAACTATTCACACCAATTTTTTTCACCTACACTTAAGAAATGGTTGTTTAATGAATTATCTACCTGTGTACTGTTGGTTAAGATCATTCTCTTTAATAGTGATACTAGCTACCCCATTGGTTAGTTTTCCTGTCTCCCTTGTAACAACATTCCATATCAATTTGATTTTATTGCCCGAGTTGTTAATTTCATCTATAATATACATATTTTTCATTTTCTTACAACTTTTCACAGTACTTTACCACTAATTATAGTGTAAAATTACTTCTGGGTCTTTACTAATTCTTGTTGTCTTAGACAGTTTTGTTTTTATTTCTGAAGAAATACTTGCAGTAATCTGAAGTTTCTTTGAAAACTCTTTGGCGTTACATTTACTAATTTTTTTGGCCAACAGTGATCAAAAAGAGATTTAAATTTATCAAGAAGTGTGTTGCATTTGACATTAGAATTTGGCTTGTTGTATAGATATCCACAATCAACGTTCTCTGAAGTACTCTATAGATATTGGGTTGAGCAACCTTACACTATTACCTTAATGGTTTCTGAACTGTACATCCTGCTAGGTTTTGTAAGTTAATCAATTGTTCATCATGGTCTGATAATCCATTTATCACAGGGAATGCATGTGTTAGCTGTACATCCTCTTGGTGTACAAATACATTATATGTTAGAGTGCTACTATCTTGAGCTATACACGAAGGGAAATTGATCACTGAGATGTAAGTTATATGCCACTAATAACACTTCTGGTTTACTTTTCCTGTCAGAATTACTTAGAAAGTTTACTTTGAAATCACCACAGATTAATAACTTCTTCTTTTTGTCTGACAGACAGCATAATAGGGAGTCAACCTTTTTTGTGAATAGCTCCAAATCTCTTAATGGGGACCTGTACACTGTTGCAAATATTATCACTACATTATATAGCTGCAGTTCACATGCACAAACTTCAAAGTGCTGATGGACACAGAATTTGCTTACTTCTACAGTTTTGTATTTATACTCTTGTTTTGTGTAAACAGCAACCCCTCCTTTATCCATGCTAAATCTATAAGTTTAAGATTCTAAATTATGCCCATTTATACTGACACTTTCCAACCCCACAGTTATGGTATTCAGACAGAGAAGTATATCAGTCTCAGTCTTATTTTCGAGATCATCTAAACACTCAAACACCTCATCTACTGTATTTTTTATTCCCCTGATATTTTGATGAAGTAAATTGATACCATCCTTAGCTTTATCTCTCTTCACTGTACACAAGTTTTATAGCTTGTCCATAGCCTGTCCATATTTGTGACCACATGGTTGATTACTTATCCAGTCATGGTAGTAACCCTTGCTGCTGTACTGACCAGCAGAGACATCCCAAACTCTGAGGGATAATAATTAGTATTTTTCTGCTACCACTCACATTTATTTATTTTATACTTAGCATCCTACAATGTGTTTCAAGCATGTTTTACTCCTCATCAATCGTTTGTGCATACAAACACCAGTTACGGTTTTTAAACTTAGCCAGCATGGCGTCAGCTAACTTTGATGGATATTTATGATGGTGGCACTAGTTTAATTTGTGACATTTATGTCTCCACTCAATATAATGTTGACTTTTGTACTTCCAGCTTTATGCATAACTTTTATTAATTTATTGAAAAACGCTTTGACACTACTACTTGGGTAATGTTACAAACACAGAATGATTTATTTCTTGGTGATGTCAAGTGCAACAAATGAAATAAATGATATTATAAAGTGTTTGTCTTCATGGCATGGAATAAGGACAGTCTTCATTTAAACTGTTTTCCTTTACTGCTACAAATACGTGATTCTCCTCCCTTTGAAGGAGTCTTACAGTAAGAGTCTGTCCCTTCATACAACAATAATACTACATATTCGATTTCTGTGTTTCTACAGCAGTTCTGAGCAACACAAACTACTCTCCAGTTTAAAGATTGGAGCTCAATTTCACATTGCTGTATATATATATATATATATATATATATATATATATATATATAAAAACAAAGATGATGAGACTTACCAAACAAAAGCGCTGGCAGGTCGATAAACACACAAAAAAACACAAACATACACACAAAATTCTAGCTTTCGCAACCAACGGTTGCTTCGTCAGGAAAGAGGGAAGGAGAGGGAAAGACGAAAGGATGTGGGTTTTAAGGGAGAAGGTAAGGAGTCATTCCAATCCCGGGAGCGAAAAGACTTACCTTATGGGGAAAAAGGACGGGTATACACTCGCGCACACACACACACACACACACACACACACACACACACACACATATCCATCCGCACATACACAGACACAAGCAGACATTTGTAAACGAATGTCTGCTTGTGTATATATATATATATTTGATTGATGCTCTTGCAGACGATTACTTAATTTGTGAAATGTTCCCTGTTACCTTGTCTAATGCTTTCTTTTTGTTTATGAATGTAACAAGTATTCCAATTAATGTGTCAGAATATTTCTTCTGAATGCTTAGTACAGAATTTTTTAACTAATGGGAATACTTTCTAGGCAAGAGAACCGGTAGTTCAGATTTTACCTCAAAAAAAAAAAAGACCTACTTCTCCTGTCCATGACAGTAGGCATTTGAACATGCATGGCCCATCCATGGCCCTGCATCCATGGCCCAAGAGCGATTTCTATACGTTCATGAATCAGCTGTACCGTTCTGTCCTTCCCAGTCCTTTTTATGTGTAGGTCATTCCTGGAGAAATTTCGTATATAGGTGATCCTGAATGCTACCACAGTGATATGCACAGTCGGCAGCCATCAGTGCCATCTCTAACCTTACATTAGTCCTTCTCAGAGCCCCATTAAGATGCCGACCATGATGCCAAAACAGCTCGACAAGTGTACGTTGCTGCCACGAGTCAGGGAAGTCGTCTTGTCTAGGTCACTACCTATGTCATATACCCCATTTCTGTACAAACGTTTCTTGCAACACTCACTATCTACATGGCGCTCTTTTGAAAAATCTTTGCAGAAAGACGCTAAGTCTTCTATCACTTGACTCAGCCCGGGATTTGGTTTCAAAATGCTGGTGGCCTGTTACGCTACCCCTAAGCGTTCCTGTAATTGAGGGCTATGGCTACTACCTAACAGCCTACCTTTCTTCATCCTGACACTTTGCACATTTCTAGGCTTCCTCATCTCATTTTATGTGTGCTGCTCATTTACTGCTCTGAGTCCTATCTGAGTTGCTTTAATCGCCTGGTTCCTATGTAAACCTGTTGTTGTGTTAAAATACGCTCTCTCCATGGCTAGAAAACTAGTTATTAATATATCACATTCTGAGCTACGTTAGGAAAATCAGGAAATAATAATCCCTTTAGTTCATGTGTGTATGAGTGTTCTATATATCAAAGTTATTATGCCTTAATAAAGTGGGATAACTCTCATTAAATCATATATATTTCTTTACAGAGCCACGAGGAATCGGGTTATTATTCCACTATTCCAGAAAAACGAAGCCATGAAGGAAAAGAGTGTGAAGAGCTACGAGGAATAATAGACAGTCTCCAAAGAAGGATAGAAATTCTTGAATCAGAGAGGCAAGATTATCGTGGCAGTGACACATATGAAAATAGAGAATTAGCTAATCTAAAAGAACAACTTCAGAATCTTTCAGTAGAACGTGATAATCTTGTTTCTCAATTAAACAATTCCAGAATAGAAGCAGAAACGTTGCAGCAAGAAAAGGCAAGGTGAGATATAAAGCATAATTCATCTGGCATTCTAAACACTCATTGTGAACAAAGATTGTGCTAGCCTTAGGTGTCACTAAATACATTTTAAGTTCATGATGAAGATCTGATTTTTACATTGCTGTTAGTATGACACTGTAAGTATGTTCAGAGATCATAAGACCAACAGAAAAATTTAAAGCAATCAATTTTATTAACAGTTCCATTCGAATTTTAACCGTTATTTTGATAACTATCTGTCTTCAAATAGAACCACAAAAATGTCTCTATTGAATTAAGGTTATAGTTGGCAAACTATGTTGAATAAATTATAGGTGGATGAACTGATGTACTATTTTTGTGCTAAACAATTAGGCGATGGTAGAGAAACGTATTGTAATGATCCATTAAACTGTGGGCGTCAAGCCTCGTAAATTGTATTTCTTTTCCTTTTCCTGCCTCGAGACGACTGGGTGCTGTTGGGTCGTCTTCATCATCATCGTTCATCCCCATTGTGGTCAGAGGAAGGCAATGGCAAACCACCTCCGCTAGGACCTTGGCTAGTACGGCTCTGCGGGTCTCCCGCATCGTCCCCTACACTCTTCGGAGTATGGGACCTCATCATCATCATGTTAAATATTTAGCCCATATAGATACCTTACGGCATCTTGAGAGTGAGTCGACAACTAAAGCACTCATTCTATCCTTTGAAAACCGCGGATCGCGACATTTCACACGCAGCTACAAATACACAAGCGCCTCCAACGTTGATGGGAGGCAAAGAAGTATGCATGAAGTGAGTCTGTGGCTGCATGGTCGATCCACGGTGGCATATCGATGTATCTATATGAGATGCATTGTGGGAACGCTTTGCAAAATCCATTAAAGAACATGAAGATGCATTTTATATTGTAGTTTACTACCATTGCTGATATTTAGACAAGCCATTTCAGTGCATCAGATTGCAATAAGACAGACTATTTGAAGTGCAGTAATACACTTGAGATTAACAATTGCATAGAATGAAATTGGAGGATTAGGCCCACCAAATGCAGAAATGTAATTTATAGACGTCGTAATTTCCTTTTTGTTTTGACATGAGTTATCTATTTTGGAACATAGGTAAACTGATTGTTAATTATGTCTTTTCGCTAAAGTATTTAAGACATATCAACCAGTATTCTGCCATTATACAATAGTATTTAAAAGCAGAACATGGTCTTTCCATTAATTATAATCTCAGGATCACTTTTCTAATTATCACTTATTAATGACATTGAGACATACAGAATATTGATTGGTGAGATATTACTAGGGTGCCCCAGTTCATATCAGTACCGAAGTATTATCAATTCTTTTACAGTATTTGCTGACTTGGGGCATTCGTACTGTTAATGAGAGATGGCAGTATTTATCAGCTAGAAAGAGAGAGAGAGAGAGAGAGAGAGAGAGGACCAGTGTCTAACAGCACTAACTAGGACTGGTTATCACGGCTTACCTAATGGTGCAACTCTCTAGCTGCTGTCCTGTGGAAGTCGACATCTTGTGTTGCACATTAGGTTTTGTTATAAAGCCCCAAGTTGAAATCTATCAGAATTTTTCACCTTCGTAGATATCCTATGAAAATGTGTTGTGGGCTACCATTATTTTTCAGCTCATCAATGGTTGTGGATTTTTGCTGTACATCTTGTCTTTAGTATATCCCCACAAAAAGGAGTTGTATATATTCAGATCCAGCGAATATGGCACCAAATCGCGCCCATGCCAATGGCCTCTGGGTAACCCAGAGACAGAATTCGGTCCCCTAAGTGCTCCTCCACGACATCAAACACTCTCCTGCTTCGATGAGGTCGAGTTCCGTCTTGCATGAACCACATATTTTCGAAAGTAGTGTCACTTTGGATAACAGAGATGAAATCATTTACCAAAACCTTCACATACTGTTTGGTAGCCACCGTGCCGTCAAGAAATGTCACACCGATTATTCTCTGACTGGACGTTGCACACCACACAGTCACATGTTGAGAGTGAAGAGATTTCTCGATCACGAAATGTGAATTCTCACTCCCCCAAATGCACCAATTTCGCTTATCGACGAACCCATCCAAATGAAAGTGGGTTTCGTTGCTAAACCAAACTATATTCGAGCATACTAATTCCTGTCATGCCCCATGGCCAACCGTGCAGTTTGAACGTCCTAACGCAAACTGTTAAGTTATGACAATTTTATTTCATACAGTTCAATAATAGTCGCCCTGTAACAATAATATACAACATATTAACTTTTCAAACCAATGACTGCCAGACAGCTGGTGTTTTGTCCATGGTGAGGTGTGCTGCTGTGAAGTCTTCATCACATGTAGTCAAATATCGAGTGTTACTAGTCACAAGAGTTGCAGTCATGCATTTAATGTATGGTGTGGCAGGATACAGTGCCCATAAAGCAGCATGAATGTACAAGAATGCTTTCCCAACAGGCATAATCCTAATTGGAAGAAATTTATCTCTGTGGATACCTAGTTACTAGACATGAAGTGATTCACGCCACAGAGAGCTGGCCAGGATACCAGAGGATACTTTGAGGAGATGGTGTTCGATCGTGTAGCCAACTGTCCATCAATCTGCACCTGTCAACTGTCCCATGAAATGCACACTTCGAGGGACACAGTGTGGCGTGTACTTGTGGCACATGAATTACACCCCACTAGAAAAGAATCTATGCAAGCACTGGGATCAATGTATTCACTTCTGTCAACTGATTATCCACCACAGTGCTGTAGCGCTGAACCTCGTACAGTTGGCATTGTTTACAGATGTGGCCTCAGTCACGCATGATGGTATTTTCAACAGCTGTGACAGCCTTGTCTGAAGTGAGGACAAACCCCATCGCACCCACATTGGTGGCCACCATCAACGATTCTCTGTCAATGTATGGGCGGGTATTGTCCAAGACCACCTAATACAGTCTTATTTGATACCTCCCGGTTTGACTGGTCCACATTACCTGGTGTTCCTGTGAGATGTACCGCCACAGTTGTTGAGACTGTACCCCTTGTGCGCTAAAGGATGTGATTTCAACATGACGGTGCTCCAGCCAACTTTGATGTTAATGTATGTGAGCACCTGAGCAATACACACCTTCATTGTTGGATTGGAAGGGGAGCTCCTGTCCCATTTCACACCTCTCGGCTTTTTTCTCTGGGGTTACTTCAAGATGTTGGTGTATAAACCCATATAGAAATAGATGACGACCTGCTTTTAGGGTCCAAGCTGCCTGTCTCCTGACACAACAAACACAAGGGATCTCTGAGAGAGTGCAGCAGAACTTCATGTGACATTGCCATGCATGCACTAAGATTGGCAGTCGTCACTTTCATCGATTACTATGAACTTCGTTGCTGTTGTGCACACACTTTGTGTGTCCATAACATAATAAATATTTATTTTTGACCAGTGGTTACCTATCTCAATATAATCGGTTGTGGACCCTCTATCACCTGTTTCAGTGTAAGACAAAAGATTTGAGATACCCTGTATAAATGCGAGGCAAGAAGCTACTTAAATTACAGAATAAAAAGCAGCTACATTGTTTCATATGCAGTCGACAATAAGAGAGAAGTGTATTGAGCTAATTGAAGGTAGGTGAAGATCTGAAACCTGTCTTGGGATGAATAAAGCTATACAAAATATACCTGGCTACTGCATTTTTCAGGTTGTTTAATCCACAGCCATAGAGCTTTATCAACATTGTCGTGAATAAATGAAAGGGTTGAATGCTCATCTTGCTGTAGCTCATCATATTGGTATATAGTCTGGACGTGACTGTTATCCTTGAAGGATATTTGCTCTATGTCTGTTTAATCACTGAAATGTCTTCGTTTCTTTCGTTGGAAAATGGCTTTGTGTCGAAAATTATTGCTAAACCTTCCTTTACAGACTGTGCAGCCATTGTGCTGAAGCATGGCCACTTTGGCTCTGAGCTTCAGCATGAGCAGGTATGCTGAGATAGTAATTGGTGGCCTACTACACTACCCACACAGAAATTAGATACGAGACTTGTTTGATACCCTCCTTTGGCTTGTCTAATTCGCTCATAGAGGGCTGCTTTCATCATCTTTAAAATGTAAAGGTCTAGCTGATCCATACCCTATGCCTCGTCAAGTGTTGTATCTAACACGAGACTATGAGTAGACTAATTTGTTGTGCATCCCAGCTCTTGCCATTTAGACATGTTAATACACTCCTGGAAATGGAAAAAAGAACACATTGACACCGGTGTGTCAGACCCACCATACTTGCTCCGGACACTGCGAGAGGGCTGTACAAGCAATGATCACACGCATGGCACAGCGGACACACCAGGAACCGCGGTGTTGGCCGTCGAATGGCGCTAGCTGCGCAGCATTTGTGCACCGCCGCCGTCAGTGTCAGCCAGTTTGCCGTGGCATACGGAGCTCCATCGCAGTCTTTAACACTGGTAGCATGCCGCGACAGCGTGGACGTGAACCGTATGTGCAGTTGACGGACTTTGAGCGAGGGCGTATAGTGGGCATGCGGGAGGCCGGGTGGACGTACCGCCGAATTGCTCAACACATGGGGCGTGAGGTCTCCACAGTACATCGATGTTGTCGCCAGTGGTCGGCGTAAGGTGCACGTGCCCGTCGACCTGGGACTGGACCGCAGCGACGCACGGATGCACGCCAAGACCGTAGGATCCTACGCAGTGCCGTAGGGGACCGCACCGCCACTTCCCAGCAAATTAGGGACACTGTTACTCCTGGGGTATCGGCGAGGACCATTCGCAACCGTCTCCATGAAGCTGGGCTACGGTCCCGCACACCGTTAGGCCGTCTTCCGCTCACGCCCCGACATTGTGCAGCCCGCCTCCAGTGGTGTCGCGACAGGCGTGAATGGAGGGACGAATGGAGACGTGTCGTCTTCAGCGATGAGAGTCGCTTTTGCCTTGGTGCCAATGATGGTCCTATGCGTGTTTGGCGCCGTGCAGGTGAGCGCCACAATCAGGACTGCATACGACCGAGGCACACAGGGCCAACACCCGCCATTATGGTGTGGGGAGCGATCTCCTACACTGGCCGTACACCACTGGTGATTGTCGAGGGGACACTGAATAGTGCACGGTACATCCAAACCGTCATCGAACCCATCGTTCTACCAGTCCTAGACCGGCAAGGGAACTTGCTGTTCCAACAGGACAATGCACGTCCGCATGTATCCCGTGCCACCCAACGTGCTCTAGAAGGTGTAAGTCAACTACCCTGGCCAGCAAGATCTCCGGATCTGTCCCCCATTGAGCATGTTTGGGACTGGATGAAGCGTCGTCTCACGCGGTCTGCACGTCCAGCACGAACGCTGGTCCAACTGAGGCGCCAGGTGGAAATGGCATGGCAAGCCGTTCCACAGGACTACATCCAGCATCTCTACGATCGTCTCCATGGGAGAATAGCAGCCTGCATTGCTGCGAAAGGTGGATATACACTGTACTAGTGCCGACATTGTGCATGCACTGTTGCCTGTGTCTATGTGCCTGTGGTTCTGTCAATGTGATCATGTGATGTATCTGACCCCAGGAATGTGTCAATAAAGTTTCCCCTTCCTGGGACAATGAATTCACGGTGTTCTTATTTCAATTTCCAGGAGTGTATATTGGGTATCTCATATCTGAGGTGGTGCTGAAAAGTAATGCCTCCGATATTTTTGTTGAGGTTCTACATATCATGCATATTACTAAATCAACACTCTCGCTTTGTTATTGCAAGTTTTAACCATCTGCCAATGGAGGGATCCGAATTGTAGCGTTTAATGTGGGTGTTGTAACGTAATATAGGAGCCCGCTAGATGTGGCCTGATACGTGTGTGTATGATGGACAAGTGGAGATGTGGTGATGGAGTCCTGTGGAACACTGAGGCGCTAATGAGATATTGTTGAATTAACCGTCATTTGTTAACAAGAGTTTGGCATTCATTTAGTCCACTTCCTTGTTCTACCCAGCAGTAGCTGTGCTGAGCCCATGTTACATTAAGGCATAGAGTAACACGCCCATGCCCCGGCAAGGAATTTGCAGGCACAGGCTCTGGTGTAGTCGATGGTCAGTACTGTGGCCACATAGTGGGAGGGTCCAGTGGCCAGTGAGTCACTACAGCCTGGCATGGCTGTGGACGTAGATGGAGCCTCAGCACTCTTGTTGAGTAAAGCTGCTCGTAGACTTGGCCCCAGAAATCTCATGCCCCTGTTGTCAGTTGTCAAGATAAAATGTAGGGTGAAGATCAACCTGAGAGGTGGTCCCAGCATACAGCTGGTAAAATTTTATTTGTACTGCCTAGGAGTGGTGGCACAGGTGCCTTGCTCCCAAGGTGAGTAGCTCGCAGATGAGCAGATCAGTTCTTCATTCACGAAAGATTGTCCCGGCCTTCAATTTCTGTGAGTCACTATTATGACGTGCAGGAGTGCACCTCACGGAGGTAAAGTTCCCTCCACAGCCAGACGACTGCGGATTTGTAGCAGCCCACTCTAAGGTGGCGGTGGCTGTATTCACCAGGGCGTCCTGCACCTAGTAGAGCTGACCTTGCATCATTATCCGTGATGCAGATGGAATGGCCTAACTCTGAGAGTGCGTAGAAGAAGGTGAGCTTTTTCTAGTAGTCGATTATGTGATTCCTCCCGTATGTGTAATTGAGTTTGCTCCCATTTTCTGAGCATATCCATGCTCTTTGCTGGCTTAATGATCGACTTCAGGGCTTCATCGCATTCCTTTATGCAAAGTTTGTATGTTGAAAGTCGTTTTTGTCTCATCCCTAGGTAGAGTAATTGCATATAGTCTCGTTTCAAAAGATCGTTGTCTCTGTTCTGCACTGTTTTCTGAGTACCGAATGAGGAACTACTGGTGTCCTGTGTCACATACTATGAGGAAATAAGCTCCCTGTCTGTTTGTGGTTTGGTTTTTCTGAGTGTTGATATAGTTACGCCACTGTTGCGTACTTGTTGTACATGCTCAACCTAGTCATCCCGGCCAGTTCTAAGAAAACTTTATTGCTACACATAATTGCCGTTCTGCTGACGCAACAGCAACTATTCCAGTACATGAAAACAGCATCTTGCTATGAAGTCTTCAACCACAGATAATGTACCTCCAATTGAAATTCGTAGAAGAATGAAAGCTATGAATGATGATGATTATATCAACATCAGTAATGTATGACAGTGAGTTATTCATGCTCGTAATGAAGAAACGATGGTGCTAACCTTAACTTGTGTGACAGAACTTGGAGAGGACGATCGTGTATGGCAACTGAAGGAACTCATTGGAATCGAGTTGTTGCACTCTTTACAGAAAATCGTTGTGTAACATACAAGTAGATAGAGCTTTCTGGTAAGTATGGCCACTCATTAGAGCATGTACAAGCCATCATGGCACAACTACACTACAGAAAACTGTATAGATTCCGGGTGCCTCGAATGATCACTTCTGAAATGAAACAGAGTAGATTGGACATGTGTCAACAATTTCTTTTGCATCTTGAGCATGAAGATGATGGGTTCCTTGACAACATTGTGACAGGTGATGAAGGCTGGGTTCACCATTTTGACCCCAAAAACACGAGAGCAACAAGTGTGTAGTTCTGTTACAATGGATCACTGACCATCAAAAAGTTCATGGCGATGCCATCAGCGGGCAAATTCATGTTCAGTGCTCCAGGATCTTCAAGGTGTGGCGTTTTTGGAACTCACATCTAAAGGCACCACTAAAACTCTGCAAGATACTTCAAGACCCTCAGAAAACTGAAAGGACGATTTACTCTCCTTCAGCACGATAATGCCAGACCACTCGTGAACGCTGCGACATTGAAACAATCCTTGACTTCGTTGCCATAGATCATCCTCCATACAACCCCGACTTGGACCCATTCGATTTTCATCTGTTTCCAAAACTTACAGAACTCATTCGAGGGCTTCAGTTTAATATGCTGAAGCGGTGCATGTTGAGGTGAGGTTGTGGCTCCATCAACAAAACCCAACTTCCTTTTCTTGCCAGAGTGTCTATGACGAGAAATAAATGTGTAGACATGAATAATAAGTATGTCGAATGTTATTAACGTTTTTTATTTAATAATATTTTCACTTAATAAATTCGGAGGTATTAATTTTCAGCACGCCCTCATATGTGCACTACATATCACACAGATGTGGCAGTCATGATATCTTCACACAAAAGACGACAACCCCGAACCTTTCTGAGGTACTAAAATTCAGAATGATGCCCCCTCATCCAAATTTTTTTTTAAAATTACGCTACTGGCCAATAAAATTGCTACACCAAGAAGAAACGCAGATGATAAACGGGTATTCATTGAACAAATATATTATACTTGAACTGACATGTGATTACATTTTCACGCAATTTGGGTGCATAGATCCTGATAAATTAGTATCCAAAACAACCACCTCTGGCCGTAACAACGGCCTTGATACTCCTGGGCATTGAGTCAAGCAGAGCTTGGATGGTTTGTACAGGTACAGCTGCCCATGCAGCTTCATCAAGAGTAGTGACTGGCATATTGTGACGAGCCAGTTGCTCGGCCACCAATGACCAGACGTTTTCAATTGGTGAGAGATCTGGAGAATGTGCTTGGCCATGGCAACAGTCGAACATTATCTGTATCCAGAAAGGCCCATACAGGACCTGCAACATGCGGCCGTGCATTATCCTGCTGAAATGTAGGGTTTCGCAGGGATCGAATGGAGGGTAGAGCCATGGGTCGTAACACATCTGAATTGTAACGTCCACTGTTCAAAGTGCCGTCAATGCGAACAAGAGGTGGCCGAGACGTGTAACCAGCGGCACCCAATACCATCACGCCAGGTGATACGCCAGTATGGCGATGACGAATACACGCTTCCAATGTGCGTTCACCGCGATTTCGCCAAACACGGTGGCGACCATCATGATGCTGGAAACAGGACCTGGATTCATCCGAAAAAATGACGTTTTGCCACTCGTGCACCCAAGTTCCTTGTTGAGTACGCCATCGCAGGCGCTCCTATCTGTAATGCAGCGTCAAGGGTAGCCATGGTCTCAGAGTTGATAGTCCATGCTGCTGAAAACGTCGTCGAACTGTTCGTGCAGATGGTTGTTGTCTTGCAAACGTCCCCATCTGTTGACTCAGGGATCGAGACGTGGCTGCACGATCCGTTACAGCCATGCGGATAAGATGCCTGTCATCTCGACTGCTAGTGATACGAAGCCCTTGGGATCCAGTACGGCGTTCCGTATTACCCTCCTGAACGCACCGACTCCATTTTCTACTAACAGTCATTGGATTGCGACCAACGCGAGCAGCCATGTCGCGATACGATAAACCGCAATCGCGATAGGCTACAATCCGATCTTTATTATAGTCTGAAACGTGATGGTACGCATTTCTCCTCCTTACTCGAGGCATCACAACAACGTTTCACCAGCCAACGCCGGTCAACTGCTGTTTGTGTATGAGAAATCGGTTGGAAACTTTCTTCATGTCAGCACGTTCTACATCTGCATCTACATCTACGTCCATACTCCGCAAGCCACCTGATGGTGTGTGGCGGAGGGTACCTTCAGTACCTCTATCGGTTCTCCCTTCTATTCCAGTCTCGTATTGTTCGTGGAAAGAAGGACTGTCGGTATGCCTCTGTGTGGGCTCTAATCTCTCTGGTTTTATCCTCATGGTCTCTTCGCGAGATATACGTAGGAGGGAGCAATATACTGCTTGACTCTTCGGTGAAGGTATGTTCTCGAAACTTCAATAAAAGCCCGTACCGAGCTACTGAGCGTCTCTCCTGCAGAGTCTTCCACTGGAGTTTATCTATCATCTCCGTAACGCTTTCGCGATTACTAAATGATCCTGTAACGAAGCGCGCTGCTCTCCGTTGGATCTTCTCTATCTCTTCTATCAACCCTATCTGGTACGGATCCCACACTGCTGAGCAGTATTCAAGCAGTGGGCGAACAAGCGTACTGTAGCCTACTTCCTTTGTTTTCGGATTGCATTTCCTTAGGATTCTTCCAATGAATCTCAGTCTGGCATCTGCTTTACCGACGATCAACATTATATGATCATTCCATTTTAAATCACTCCTAATGCGTACTCCCAGATAATTTATGGTATTAACTGCTTCCAGTTGCTGACCTGCTATTTTGTAGCTAAATGATAAAGGATCTATCTTTCTGTATATTCGCAGCACATTACACTTGTCTACATTGAGATTCAATTGCCATTCCCTGCACCATGCGTCAATTCGCTGCAGATCCTCCTGCATTTCAATACAATTTTCCATTGTTACAACCTCTCGGTACACCACAGCATCATCTGCAAAAAGCCTCAGTGAACTTCCGATGTCATCCACCAGGTCATTTATGTATATTGTGAATAGCAACGGTCCTATGACACTCCCCTGCGGCACACCTGAAATCACTCTTACTTCGGAAGACTTCTCTCCATTGAGAATAACATGCTGCGTCCTGTTATCTAGGAACTCCTCAATCCAATCACACAATTGGTCTGATAGTCCATATGCTCTTACTTTGTTCATTAAACGACTGTGGGGAACTGTATCGAACGCCTTGCGGAAGTCAAGAAACACGGCATCTACCTGTGAACCCGTGTCTATGGCCCTCTGAGTCTCGTGGACGAATAGCGCGAGCTGGGTTTCACATGACCGTCTTTTTCGAAACCCATGCTGATTCCTACAGAGTAGATTTCTAGTCTCCAGAAAAGTCATTATACTCGAACACAATACGTGTTCCAAAATTCTGCAACTGATCGACGTTAGAGATATAGGTCTATAGTTCTGCACATCTGTTCGACGTCCCTTCTTGAAAACGGGGATGACCTGTGCCCTTTTCCAATCCTTTGGAACGCTACGCTCTTCTAGAGACCTACGGTACACCGCTGCAAGAAGGGGGGCAAGTTCCTTCGCGTACTCTGTGTAAAATTGAACTGGTATCCCATCAGGTCCAGAGGCCTTTCCTCTTTTGAGCGATTTTAATTGTTCCTCTATCCCTCTGTCGCCTATTTCGATATCTACCATTTTGTCATCTGTGCGACAATCTAGAGAAGGAACTACAGTGCAATCTTCCTCTGTGAAACAACTTGGGAAAAAGACATTTAGTATTTCGGCCTTTAGTCTGTCATCCTCTGTTTCAGTACCATTTTGGTCACAGAGTGTCTGGACATTTTGTTTTGATCCACCTACCGCTTTGACATAAGACCAAAATTTCTTAGGATTTTCTGCCAAGTCAGTACATAGAACTTTACTTTCGAATTCATTGAACGCCTCTCGCATAGCCCTCCTCACACTATATTTCGCTTCGCGTAATTTTTGTTTGTCTGCAAGGCTTTGGCTATGTTTATGTTTGCTGTGAAGTTCCCTTTGCTTCCGCAGCAGTTTTCTAACTCGGTTGTTGTACCACGGTGGCTCTTTCCCATCTCTTACGATCTTGCTTGGCACATACTCATCTAACGCATAATGTACGACGGTTTTGAACTTCGTCCACTGATCCTCAACACTATCTGTATTTGAGACAAAACTTTTGTGTTGAGCCAACATGTACTCTGAAATCTGCTTTTTGTCACTTTTTCTAAACAGAAAAATCTTCCTACCCTTTTTAATATCCCCATTTATGGCTGAAATCATCGATGCCGTAACCGCTTTATGATCGCTGATTCCCTGTTCTGCGTTAACTTTTTCAAATAGTTCGGGTCTGTTTGTCACCAGAAGGTCTAATATGTTATCCCCACGAGTCGGTTCTCTGTTTAACTGCTCAAGGTAGTTTTCAGATAAAGCAACCTTGTGTGAATTCTCTTAAAAGCTAATCATTTGCATATCACAGCATCTTCTTCCTGTCGGTTAAATTTCGCGTCTGTAGCACGTCATCTCCGTGGTGTAGCAATTTTAATGGCCAGTAGTGTAGAAGAACAATGTGGGTGTTTAAAATTTACGTAAACCGCATCTTTTGTAGAAAATTTAAATCAGTCATCTGGGTCTGGTCATGATGGACAAAGAGTGTGGGAAATCCTGCGGAACGTTAAAGGAAATGGATAAATATTCCAGACTAGGCCAGGAGGTAATCACAGAAGGAAAGCAACTTTGCATATATCACACAGAGACATCCAACATGTTCTGTATTTCAGATTAATAATACATAAAAACGTATAAATATTTATTTTACAACAATAATAAGATGTTAATGGTAATGGAAGCTGAGTATATTTTTAGTGGTTAAATTATGACCTTTTATCAAATAAAGTACCATGACCTAAATTTTAACTTTTCTTCAGTGAGTGTGCTGTTTTTAGTAATAATGTCGAAAGATCTGTGTACATCTTGGATCTAGTGTCTGCTAAGATACGCTTTAGATTAGTGGTGAAGGATTTCTTCAACTTTTTAGGTTAACAGGTACTTTTTTCAATACGAGTTTTGTTCTGAGCACAAAAAAATAACGTGATTCATTAAGATGAATGCCAAGATTGAATGACATCCTGATTATTGAAGTTATAAAATACCTATTGCTTTTAAAATTACACGACCTTGAGATTTACATTGTTGGAACTGGTTTTTCATTTTACTACTTATTGTCCACTTCTATTGCTATTTTAAATAGTATCTTTCCTTCTCTGTTGTCACGAAGTTGGTGAATAGTAGTGGAATCTGAATAATGATATCGTTAGCGACAGCTTTGTTAACAGGATTGTCAGCGTTCTCATTAAGGTCTGCAATGAAATGAACTTTCATCCACATAAGTTCTACTTTTTTTACATCTTCTACAACATTCTATCCCCTTTTAACCAGTGTTTTCATGTACCTATTTGCAGCATTGTTACATTTGCGTTTACGAAGCGTTCTAAGAACGTTTTGGGCGGTGGTTGCAATAAGAATCTCTGATGCACAGACATATTTTTCGTATAGCAATTGTTTCTCTATGGCACTAGTGTCGGCACTTCATGTCAAACTATAACATATTGTTCCTGAGGCAATAAGACAAGACTTTCCCATTTACAAATAAAGCAAGGTATACTATTGATTTCTACTTTCTTTCCAAAGTGTTATCTTTAATCTGGAAATCTGTTATAATTTCGTTCCACAGTCTCCTGTGGTTCATTAAGGAGGATCGTGCATGGTTCGAATCATGAGAATGCACGTGCTTAACTGTTAGACACTGTAGAAATCATAGAGATTTCTTATATATATTTTTTTTGTGAAAGCCAAGATCGCTTGATTTTGAGACCTTTATTCCAATTACTATTTTCGACGAATCGTGCTGTTATCTTCAGATTACAACGTATGCAAAGAAGTCCAGTAGCTTGTAATCTGCACAACCTACAACCATCTTTTGGGATGACCCAAATTTTACAAAAACTTCTATTTTTTCCTTTATTGTATTTTCCCTTTATACAAAGGCGGGCCAGCAGCGGCGTACAGATGCTGCTCTTCAGCCAACAGAAAGGACATATAGCAAACATGGAGACATAGAAACAGAAATACATGAATGTTAAAAACAGAAGACACACACAAGAATAGTGATGAAGGCATACGCCGGAACGCATTGCTTTCAGAAACAAAGTCCACAGTGCTCACAAACGAAGGTAATAAGTTTTACACTCGAATAGAGGAGCACATCGAAGATAACAATGACGCACAGCAATGAAGAAAACACCATTGCACTAAACACTGGTGACGATCTTTGGCACAGAAAACACTGAACACACTTGATGAGATGGGGTGGGACCTGCCACTGGGTGTAGGGGACAAGCAAGAGGGGGGGGGGGAAGAAGCCAGTGGGAGAAAAGAAGGGAGAGGGGATGGGAGAAAGTAGGGAGAGGTAGGGAAGCCTGGGAAGGGGGGAGGAAATGTGGAAAAATGGGAGAGGGGAGGGGGAGCAAGGAAGGATGGTGACAAAGAAGAGAGATGGAGCCCTGGAAGTAAGGGGGGAAGTGGGAGAGGAAGGGGAGGATCAGATCTGGTAGGAAGGGTATATGGAAGGAACAAGGACATCAACAGGGAGGGGGAGTTGGTGGAAGCCACCTGGGGCAAGGATATGGAGAGTGTGAAGATGAAGAGCAGGTGGGAGAGGATGGGAGAGACAAGTGGGTGGGGTGGATCAAGCTTGCAGGAGGTGTAAAGGATCTATATCCGATCGAGGAAAAGGAGGAGGCGCGGAAAGGGAATCAAATTGTATAGGATCCGCGTGGGGCATGGGAGACGGATGCGATAGGTAAGGTGGAGAGCATGGCGTTTCAGGATTTGGTGGGACTTGTAGTAGGTGGGAGGGGTGGAATTCCAGGCAGGGTGGGCATTGCAAAGGATGGGTCAGATGAAGGATTTATAAGTGTGGAGGATGGTGGAGGGGTCCAGACCCCATGTACGGCCATACAGGAGTTTAAGGAGCTGGAGTCAGGTACGTGCCTTGGCTTGGACTGTCCAGAGATGGGGGGGGGTCCAGGAAAGGCAGCAGTTGAGGGTGATGCCAGGGTACTTGAGGGTGGAGGTTGGGTGATGGATTGGCCATATATGATGAGGTAAAAATCCAGAAGACAGAAGGAAGGGATGGTGTTACCTATGATGATTGCCTGGATTTTTGAAGGATTGACCTTGAGCAGCCATTGTTCCCCGAAGTGGTGAACTGGTCAAGGTGGGATTGGAGAGGCATTGGGAGCATTGGAGGGTGGGAGTGAGGGCAAGGAAGGCAGTGTCATCGGCATATTGAAAGAGGAGGATAGGGGGGGGGGGATGATGGCATGTCTGCAGTATAGAGGAGGTAGAAAAGAGGGGAGAGGACGGTGCTCTGAGGCACACCAGTTGAGGGGTGGAAGGTATAGGAGTCTGTATTCTAGAGGGTAACATAGGAAGGACGATGAGAGAGGTAGGAGGTGACCAGGTGGACGTAATTAATGGGAAGGGCGAAGGTTAGGAGCTTGAATAGAAGACTGGAATGCCACACACAGTCGTAGGCACATTCTAAGTCGAGGGAGATGAAGATGGTGGATACACGGGAATTGAGTTGATCAGAGAGGAGGTGGACGAGATGCAGGAGAAGGTCATCAGCAGAGGAGGAGGGTCAGAAGCCACATTGAGTAAGGGGTAGGAGGCGGTGCAGCTGGAAGTGCAAAAACTTCTATTTTTTTCTTTATTGTGATTTCATTCCCCTACAACATATGGGCAGGGGAGAGCTGTCAGCAGCACAATCCACTGCTCTTCAGCCAAGTGACATGACAGCTAATACAAAAAGAAAATGTTACATATAAAGGCGACAAAAGGGGGACATAAAACAGAGAAAGGAGAGATAATGGAGGTAAAAATACACTGACATGGAGACATTCATGGGGGGACTATTAAAAAAGTTGACATAAAGTTGAAAAACACAGTTGGTGATTCGTAGAACACAAAAAAATGGTTCAAATGGCTCTGAGCACTATGGGACTCAACTGCTGTGGTCATAAGTCCCCTAGAACTTAGAACTACTTAAACGTAACTAACCTAAAGACAGCACACAACACCCAGCCATCACGAGGCAGAGAAAATCCCTGACCCCGCCGGGAATCGAACCCGGGAACCCGGGCGTGGGAAGCGAGAACGCTACCGCACGACCACGAGATGCGGGCCACAAAAAATATACTGAAGTCACACACACAGATTAAAAGTTGGCCACAGTATTAAAAACATTCCTGAACAACACACTTTAAACCCACTTGGAGCACACATGATGAAGAATAAAACCGCCAGGTGGGACCTGCTGAGGGAGAGGCCTGAAAGGAAGGAAAAGGAGGGGAGAGCAAGGTGCAGCAGGGCAGGGGACATGATGAAAAGAGCAGGGGCATCAGCGGGTGCACCAAGAGGCAGGAGACAGGTGGGGCAAGAGATGAGAGAAGACAAGGCAGGAGGGAGTGCAGAGACACTGAAGGGGAGCACAGGAGATGGAGGATGAGTAGGAGGGGAAAGCCGCTCAGGAGAAGGGAGGGGGAGGGGTAGATGTTGGAAGTTGCATTGGGAAAGGAGGCAGAGTGTGTGGAGATGGAGAGAGGGTGGGACACAATGGTAAAGATGCGGCAATGGGCTGGGGGTGGAGAGTAAGGGAGACACCAGGGGGTGAGGGGAATCGAGGCAGCAGACAATATATAGGGTGCGGATGTGTTCAAGGAAAAGGAGAAGATGGGGGAAGGGGATGAGGTCGTAGAGGATGCGCGTGAGGGATGGAAGGTGAACGCGGAAGGCGAGGCAGAGTGCATGGCGTTCGAGGATTTGGAGGGCTTTAGAGAACCTGGGAGGGGCGGAAATCCAAGCAACGCTGGCATAACAAAGGATGGGGCGGATCAAGGATTTGTAGGTGTGAAGGATGGTGGAAGGATGCAGACCCCATGTCCAGTCGGACAGGAGTTTCAGGAGGCGGAGTCTGTTGTGAGCTTTGTGTTGGATGGTAAGGAGATGGGGAGTCCAGGTGAGGTGGCTGTCAAGGCTGATGCCAAGGTATTTGAGAAAAACTTCTGCATACCTTTTTTCCCATACATGTGTTGTAGACATTTTGAGAACAAAGTGTAAATACATTAAAAAACTCTACATGGTTTGTCATTTATAGAGCACAATGCTCCCAGTTGGGCTGTCAAATGTATAAAAGATATAAAGTGCAACATCCATAGCGTCGGCGATTTCACGTGGATTAAACTGACGCACCTCAGAGTTCATGTGACTTGCTGTGTAAAAGTCAGATGGTGCCACCTCATTAACCAGCATATACAGAAATATTTTGAAATTGGTTTCATAATATTTTTACACAATTTCTGTGTAGAAGTCAGATGGTGCCATCTCATTAACCAGCATATACAGAAATATTTTGAAATTGGTCTCATAATATTTTTACACAATTTAAAAAACATATTACTTAATGTAGGAATCATAAAGGTAAATCTTTGCACCTGATTGATATATACAAATGTGGTGCATTTCACCAACATAAATTACGTGTGTGGAAAAAAATAATGGTGACAAACATTTGTGATCCTACTACCTGTCATTAACTCAAAAAATGGCTCTGAGCACTATGGGACTTAACATCTGTGGTCATCAGTCCCCTAGAACTTAGAACTAGTTAAACCTAACTAACCTAAGGACATCACACACATCCATGCCCGAGGCAGGATTCGAACCTGCGACGGTAGCAGTCGCGCGGTTCCGGACTGAGCGCCTAGAACCGCTAGACCACCGCAGCCGGCCTGTCATTAACTGCTACAAGTCAGCTACATATCTGATGTCTTTTGAGATTACAGAGCGCATGTGCCCTTTATGACTTGCATCTCCCATTTTAGCTTCTTCCTAATGGCACCCATGTAATTAAACGAATTTTTTTTGTACACGTTCTTTATGTACCAATAAATCCAATATATCTGCAGCACTCTCTGTGTATGTTTCACTACAATACTTTTGAACTTCTATGCTGACACTTTGCGTTTAATAGGACCCAGTAGCTTTGTAAAGAACCAGTTTTGATGCTTAAGTGGAGAATGTGCACATAGGTGTTTCTTCTTGTCCATAGGCTGGATCAAAAGTCTATCCGAGTGCAACCACATGGCTAAAACTACAGTTGTCCATTCATTGTGTAGTTATTTGAAACATATTTTGCTGCAGGTGACATTCTTAGCAACACATAGTGCACAATACTTTATTGTTCATATGTATAATTCATTTAGGACATTCGTTCGTAGCACATGACTCCATCCCATAATGTTACTATAATATAGTCAGCTTTTCAGCGGAAGTAAGAGGATCGTATAGTCGATCATCACTTTAGCAGAGCTACCAGATGAATCTACATATATGTGATTACTTTGCTATTCACAATAAAGTGCCTGGAAGAGGGTTTAGTGAACCACCTTCAAGCTGTCTCTCTATCGTTCCACTCTCGAAAGGTGCGCAGGGAAAACAATCACTTAAAATTTTCTGTTCGAGCCCTGATTCCTCCTATTTTATCGTGATGATCATTTCTCCCTTTGTAGATGGGTGCCAACAGATGTTTTTGCAATCGGAGAAGAAAACTGGTGATTGAAATTTCATGAGAAGATCCCGTTGCAACGAAAAACGCCTTTGTTTTAATGATTGCCACTGCAGTTCACGTATCATGTGTGCGGCGCCATCTCCCCTATTTCGTGATAATACAAAACGAGCTGGCTTTCTTTAAACTTTTTCGATGTCATCCGTCAGTCCCACCTGATGCGGATCCCACACCGCACAGCATTACTTCAGAATAGGGCGGACAAGCGTTGTCTAAGCAGTCTTTTCAGTAGACCTGTTACACCTTGTAAGTGTTCTGCCAGTGAAACGCAGTCTTTGGTTTGCTCTACCCACAACATTATCTATGTGATCGTTCCAGTTTAGGTTATTTGTAACTGTAATTCCTAAGTATTTAGTTCAATTTACAGCCTTAGATTTGTGTCACTTGTTTCGTAATCGAAATTTAGCAGATTGCTTTTAATACTCATGTGAATAACTTCAGACTTTTCTTTATTCAGGGTCAACTGCCACTTTTCGCACCATGCAGATATCTTACATAAATCATTTTGCAGTTCGTTTTGGTCGTCTGATGATTTTAGAAGACGGTAAATGACAGCATCATCTGCAAAAAATCTAAGACAGCTACTCAGATTGTTTCCTATGTCGTTAATATAGATCAGGAACAACAGAGGGCCTATAACACTTCCGCCGGGTATTACTTCTGTTTTATTCCATGACTTTCCGTCTATTACTACGAACTGTGACCTTTCACGCAGGAAATCACGAATTTAGTCGCACAGCCGAGGCCATATTCCGTAGGCATGCAGTTTGGTTAGAAGACGCGTGTGAGGAACAGTGTCGAAAGCCTTCCGGAAATCTAAGAATATGGAATCAATTTGAATTCCCTGTTAATAGTATTTATTACTTCATGAATATAAAGAGCTAGTTGTGTTTCACAAGAACGATATTTTCTAAATCCGTGCTCTGTGTCAATAAATCATTGTCTTCGAGGTATAATTCGAATACAGTATATGTTCCAAAACCCTACTGCAAATGGACGTTAGTGATATGGGCCTGTAATTCGGGGTATTACTCCTATTTCCCTTTTTGGTTATTGGTGTGACTTGGGCAATTTTCCAATCTTTAGGTACGGATCTTTCTGTGAGAGAGCGGTTGTATGTAACTGCTAAATATGGAGCTATTGTATCAGCATACTCTGAAACGAACCTGACTGGTATGCAATCTAGACCGGAGGCCTTGTTTCTATTAAGTGATTTAAGCTGCTTTTTTACACCGGGGATATCTACTTCCATGTTTCTCATCTTGGCAGTTGTTCTTGATTTGAATTCAGGAATATTTACTAACATCTTCTTTGATGCAGGAGCTTCGGAAAACCGAGTTTAATAACTCTGCTTTAGTGGCACTGTCATCAGTGACTTAACCGTTGTTATCGTGCAGTGAAGGTATTGTGATTCTTCAATTTCTCCAGGCGTATTCGGATGAAGAGCCTGGAGTGAGTGTACAAAGGACAAAATATTTCGGCAATCGACCTTGTTGCCAGATTCTCCCTCCCCCTCCCTCGGGCGCTTTCTTCGACGTCCGGGCCGCGGGCACTCTCTTGGCCGTCAGCGCCGGGGTTCGATGCCCGGCTTGTGGCCCAACGTCTGAGTGTTCCCTCGTAGGTCAACGCCCAGGGAGGTTTGCTGGCCGCGGTTCGGAGGTTCCTCCACCTGCCCTCGAAGTTAGAACATTCTGGGTTATTTCTATCTTCTCCTTAAGGCAGATAATGGCTGGTTCCCAAGCTTAGCTAAGAGAATAGCTGCTGTCACGATTCAGTTCAGGTTTTCTTACCATGATCTCTGTATCTTCTTTGATTATACAGTCACAATATTTTGAAGTCTGTGTTAGGACCTTAGTCTTGTCATAATCCATGCCGTCGAGTTCTGACAAGCAATGCTCGGCGATTGCATACTTATTAGGCTGTTGCAATCACGTATGCCGTTGGTGTTCACGGCATCGGTCTTCGGTGGTGCGAATTATCTGACCTGTGTATTCCTTACCGCTCTGGCACGGTATTTTGTAAACCCCTGATTTACGTAAACCAAGGTCGTCCTTAACACTGCCAAGAAGTATTCTGGTTTTAGTTGGAGGGCAGAAGACAGTCTTTACTTGATATTTGCGTAAAATGCTTCCAACTTTTCCCGATAAGGCCCCACAAAACGGAATGAATGCCATGGCCGTGTTTTCCTCAGGTTCTTCATTAGTTTCCGCCGGTTGTGTTGCGAGTGTCGGACGTAGAGCATCCCGGATTTGCCTTTCCTTATAACCAACCGTTCCTCAGAAACCCGTGTAGCCGCTTCCTGTGTGTAGTGGACTTGTGATCTATTAAGCGGAACCCGGAAATCCCCACCCGATGGCGCAAGTCAAGGAATCTGCAACCTACACGGTCACAGAACTGCTTGAGCTTCTGATTCAGACTCTCTACTCGGCTCTGCACCAAAGGGCCACAGTCGGTTCTATCAACGATGCTGCAGATGGTTAGCTCCGCCTTAATATCGCAAGCAAGACTGACAGTCTTTTGGCCGGCAGGAGTGGCCTAGCGGTTCTAGGCGCAACAGTCTGGAACCGCGTGACCGCTACGGCCGCAGGTTCGATCCTGCCTCGGGCATGGATGTGTGTGATGTCCTTAGGTTAGTTAGGTTTAAGTAGTTCTAAGTTCTAGGGTACTGATGACCTCAGCAGTAAGTCCCATAGTGCTCAGAGCCATTTGAACCATTTTTTTGGCAGTCTTTACCATTTCTGCTAGCCGCCCAAAACCAGGGAGAATCTCCTTCAGTCCAAAGCGACACACGTCATTGTTTCTGACATGAGCCACCACCTGCTGTTGGCTGCACCCTGTAGTTTTCATGGCATCCAGAAGCACCTTTTCCACATCCGGAATGACTCCCCCCCCTTTCCTCCACGTACGCACACGGAGTGCACACTGGCTTCCTTCTTCTCTTTGGCAGCCATGTTCCTAAGGGGCTCCATTACACACCTAACGTTGGAGTTCCCACCCTCTGCGTTTGCCCAGACCGTGCTTCCTCTGGAGCAGGGTGGACGATTGCATCCGGCTTAGAGACTTCGTCAGCCACAGATAACGCCCGAAACTTGTTCGGAAAACGAACCGGGGAGGCCCCACGATCGGCCCCTCGGTAAGTATTTCGCCCTCTGCTTTCTTTACTCTGTCTTCCATGGTTGACTGAGGAACATTTAAGGCTTGAGGAGCTCTCTTGGAAACATTTTCCGCTCGACAACATCTTGTATCGCATCTGCCATATTCTTTTGTTGCATCGCATCTGGCAAATTCTTTTGTGACCAACTGTCGTGTCGTTTTCCGCTGGTAGTTCTTCGTAATAACTACGGGAAAAAAATCTGTATGTAGTGACAAATTACGTACTTACAGCTTCTAAAAAAACTTATATGTAGCTATAAATCACCTGTACATAGTTTATATCACAACAAAAATACCGTATGCGCATGTTTTAACTTAATAGGCTCAGACGTTTACTGTCCATAAAGATTTTAAATGGTGAGGTAAAACCAGGTATTGCTGGAATTTACCCCTCTTCGCAATGCCCATTTTTACCCCTCGGCGTCAGAAAAAGTTACAATGGTATTTGTAAACCAAATACAAACAATGAGATATTCGCCTTAACATTAAAATGTGTGTCAAATAACACTAAATAAGCACACGTACTTATGAAGTATAACTGGATTATTTTCAAGATACACTTGAGTAGATAATTAAAGAAATTCCGACCGAAATCTTCTAGTCACCATTACAACGAAACTACATTTCATGCTCGCGAAACTCAACTCATACACCACTAAATAGCACAGTTAGAGCAACAGCGGTCACAGAAATACATGGGTACCCGCTTTTACCCACCTATCCGGTTTTGGACAACTCTCCCCTATGTTAAAAAGCAACAATATTCCAGCGACCTTTACTGAAACAAATAACCTTGGACAATTAGTTGGAAAGCATAAAGAATAACCGACACCCAAGAAAATGACACAGCCATAGAGAGATAAATAACATTTATCTCCTAATACAATGTTTCTGCCCTTATGAAATTATACAAACTGCAATAAATTTTGGAAATCTGTGGTAAGTTCCTGAGGTTCCAAACTGCTGAGGCCATCGGTCATTAGGCTTACACACTACTCAGTCTCACTTAAACTAACTTTAATTTTAAAATAACGATAAAACACGTAGCAAACCAGCAGAAGTCTCTCGCTAAGCTAAATACAGAATAAATGAAATTGCGCACTCTTCCTTTGCGCTGTATCTTAGTTATTAGTTTTGGTAGTGAAATTTTACGTCGCTTTAAGTGAATGAAGTTGATACTTAAAACTGCAAACTAAGCAAGTTAAACCTCTATTGTGCAATACAATAATGAACAGTTATTGAGGCAGAAAATTTAGAATTAAACTGGTCACTAGCAAACACACAAAATAGGCAGTAAATAATTAATCAATTTTCGTATTCTTACGACACTCTGTGACTGCTTGGAAAGGGACTCTGCCTGGTAATGTCTGAGGACAATGACAACATAGGTGCCCTACAAGTTTTAACTACTGCAGGTTATTATTCAAGTTAGTCATACTTTGTGAAAGAAATGCAAGTGGGTAAAGCCTCTACATTACTATATATGTCTGTTAACAGTTTTACGATGTTGTAGCAGTGCGGACGACGAAGAATGTAGCCGACGACAGTACTGAGCTGCCGCTGGTGCTGCTGCTGGATGAGAATCCCTAGTCGTCTTCAGAGCCACGGATAATCATGAGGCAGATACTAGTTAGAGTTGCAGCTTCCTCCACCTGTCCACTCCTACCGTGCTCTCAATACTAGCGACTTAACGAATTAGGCGCGCCTACACTGGCTCGATCATAGCTGCATCCCTCATCTGCGGGAGCGCCCAACAAACACTTCCGCACTGTTTCATGAATGAAACTGCTATGCCTCCTCTCTGCTCGCAGCGTGACAGAGTGTCTCCATGCTCAAAGATAAACAACGGCTCAGCTACTGCCATTTCGACGTTGCTATCGATACATTTAATTAAAGTTCCCTTGGCTATTGCCCAGCAATTTACAATATTTTCATTTTTTTTTAACAATCGTATTCACTAACTAGGATCACGTTACCAACTCCAGTTCCTCTTCTTCCTTTGTTGTTGGTTCCTGTTTTTCCAGTATTCCCTCATTTTCTCCCCATGAAGACTCTTCCTTTCTCCTGTCCGTGTTGTTCCCGATTTCTTATTTCTTCTGCTTTGAAAGGCTTCCAAATTTAGTAATTTATTTTTAAAACGGTTTCTTTCTGCTATTTCTGATTCTTTGATGTTGTTTCCATATAGATCTTTTCTTACTTCTGTAATCCATGCTGTTGTAGAATTCTTCTTGCAGACATATAGGAGTATTTGTTTTGTTAATCTATTTCCATCCATTTGGTAGAGGTGTCCGAAAAAGGTTAATCTTTGTTTGGCCATTTCTTCAGATATTTTCTCTATATTTTTGTAGATCTCCTCATTACTTCTTATTTTCCAACTATCTGTAGTTTTTATTGCACCCATTATTTTTCTAATAATCCTTATTTCCAGTACCTCTAGTTTGTCCATCTTATAGTTCAGCGTTAGTCATTCAGATCCATATAAACATTCTGGTTGTACCACTGTGGTGTAGTGTTTTAGTTTTGTTTTTCTAGATATACATTTCTCGTTGTAAATATTTTTGGTCAAACCATATGTTCTTTCCATTTTGTTAATTCTTACATCTATTGCAGATTTTCGTAGTCCATTCTGTTGCATAGTTTCTCCTAGATATTTAAATTTATTTACTCGCTCTATTTCACCTATTTGTGTTTCTATGAATTTTGGCGCATTTTTCTATCTTTGCCATAAATTTTGTTTTTTCAGCTAAAATTCTGAGGCCAGTCCTGTTTTCTATTTTTTCCAGAAGGTTTATTTGAATAACTGCTTCTATCAGGTGTTCTGAAAGTATTGCAAAATCATCCGCAAAAGTCTAGCAGTTTACCTTAATTACGTTTGTTTTCCTTCCCAGAGTTATTAGTTAAATTTTGTGCTATTTTAGCTCCAAAATCCAGATCCTTACAATTTTTTCTAGAACAATTAAACAGAAAGGTGATAAATCATCACCAGTTTTTATTTCAAATGGCTGAAGTACTACTTCCATAAAATTGACTGAGATATTTGACCTGTTAGTGTTTCATGAATTATATTTGCTAATTTTGATTTAACACCAAATTCTCTAGTGACCTCATCTATTGTTTCTCTGTCTATACAGTCAAATGCTTTCTTGAAATAAATAAATGACACTATTATTGTTTTGCTGGTTAACATTCTATGGTGAATTATTGACTTTAAGTTAAGAATTTGTCGTGCACAGAATCTTCCCTTTTGAACACCACCCTGATATTCTCCCAGTTTATCTACCATTCTGTTCAGGAGAATTTTTGATAATATTTTATATGCTACTGGCAGGAAGTGACATTCCTCTGTAATTATTGACATTTTGTTTGCCTCCCTTTTTAGGTAGCAGGTGGATTAATGCTGTTTGTCATTCAACTGGAATCGTTTTAGTTTCCAAATGTTCTCAAAAAGCAGCTGTAGAGCCTTTGATTTTTGGTTCTGACCACTTCAATAATTCTGCTTTAATGGAGTCTTCACCACTTTCTTTATTGCTTTTGAGTGTTTTGATGGCTTTATGAATATCTAACTCTGTTGGTGGGAAATCTTCCACTAGATTTTGAGGTGTCACTGAAAATTCTAATTTATCCATTGGAACTGGACAGAGTGTAATAGCTTTTCAAAATATTTTGCTAAAATTTCACAGTTTTCTTTGTTATATAATCCCATGTTGCCATTTTCATATTTGAAACAAATACTTGGTGCCTGATTTCCTCTAAGTATGTGTTTAAAAGTTTGGTAAAAATTTCTGGTATTATTTTTGGTGAAATTTTCTTTTATTTCAATGAGCTGAGAGTTTTCAAAGTTTCTTTTGATTTTCCGGATTATTTTTTATGTTTCTTTTCTTCGTTGTCGTAATTGTTCAATGCCTTCCTCATTTTTTCGAACATATCCATTTCCTCCATATATGAGCTCTTTGTTTTAGTGCTTCTGCACACTCCTCATTCCATCACGTCTTCTCTTTGCTCTTGGCCAGTCCTAAAGTTTTCTCTGCTGCTTGAGTTACTTGCATCTGGAGTTCACGCCAATCACCTTCTTTACTTGTCTCAATTTCTTCTCTAAAGTTTTCTATAATTTCTTTAGTAATATTAGCTCTAGTGGAGTTGTATCTGATCACTTTCTTGGTCACCTGTTTTGTTCTAGAATGGAGAAATTTTATTTTAATCTTAGAGAGATAATGATCTGAATCGAATTCTCCATTTCTGAGTAACATTCATAATTCCCGTGATATACCTTCTAGATATGGCTACGTGATCAAGTTGAAATTCCCCTAGGTTTGGATTTGGATGTCTCCAAGTTTTGACTTTTCTTGGTAGTTTGCGGAAATGTGTGGACATGCGTTTTAACTGGAACATTTTACACATATGGTCAGTCTTTCACCATTTCCGTTTGTTGTTGAGTATGCTTGATATTCACCAACAATAGTCCTAATTTTTTTCCCTCCAAATTTGCGCACTGAAGTCACCAAGAGTTATTTTAGTGTCCTTTTTAGGTATGATGGAAATGTCAGATTCTAAAAGGTCCCAGAACTGATTTACTTTCTCCAGATTTCTTCTGTTGTCAGCATTTATAGGTGCATGACATTTTATGAGGGTGTAGATTTTATTCTTCAACTATATTGTTAACATGGATATTCTTTCTGAATTCGATCTAAATTCTGTTACACTGTCTACGATTTTTTTGTTGGCATAAAATGCTGTTCCAAACATCGGCATGTTTTCCATTATTCTCACTGCCGGTTTCCCTTTGTAAATCTATGATGTTGTGTATGAACTAAATTATCATCTAAGAATCGTGTTTCCTGGACTGCTATAATTTGTATATCGTTCTTCTGCAGAAATAATTCAATATCCTTTTGTTTCCCAATTTTCAGAAGAGATTTTACATTGAATGTTCCAAAGTAGTACTTCTTGAACTGAAACTTGGAAGGCTTTTCAATATATTCCATCTCTTCTTCACCACAAGTGTCAGGACTCCCTAGAATCCTAGGTCCCATTGCATTACATGATGTAATGGTAGATTCCTCACAATATTTTCATTATAATTATAATCATTATACACAGATAGAGATAAATATACCATTACATCGATTACTTATTAAATATACTGCTTCAGAACCATAAGTATAATACAAGTTATCAACAGATATTAAACGGCAAAATTTTTGGGTAGTACAGAAAGTATTTTATCTGCATTTTCGGTGTTACAAACTACAATAACCCAACGATTTTAATGTCCACCTCTTCCTCTAATTTTGAGGAAGCCATAAAAATTAGATTAACAGATAATTTAATAAATAGGTATAATGGTTTTAATTTGGATAAGACATGGAATCCAGTTCTTGGTGTAATTAAACTGCAGGCAAGCTGTCAAGGTTTCACTGCCGCCAAATATAAATCGATAAGTGAATCGAATATCCGAACGTTATCATCACAGGTGGTGCGCATGTTAAGTGTACCTTTCTGCCACCGATCAGCATGTATGACCTGTGTGCACAGTAGCATCATGGTGGGGCATACACTGATCAGCCAGAACATTATGACCACTGCTCACTGTGATGTTGGATGCAGCCGTGTGGCACTGCAGGCAAGTGACGTGGTAACAGAAGTATGTGAGCAGAAGATACACGGATGGGGGATCGCTCTACCGAAGATATGGAGTGCAAATTGGGAAATCCATTGGGATAAGCAAATTTGACAAAGGGCAGATTATTATTACGCAGAGCATGTGAACAAGTATCTCGAAAAGGCGGAACTGGTCGACTGTCCATGCGCTACTGTCGTAAGCATCAACGGAAAGAGGTAAAAAGACAGGAAACTGCCAAAAGGCGCTAAAACCTTGGACATCCACTACTGTTGACAGAAAGTGGATTTCAGAGGCTTGTCTGCTCTGTACAGTAGGACAGATAGTGATTTGTGGCATCTCTGCCGAAAAAGCAGAATGCTGGCGCATGCACAAGTGTTTTGGAGCACATTGTTCATCGTACATTGTTGTACATGGAGCTCCACAGTAGACCACCCCTATGTGTTAACATGTTGATGCAAACACATCATCAATTACGATAGCAGTGAGTATGGAATTGTCGGTATTCGACCTTCGACGAATGGAAACGTGTTGCCTCTCCAGGTGAATCACATTTTTGCTACACTAGGTCGATGGTCGTCTCTACAATCACTGTCATCATGGAGAATGGCTGCTCGAAACGTGCGGCATGCCACAGATGCAGGCTGGTGGGTGCAGTATTATGCTATGGGAGTTGTTCTCCTTCGCTTGCATGGGACCTATGGTAGTAATCGAAGTGTAACAGGATGACCAGAGCAGGTGACGTGGTCGGGGTTGTAGGGTGTGGCTGGGTCGAAGAAGGTGGATGTTTTTAGCAATCTTCCTCTTTATTATTGGTTCTCCCAATACATTTTCCGGTAGCTCAGCACCACCGTGCATGTCGTGGTGGAGACGTGCTGATGCACGCAGTCTGGGGAACACGATGCCACGCTCGGTCAGCGGCTGCGCAGGCGGTAGGAGGTTAACAGCACGAGGCCTGGCACAGCTCACATACGCGGTGGTTTGTGACGACGCTGGGAGTCGCTGGTGCAGCAGCGGGCAACGCCCTCCGCCGGCTGGTCTTCGGGGACATTGTCACTGATGACAACGACGTAACAGCGACCGAACGCCCAATCGGTCGAACCGAATGCCGACACCCACCTCTGATGCCCTTAAATAGTGCAGACCGCTGCTGAATCCGCCGCTTACGCGGCGGCGTGTTTATTAGAAGGTTCTCGATGAGTTGGCTAACGCAACAGCGCCACACGCGGCCCGCGCCTGCGTAATTCTGCTAATGCTGCGTTCCGATGGATGCTGCGTACATACACACATACCAACGCTCGTTGCAAAACTGTGTCACCTGCATAACGCGCCGGCCAGCCTTCGTCCGCCGTCTGCCGTGAGGCTGGCGCATTGCGCACTGAAACGCACTAAATCACAATTTCGCACCATATTTCCTAAAAATAACCCCTTGTCCTCTACAGAAGACACGCTGACAGCTGTGAATCACCTGAATCCCTTCATGCTTGATGTCTTCCCCGACGGTGATATCATCTTTCAGCATTGTAATTGTACGTATCTCGGAGCTACAATGGCTTGAGAAACATTATAGTGAACTCACGTTGATGTCTCGGGGATCAGATTCTCCTGATGTAAATCCTATGGAACCCATCCGGGTCGCTATCGTGAGCCATCACCGCGTACACAAATCAGCGACTCATTATTTATGCGAATTACATGACCTGTGCATATACATCTTATGCCACATACCAACAAACCGTCGGGTCCCTGATATGCAGAACCAATGACGTAATTCGTTTCAGAGACGAACGGAAAAGGTACTACTAAGCAGGTGGTCATAATGTCTTGGCTCAATCGTAAATAGCCTTTCGCTCTCTGTATTTTACCCCTGCCACCTTCAGAATTTGAAAGAGAGTATTCCAGACAACATTGTCAAAAGCTTTCTCTAAGTCTACAAATGCTAGAAACGTAGGTTTGCCTTTCCTTAATCTAGCTTCTAAGATAAGTCGTAGGGTCAGTATTGCCTCACGTGTTCCAATATTTCTACGGAATCCATACTGATCTTCCCCAAGGTCGGCTTATACTAGTTTCTCCATTCGTCTGTAAAGAATTCGCGTTAGTATTTTGCAGCCATTACTTATTAAACTGATAGTTCGGTAATTTTCACATCTGTCGACACCTGCTTTCATTGGAATTGGAATTATTATATTCTTCTTGAAGTCTGAGGGTATTTCGCCTGTCTCGTACATCTTGCTCACCAGATGGTAGAGTTTTGTTAGGACTGGCTCTCCCAAGGCCGTCAGTAGTCCCAATGGAATGTTGTCTACTCCGGGGGCCTTGTTTCGGCTCAGGTCTTTCAGTGCTCTGTCAAACTCTTCACGCAGTATCATATCTCCCATTTCATCTTCATCTACATCCTCTTCCATTTCCATAATACTGTCCTCAAGTACATCGCCCTTGTATAGACCCTCTGTATACTCCTTCCATCTTTCTGCTTTCCCTTCTTTGCTTATAGCTGGGTTTCCATCTGAGCTCTTGATATTCAAACAAGTGGTTCTCCTTTCTGCAAAGGTTTCTTTAATTTTCCTGTAGGCAGTATCTAGCTTAACCCTAGTGAGATAAGCCTCTACATCCTTACATTTATCCTCTAGCCATCGCTGCTTAGCCATTTTGCACTTCCTGTCGATCTCATTTTTGAGACGTTTGTATTCCTTTTTGCCTGCTTCATTTACTGCATTTTTATATTTTCTCCTTTCATCAATTAAATTCAATATTTCTTCTGTTACCCAAGGATTTCTACTAGCCCTCGTCTTTTTACCTACTTGATCCTCTGCTGCCTTCACTACTTCATCCCTCAAAGCTACCCATTCTTCTTCTACTGTATTTCTTTCCCCCATTCTTGCCATTTGTTCCCTTACGCTCTCCCTGAAACTCTGTATAACCTCTGGTTCTTTCAGTTTATCCAGGTCCCATCTCCTTAAATTCCCACCTTTTTGCAGTTTCATCAGCTTTAATCTACAGGTCATAACCAATAGATTGTGGTCAGAGTCCACATCTGCCCCTCGAAATGTCTTACATTTTAAAACCTGCTTCCTAAATCTCTGTCTTACCGTTATATAATCTATCTGAAATCTGTCAGTATCTCCAGGCTTCTTCCATGTATACAACCTTCTTTTATGATTCTTGAATCAAGTGTTAGCTATGATTAAGTTGTGCTCTGTGCAAAATTCTACCAGGCGGCTTCCTCTTTCATTTCTTAGCCCCAGTCCACATTCACCTACTACATTTCCGTCTCTCCCTTTTCCTACTATCGAATTCCAGTCACCCATGACTATTAAATTTTCGTGTCCCTTCACAATCTGAATAATTTCTTTTATTTCATCATACATTTCTTCAATTTCTTCGTCATCTGCAGAGCTAGTTGGCTTATGAACTTGTACTACTGTAGTAGGCATGGGCTTCGTGTCTGTCTTGGCCACAATAATGCGTTCACTATGCTGTTTGTAGTAGCTTACCTGCACTCCTATTTTTTTATTCATTATTAAACCTACTCCTGCAGTCCCCCGTTTTGATTTTGTATTTATAACCCTGTATTCGCCTGACCAAAAGTCTTGTTCCTCCTGCCACCGAACTTCACTAATTCCCACTATATCTAAATTTAACCTATCCATTTCCCTTTTTAAATTTTCTAACCTACCTGCCCGGTTAAGGGATCTGACATTCCACGCTCTGATCCGTAGAACGCCAGTTTTCTTTCTCCCGATAACGATGTCCTCTTGAGTAGTCCCCGCCCGGAGATCGGAATGGGGGACTATCTTACCTCCGGAATATTTTACCCAAGAGGACGCCATCATCATGTAATCATACAGTAAAGCTGCATGCCCTCGGGAAAGATTACGGCTGTAGTTTCCCATTGCTTTCAACCGTTCGCAGCACCAGAACAGCAAGGCCATTTTGGTTAGTGTTACAAGGCCAGATCAGTCAATCATCCAGACTGTTGCCCCTGCAACTACTGAAAAGGCTGATGCCCCTCTTCAGGAACCACACGTTTGTCTGGCCTCTCAACAGATACCCGTCCGTTGCGGTTGCATCTACGGTATAGCTATCTGTATCGCTGAGGCACGCAAGCCTCCCCAGCAACGACAGGGTCCATGGTTCATTTTCTTCAATTCTTTTAACTGAGAATGTGGGCTCAGGAAATGGTGGGATAATAATCCTATTGGGAAAGTAATAGCACTGTAAATACAACGTTGTTGTTGTTGTGGTCTTCAGTCCTGAGACTGGTTTGATGCAGCTCTCCATGCTACTCTATCCTGTGCAAGCTTTTTCATCTCCCAGTACCTACTGCAACCTACATCCTTCTGAATCTGCTTAGTGTATTCATCTCTTGGTCTCCCTCTACGATTTTTACCCTCCACGCTGCCCTCCAATACTAAATTGGTGATCCCTTGATGCCTCAGAACATGTCCTACCAACCGATCCCTTCTTCTGGTCAAGTTGTGCCACAAACTTCTCTTCTCCCCAATCCTATTCAATACTTCCTCATTAGTTATGTGATCTACCCATCTAATCTTCAGCATTCTTCTGTAGCACCACATTTCGAAAGCTTCTATTCTCTTCTTGTCCAAACTATTTATCGTCCATGTTTCACTTCCATACATGGCAACACTCCATACGAATACTTTCAGAAATGACTTCCTGACACTTAAATCAGTACTGGATGTTAACAAATTCCTCTTCTTCAGAAACGCTTTCCTTGCCATTGCCAGCCTACATTTTATATCCTCTCTACTTCGACCATCATCAGTTATTTTGCTCCCCAAATAGCGAAACTCCTTTACTACTTTAAGTGCCTCATTTCCTAATCTAATTCCCTCAGCATCACCCGACTTAATTAGACTACATTCCATTATCCTTGTTTTGCTTTTGTTGATGTTCACGTTATATCCTCCTTTGAAGACACTGTCCATGCCATTCAACTGCTCTTCCAAGTCCTTTGCTGTCTCTGACAGAATTACAATGTCATCGGCGAACCTCAAAGTTTTTATTTCTTCTCCATGAATTTTAATACCTACTCCGAATTTTTCTTTTGTTTCCTTTACTGCTTGCTCAATATACAGATTGAACAACATCGGGGACAGGCTACAACCCTGTCTTACTCCCTTCCCAACCACTGCTTCCCTTTCATGTCCCTCGACTCTTATAACTGCCATCTGGTTTCTGTACAAATTGTAAGTAGCCTTTCGCTCCCTGTATTTTACCCCTGCCACCTTTAGAATTTGAAAGAGAGTATTCCAGTCAACATTGTCAAAAGCTTTCTCTAAGTCTACAAATGCTAGAAACGTAGGTTTGCCTTTCCTTAATCTTTCTTCTAAGATAAGTCGTAAGGTCAGTATTGCCTCACGTGTTCCAGTGTTTCTACGGAATCCTAACTGATCTTCCCCGAGGTTGGCTTCTACTAGTTTTTCCATTCGTCTGTAAAGAATTCGTGTTAGTATTTTGCAGCTGTGACTTATTAAGCTGATAGTTCGGTAATTTTCACATCTGTCAACACCTGCTTTCTTTGGGATTGGAATTATTATATTCTTCTTGAAGTCTGAGGGTATTTCGCCTGTTTCATACATCTTGCTCACCAGATGGTAGAGTTTTGTCAGGACTGGCTCTCCCACTGCCGTCAGTAGTTCCAATGGAATATTGTCTACTCCGGGGGCCTTGTTTCGACTCAGGTCTTTCAGTGCTCTGTCAAACTCTTCACGCAGTATCATATCTCCCATTTCATCTTCATCTACATCCTCTTCCATTTCCATAATATTGTCCTCAAGTACATCGCCCTTGTATAGACCCTCTATATACTCCTTCCACCTTTCTGCTTTCCCTTCTTTGCTTAGAACTGGGTTTCCATCTGAGCTCTTGATATTCATACAAGTCGTTCTCTTATCTCCAAAGGTCTCTTTAATTTTCCTGTAGGCGGTATCTATCTTACCCCTAGTGAGATAGGCCTCTACATCCTTACATTTGTCCTCTAGCCATCCCTGCTTAGCCATTTTGCACTTCCTGTCGATCTCATTTTTGAGACGTTTGTATTCCTTTTTGCCTGCTTCATTTACTGCATTTTTATATTTCCTCCTTTCATCAACTAAATTCAATATTTCTTCTGTTACCCAAGGATTTCTACTAGCCCTCGTCTTTTTACCTACTTGTTCCTCTGCTGCCTTCACTACTTCATCCCTCAAAGCTACCCATTCTTCTTCTACTGTATTTATTTCCCCCATTCCTGTCAATTGCTCCCTTATACTCTCCCTGAATCTCTGTACAACCTCTGGTTCTTTTAGTTTATCCAGGTCCCATCTCCTTAAATTCCCACCTTTTTGCAGTTTCTTCAGTTTTAATCTACAGGTCATAACCAATAGATTGTGGTCAGAGTCCACATCTGCCCCTGGAAATGTCTTACAATTTAAAACCTGCTTCCTAAATCTCTGTCTTACCATTATATAATCTATCTGATACCTTTTAGTATCTCCAGGGTTCTTCCATGTATATAACCTTCTTTCATGATTCTTAAACCAAGTGTTAGTTATGATTATGTTGTGCTCTGTGCAAAATTCTACCAGGCGGCTTCCTCTTTCATTTCTGTCCCCCAATCCATATTCACCTACTATGTTTCCTTCTCTCCCTTTTCCTACACTCGAATTCCAGTCACCCATGACTATTAAATTTTCGTCTCCCTTCACAATCTGAATAATTTCTTTAATTTCATCATACATTTCTTCAATTTCTTCGTCATCTGCAGAGCTAGTTGGCATATAAACTTGTACTACTGTAGTAGGTGTGGGCTTCGTATCTATCTTGGCCACAATAATGCGTTCACTATGCTGTTTGTAGTAGCTTACCCGCATTCCTATTTTCCTATTCATTATTAAACCTACTCCTGCATTACCCCTATTTGATTTTGTGTTTATAACCCTGTAGTCACCTGACCAGAAGTCTTGTTCCTCCTGCCACCGAACTTCACTAATTCCCACTATATCTAAATTTAACCTATCCATTTGCCTTTTTAAATTTTCTAACCTACCTGTCCGATTAAGGGATCTGACATTCCACGCTCCGATCCGTAGAACGCCAGTTTTCTTTCTCCTGATAACGACATCCTCTTGAGTAGTCCCCGCCCGGAGATCCGAATGTACCGTATACATCAAAACACGCGCTTTGCATAGGAAAGGTGCCATATTGCGCGAAGAGTTGAGAAACCTTTCCTATAAGAAGGCTGAACCTGCCCTTTACGCTCTTTCATCCAACAGTGGAATACGACTTTACTTTGTACCATTCCAGAATCAGTGGCACAGCAACACTTTGCTCACCCTCCAATCAATATAATATTCACAAAACATCCATACATAACGAGGGCTTTAAGAATGTGCACAATGCGTGAGCTATTGTCACTTGACTTCTGAAAAATACGATCTCTAACTTAGGGTTGTAGCCAACAACCACACTGACTACTGATGTGGCGTAAAATAATTTTAGACTTAATGAGGTGCAGAAGAGACTCTCCTTTTGCCCGTGTTTTTAATTCTACTGTTTACGATATTTTAAATGAGCATCATAGCTGTGTAAAGGTGTTTGCAGACGGTTCTAAACAGTGGGACGCGCTAGACTGCTTAATAATTTCCTTTGAATGTGTGGCTAAGTCTCTTTTACCGAAGGAATTTACTGCATTTAACCCAGAGTTTCTTGCAGTCTCGAGGGCCCTGGAGCAGATGTGACATATTCGTGTTGAAAAATTCTTTCTCTCATCCAGCTCTGCTGTATGTGATTATATGTCTTCCAACGTCTGTATTCAGCAAAGAAAAATGTATCCAGAATTTCCAGGACCCTCTTCTTCTCCTGGAAAGACTGAGGAAGAAGGTATCATTCTGTTGGGTAGCACGGCACAAGGGAATTCAGAGAAATGAATTAACAGGTGTGGAGCCACTGAATTGTGCACTCTCCAGACTCGGTGTGCAGTTCCCTTAGGTGCCGCACTCTGCCACTGAGACAGTCTCATGCGTTTGTAGAAAGAAGGATGACATGATGTGACTAACAATACGTTGGGGTTAGTAAAGCATTTGGCCACTGAAGCAAGATAAGATACTCTCATTCAACTTCAGATAGGACACAATCTGATGACTCATTTATTTCAGTCCCAGGTGGAGGATCCTTCAATGCATAGTGCTTTTAGTGCACAGATTTCAGTATGCAATGAATGTATTTTATATTAGATAGGAGGGGGATGGTAATCTGTCGTCTACCGCAACCCCTACTCTAATAGACAACGAAACAACTTGCTACAATACCAGAAGAGCATAGACTTAGTGCGTTACGTAAGATGTCCTACATAGTGAGAGGCAATGTTCGCTATATCGCTGAAGATTTTAGGTCGCTAGTGATAGTGTCCTCTATTTTCGGTATTTTTTTTAGTAATTTACTTAATTTATTGTTCTCAGCAGGTCATTTTGCATTGGTACTGCCTGTGAGAGGTATCACTTTACTTTAACAGGCTTTATTCTAAGGACATAAAGTCTCATTAGCTTGAACACAGACTATCACTCAAAGACGAACTCTGTACGACGAAAGTAAGGCGAGCCAAACGAGGATGATGGAGTGTGCTCATCTCTGCAATCACCACCATCCCCACTGCGCACCCCAAAAAGAGGGCTATATATAGGACCTCTAATCCCAAGCGCCAGTGTTCAGTCCTCAGTACGTCTGAGATTTTTTTCTATCGGTTATCTCTTGACTCACCTGTGGCAACGATTTATCTGTCGAAGAAATGGAGCATGATATGAACCTTCTGGTCTCTCTATAGTATGTGACAGGGGAAGACAATGGCACACCTCTTCCAGTAGGAGCAGAACGGTGATTTTAACGTCGTAGACCGGCAAAGTGGTGCAAGAGAGAATATTTTCGAAGATGCAGAATTGGAGACATTGCTGAGTGAAGACTCGCGTCAAACTCGAGGAGAATTGGCACAGTCAGTGGGAGTGACTCACCAAGCCATTTCAAATCGACTCAAGACTATGGGAATGATTCAGAAAGAAGGAGCTTGGGTCCCGTGTGAGCTGAAACCAAGAGATGTTGAATGGCGGTTGTGTGTTTGTGAACAGTTGCTTCAGATGCAAAAACTGAAGGGATTTCTGCAACGCATTGTGACCAGGGACGAAAAATGAGTTCATTATGATAACTCTAAACGCAAAATATCATGGGAATATCCCGGAAATGCTTCCACGTCGACGGCCAAACCGAATATTCACGGCTCCAAGATCATGCTCTGCATTTGGTAGGACCAGCTTGGCGTCGTGTACTATGAGGTGTTAAAACAAAGCGAACAATCACAGGTGCTCGTTATCAAACTTAATGCGTTTGAGCAGAGCATTAAAATACAAACTGCCGCAATACAGCGAAAGGCACAATAAAGTGATTTTGCAGCACGACAACACTCGACAACACGTTTGCAAAAGAGGTCAAAAGGTGCTTGGAAACGTTAAAATGGGAAGTCCTAACCCACCTGCTGTGTTCTCCAGACATTGCTGCCTCTTGACTGTGACATGTTTAGATCAATGGCGCATAACCTGGCTGACCAACACTTCCGATCTCGTGAAGAAGTCACACATTGGATTGATTCGTGGATCGCTTCAAAATATTAACAATTTTTTTGATGCAATATTAGTACACTGCCCAAAATATGAGTGAAAGTAGTGGCCAACTATGGAAAATACTTTGAATGATACATGTGTAACCAATTTGTTTCATTAAAGCCTCATATGTTGGGGAAAAAACAGCGGAAGCAAAGTTGTCCACCTTGTGGTTTAAATAAAAGATCCCTAATGAAAAACACATCCAGCCACCCGACAACCGACGCCGACGCTGAAGTCCAGGTGCAACAGCGGTCCCTGCAAAGTGGCAACGTGGCTTTCAGCTTCCAAGTGACACACATGTGTCCATTCGAGTTCCACAAGCATGAGGCGGTGTGCATCTCTTTCATACTTGATACCTGAGAAATTCCTGTCGAAATACATATTCATATACTCACCATTGTTGGCGCGAGGACGCATAGCTGTAGTGCAGGTCCAGCGCCGAGAGAGATGTTCCAATGCCTCCCAGAATAGCACAGGGTGCATTGCTCCTAGCGATCTTAATGGGACAGCCCGTTCGTCACTGAATTTACCTGTCAAACTGCTGCTGCTGCCGGTGTGGGAGCACCACCCGCCATTGTTTTCTGCAGACGAGACTTTCAGTGGCAAAATTATTTTTTACAGGTAGCTACATTGCAGTGACAGTTAAACCCCGCAAAAATTGTCTACAGATCATCAAATACATACAAGACTCACAAGAATATTGGGAGCCAGGAAAATATTTACCAGTGCTACTAAAATTAAATATTACAGTTGCTGCTGCAGTCTGACACTGATCGATGTACAGGCAATGTCTCCTCTTGACGGCTGTGGTTCTGAAACGAATCTCAGTATCTAAAGTGCACAAAGTTTTGCACGTATAAATCTCTCTCATCCCCTCAGGGTTATCGATGTGCTGAATCTATATGTCCCTCATGATAGGATACACACTCATCTTCTCTGGTCATGCCACAACATAAGCCACAGTAACATTGTACTGCAATATATACGCATTTTACACAAACAGTGCAGTTATCTTTTATGTCTGTATGGAGCCCGAAAAAGTTATGTCATAACTACACTCACACCGGCTATATGTCTCGATTTTCCTCAGTTTTAGGAAATTATCTGACAGTCTTCGAATCAGCGCTTCTGGAAGGTGCTGCATTCTGCCAAGATTCTCTCAAACAAGTATTCTGGAGGACAGGTGTCCGGCACTATGTGATAATGAATACCGCACCTGTGGAAGAAATGCTTGGAAAGACTTCACCGGCGTGGGATCGTGTACTGTAATCAACATCACTATTGACAGAACAACAAGGAAAATGCGAGGGTACGCTTAGGGGTGCCGATGATGGAACGTATGGTTACAGCCGTATTATCCGTGTTGTTTGTATACTATAGCAGGTCTAGTTGAACACTTGCATTGCTATATTGTGCATCTGTTTTTGCTTCATTCATATAGTTATCGGCCGCCAGACACTCATACATAAACCGCAAAGACAGACAGCACTGTATATACTCCTCGCAGCACTAGATATTTTCCTGCAGCCAATGGTCAAGTCATCCACTCCTTACATGTGAACACAGGGGCCTTCAGTGGACCGAAGCCACCCTGAGAACTTTTTTACAAATTTGGGGTGTTTTCCCCTCGGCACAAAAGCGTTACTGTTTCTGGTCCGGACCTGCTTGCTCGCTTGCTTTTCTACACCCATCTCCAGACACTGTGATTGTAAGTACACATGCATTTTCGCATGGTTTACCATAATATTATACCATTTTCGGGGTACTTCTCGATATCAAGCACATAACAATATCCTACTGAACGCACATGCAGTATAATTCCGAAGATATAGACTGGAATTTATTTCTGTACAAACCCGAAAATTCAGGCAGTTGGAGCATGCTGTAAACTACTGAGTAACTAGAAACTTATACTGTCTGCGAAGACCTTTTGCGTGAAAACTCGAAAAATAATAGAGGAAAGTGAAATTTCCACTTGTGAAAACCAAAGTCGGTGATGTAACAGATTGCAAGTCATCCCTATAATTTACAGAGTCAACTAAGGTGTTTCTCATGTCCAGAGAACAAGCAAACGTGTCTTGCGCCCGTCTTTCACCTGCTAGATGCACACACCACAATCGATGTTCCCTCAACTAAATAAAGGCGCAAAATGTGCAGAAGCAGTCAACCGAGCAATTTACATGGGAGGGAATAATGGTCCGGTGCAAACACACGTCCATATTGAATCTTCCCAAATTTCCAATCAATCACGAAAGCTATCCAACACATACTAAGTATTAGTTCACTATTCGGCCGTCTGGAGGACAACACAGTTAACTCAGCTAAATTCCTACACTCTAACAGGCCTCTCCATTTGGATGGCTCCTACCATTAATGGGAAACGTGAATCATCACAGTCACAGGACACTGGCGCTGCATGCCAAGCATGCATAGACAGAATCGTCCTAGGAAAAAAAAAAACTGGCCTCATGCATATTTTATCCAACTAAATGTTAGGATTGCGGTCTCAGTTGAATGAAATTCGACAATGAGCAAAATATCAGAAATAAATCCTGCTGACGGATGTGGTCCTGGAAATAGAAATATCAGTACCATTCTTATGACTTGACATACTCTTCCCTTTGGTGTCACAGTACTCCATGTCAATCCATACCTTCCTTATGACTAGACATAGTAATTTCCTTTGCACATGTTGGAACACAAACACATACTTTACAAGCCTGATGCTCAAGGCGAACCTATCATGCACCCCCTACTACTAAGTATAATACTTCATCAGTAACTGATTGCTGGTGATACAAAATAATGCTGATGGAAAATCAACGATGGGTGGACATGTCTCATAAGTTTCCCTTGCGAGTGCTGCCACCGTTTCTTAGAAAGAGAGGTGCAATCGACTTACAAACCGCTATATGTTAAAAAAAAAACACAACCATATTACCATCACAAGCGGTCTTGTTTCTACAGGTGCACACAAGTATCCATGTTAAAAGCTATATGGGCTTTATAAAGACTTATATGGCATTACCTAGGGATGATGGGGTTTTTCCAGAGAAATACCGTTACACTGAATGTTGACGGTTATAGCCGGAGTGTATATTATCACACCAGCAGGGCGGTTACACGTCGCAGATGGTGCACCCTCGTATTAAAATTACCGATTTTTGTAAGTGCTTCAGCTAAAGAGCATGGTATGAAACCGGTATTTGCAACTCCCTCGAGTCACCGACACTAGATATTTCTCTAGTACTTGTGGTGTATTCTGTCTCGATGTCATGTCAAGAGTTTCTGCAATATATCCACTGAGTTATAGGCGATGATTGATTGAGAAAGATCACAAACAGTAGATGGTGTGATGTTTGAGGTCGTAAGTAATGTACACTAGCTTTTCAGATCTCTAGTGCTACGCTTTCGGTAGAAATGATGTCTGTGATTTGGAATCAAGTCTTCCCATTCAACCACATCCTATGGAGAAGTCCTTTAATGATTACAACTACTAGTGAACCATATTTCTGGCAGTCTCTTATCTCGAAACGAGCCACCGTTCTCGAACCTAACTGTTACAGTAAAGTTCCAACATGGTTTTAGGTAGCCCCGGTCAGACACTGCACTACGGTCCCTGCAGCTTTACGCATGTGAATATTCCAATGTAAGTCGTAACTGAATAGAAGTCGGAGAAAGCTATATCTACCACCTTCTGCAACCCCTGTAGATACAGACGAAGTTGACTTACTGTGACAGAACTGTGTTTTGAGCATTCGACGGAAACGAAGCCTGCTCCTGCATAATGAGGTAGTATAAAAGACAGTACGGGAACTGGAGGAAGGACATGGATTTTGCATTGTGGTCCTTCTCCAAACTACAAGCAGGTACTACAGATCCACGTCTCTCAGGGCCATTCACTTCTATCGCCCAAACAATCTATCATCATTATTCTGTACCATCCACCAAAGAACAATCACGAACTATAAAAGCTCCACTAACTTCATCCGATATAGAACAAGATAAGATTTTTACCGCATCTCACTCCTTCCATATATCGAAAACAAATACTGTATGCATGCCGGCATTGAGCACATGTGACAAACCTATTAAATATACAGGTATTGATCCACTGCACAGACTATACTGTAAGTCGCAAGAGACGCTCCCTGTGACTCTGTGTCGTTGTTTGAAACATTGTTTTTTCTGTTATAACACACTTTGTACACTGCCATACATTTTGTGTTTCTGCCATGACTTCGAGGTCTGTGTCAGGTTCTAAATTGACATTAACAAATTCTGGTCAATTGCCTCTCGCAGGAAAAACTAGATATCGCATGGTGTAAATCATGTTGTTCTTACTGCAGTTACCATAACAACTCACACATACGCTGGGTGAATTTTAAATAAAAAGACAGTTACAACATAAGGAAACTGGAACAGTTTGGCAGCATTGTGAAGAGTTTCCAAACTGCCATCTGAAAGCGATTGACGACCTCTACATTTAAGCTCATCTGTCACAGTGGTGGGGTTAGCCGTGGTGTGCTGCATTGTCCTGCTGGAATTTTCTAGGGGAGGGGGTTTACCAGAGATGTAGAGGTTAATTAGTTGATCAATTTAATTAAGTAGTCAATCAAACTGATAAGAGTGAGAGGGGCTATTCCAATAACTCAGACCTGAAAGTGTACCTGTAGCAGTGAGGGTGAGGGGGAGGGGGAGGGTGTGGGTTGGATGTTTCCCAAGGGGGTAGGGGAGTGGGAGGGGGTGGGGGAAGAATAGGTTAAGTGCCTGTCAATCAAAAGGAATTATCCTTTTAGTAGAACAATAGGTTAAGTACCTGTCAATCAAAGGAGAACAATAGGTTTGCCCTAAACGCGTACCTGCCCCTGATGGAGGCAACCTGCACTAATAAAATGTGCCACAACATACTTGTTTCCACTACTCTCAAATGCTATACATGTAGGTTTGCCTTTCCTTAACCTAACTTCTAATATAAGTCATAGGGTCAGTATTGCCTCACGTGTTGCTACATTTCTATGGAATCTGAACTGATTTTCCCCAACGTTGGCTTCTACCAGTTTTTCTATTTGTCTGTAAAGAATTTATGTTAGTATTTTGCCACAGTGACTTACGAAACTGATAGTTCGGTAATTTTTACACCCGCCAGCACCTGATTTCTTTGGAACTGGAATTATTATATTCTTTTTGAAGTCTGAGGGTATTTTGCCTGTCTCATACATCTTGCCTACCAGATGGAAAAGTGATCATGGCTGGCTCTCGCAAGGCTATCAGTAGCTCTAACAGGATGTTGTCTAGTCCCGTGGCCTTGTTTCTACTTATGCCTTCCAGTGCTCTGTCTAATACTTCATGCAGTATCATATCTCCCTTCTCATCTTCATTTGTGTCCTCTTCCACTTCCGTAATATTGCTCTTAAGTACATCGCCCTTGTATAGACCCTTTATATACTTCTTCCACCTTTTCGGCTTTCCATTCTTTGTTTAAGACTGGTTTACCATCTGAGCTCTTCATATACATACAGGTGGTTCTCTTTTCTCCAAATGTATCTTTAATTTTTTTGTAGGTGACATCTACCTTACCCTAGTGATATATGCTTCTACATCCTTACATTGTCCTCTACACATTTTGACTTCCTGTCGATCTCATTTTTGAGACATCTGTGTTCCTTTGTGCCTGCATTTACTGCATTTTAGTATTTTCTTCTTTCATCAATGAAATTCAATATTTCATGTGTTACCCAAGGACTTCTGCCAGCCCTCGCCTTTAACCTTTGCTGCCTTCACTATTTCATCTGTCAAAGCTACCCATTCTTCTTCTACTGTTTTCCTTTCCCCTGTTCTTGTCAATCGTTCCCTAATGGTCTCTCTAAAACTCTCTAAAACCTCTATTTCTTTCAGTTTATGCAGGTCCCATCTCCTTAAATTCTTACTTTTTTGCAGTTTCGTGAGTTTTAATCTACAGTTCATAACCGAAAAATTGTGGTCAGAGTCCACATCTGCCCCTGGAAATGCCTTACAATTTAATACCTAGTTGCTAAATATCAGTCTTACCATTATATAATCAATGTGAACCTTCCTGTATTCATGTCTCTTCCACATATACAACCTTCTTTCATGATTCTTAAACCAGGCGACTTCCTCTTTCATTCCTTACCCCCACTCCATATTTACCTACTACTTTTCCTACTCGTCCAATTCCAGTCCACCACGATTATTAAATTTTCGTCTCCCTTAACTGTTTGAATAATTTATTTTATATCATCATACATTTCTTCAATATCTTCATCATGTGCAGAGATAGTTGGCGTATAAACTTGCACTACTGTGGTAGGTGTGGGGGTTCATGTTTCTCTTGGCTACAATAATGTCTTTACTATGCTGTTCATAGTAGCTTATCCGCATTCCTAATATTTTATTCAACATTAAACCTACTCCAGCATTATCCCTACTTGATATGCCTTTATAATACTGTATTCACCTGACCAGAAGTCCTGTTCCTCCTGCCATAGAACTTCACTAATTCTCAGTATATCTATCTTTAACCTATCCATGTCCTTTTCACATTTTCTTATCTATCTACCTGCCTGATTAAGGGATCTGACATTCCACACTCCGATCCGTAGAACGACAGTTTGTTTCTCTTGATAACGTAGTCCTCCTGAATAGCCCCTCTCCTGGAGATACGAATGGGGGACTATTTTACCTCCGGAGTATTTTACATAAGGGGACGGCATCATCATTTGACCAAACAGTAAAGCTGCATGCCCTCAGGAAAAATTACGGCCGTATTTTCCCCTTGCTTTCAGCTGTTTGCAGCACCAGCAGAGTAACGCCATTTTGGTTGATGATACAAGGCCAGATCAGACAACCAAAGACTGTTTCCCTTGCAACTACTGAAAAGGCTGCTGCCCCTCTTCAGGGACCACACGTTTGTCAGGCCTCTCAACAGATACCCCTTCGATGTGGTTGCACCTACAGCATGGCTATTTGTACTGCTGAGGCTTGGCAAGGTCCATGGTTTATTTTATGGGGGGGATTCTGTAGATAGAGAAACAATATATATAATCGTTGGAGAAGCTGGTGCTTAGCAAAGTTACAAAACATAATTCGTGAAAATGTAACAAATATGAGATCTAAAGTGAAGTGAAGTGATGGGATAAATATTTCAGCTGTTTGAAATAATAGTTAATGTTAAACAAGGGAACGGATTATCACCTATACTGTTGAACTATGTCTTAGAAGAAAATTGTAAGAATGTGGAACTTAAGAGCTGAAGAATTACAGTAGAAAACCAAATGGACTTAAGATTAATTGCCTGTTCTTTACAGACCATTTTGAAATACTTTCAGAAAACCTAATAGAAACAGTTACTCAAATTTTCTAGAAATAATAGGGATTAGAACTGGTCTAAGATTTTCAACTAAGAGAAAAAAAAATCATAAATATGTGCCAAAATATGTTCAAACACAAATACGTAAACTAAAAAGAATCATTAGTTGTAAATATCTTGGAGAAACCACACAGTAGAATGAAATAGGTAAGATTTAATAAGATAGGAAGAACATATGATTTGACAAAAAATATCTAAAACAAAAAAAGTGCATATCCAGAAATAAAAATCTAAAACACTGTGCAAAATTAGACTTTTTATATGCACGTGAATGCTTAATGATGAGCTATAAGCTGGACAGAATAGAGTTACTTGGAAGACTGGTTATTATAAAAAATTATTTTTGCAATACTAATTATAATGAAAATGAGATGTAATGGAGTTCTATAAAAATATACGTGATATTTTAGCAGCAGTGGCAAACGGACAGTTAATCTTCTTTGGACACTTTTACTGAATGAATGACAGAGACTAACGGAAGAAATATTCCTGTGTGTGTGGAAAATAAATCAGTAATAGTATGAATTATAGAAATAAGAAAAGAACTAGAAAGAAACATCATCAAAGGATTCGCAGTAACAGAAAGAAACTCTTTTAAGATAAAAATATTAAATTTAGAAGGCCTTGAAAGCAGAAGAAATAAGAAATCGTGAACAACATGGACAGAAGACAGGGCCAACAACGTGAAGTGAAGTTGATCCTGGTGAATACAAGTACATAAAGAAATATGGGTGAAATTTATTTCCTCTTCTCACACGAACACACAGGTGCTTCTCTCAATTGCTCGCCTAATAGTACATAAAACTATGTCAAAAGTACTTACTGCAGAATATGAAAAGAAATAGAACGACAGCCAGTTTGAGATTCCCTTCATCGCTACGGATGTAATGGGCACAGGGTGGCAACCTCCCTAGGAAAACTGTTAGATTCACCACCAGGTAGCGTATTAGGTATGTTGACCAACTTAAATTCTTTCCTCTGTTTTGGTTCCGCCAAACTGTATGTAAGAAAAGTTATTAAAAAATCCAGGAGTATGTGTATCATGTCTGAAATCAGCAACTCTGATAATAAAATTAAAACAATTTGGAATATTATTAAAAGAGAAACAGGTCAACCAAGAGCAGAGGAAGACAGTATTACCATCAAATTGAATGAAAACTTTACGAACAAAAAGTCAGAAGTTGAAAATATTTTTAATAATCATTTTCTAAATGTTGTGGATATAGTAGGATCCAGGTGTTCATTAGAAGATGCTAGGCTGTTAATGGAAGAGGCCATACCTATGCAATTTGATACAATTGAAATCTCACCCACTTCTCCCTCTGAAATTAGGAAAATAATAAACTTGCTTAAAAGCAAAAACTCACATGGAATTGATGGCATTTCCAGCAAAATACTAAAAGCTTGTTCTCAACAGATAAGTAAGATTCTCAGCCACCTGTGTAATAGCTCTCTGGAACAGGGCATTTTCCCTGATAGACTGAAATATGCTATTGTTATACCTTTGCATAAAAAGGGGGATAGATCTGATGTCAACAATTACCATCCAATCTCCCTTCTAACAGCTTTATCCAAAATTTTTGAGAAAGTAATGTATTCAAGAGTAGCTTCACATATCTGTAAAAATGAAGTACTAACAAAATGTCAGTTTGGTTTCCAGAAAGGTTTTTCAACAGAAAATGCCATATATGCTTTCACCAGTCAAATTTTGAATGATCTGAATAACCGAACACCACCCATTGGGATTTTTTGTGATCTCTCAAAGGCTTTTGATTATGTAAATCATGAAATTCTGCTAGACAAGCTCAAGTATTGCGGCATGAGTGGGACAGTGCACAAATGGTTTAATTCGTACCTAACTGGAAGAGTGCAGAAAGTTGAAATAAGTAGTTCTCGTAACATGCAAAGATCAGCACATTCCTCAAACAGGGGAACTATCAAGAATGGGGTTCCACAAGGGTCAGTCTTGGGTCCTTTGTTGTTCTTATTATATATTAATGACTTGCCATTCTATATTCATGAAGAGGCAAAGTTAGTTCTCTTTGCAGATGATACAAGTATAGTAATCACACCTGAGAAACAAGAATTAACTGATGAAATTGTCAATACTGTCTTTCAGAAAGTTACTAAGTGGTTCCTTGTAAACTGACTCTCACTGAATTTTGATAAGACACAGTACATACAGTTCCGTACAGTGAATGGTATGACGCCATTAATAAATATAGACCTTAATCAGAAGCATATAGCTAAGGTAGAATATTCCAAATTTTTAGGTATGTCCATTGATGAGAGATTAAACTGGAAGAAACACATTGATGATCTGCTGAAACGTTTGAGTTCAGCTACTTATGCAATAAGGGTCATTGCAAATTTTGGTGATAAACATCTTAGTAAATTAGCTTACTACGCCTATTTTCACTCATTGCTTTCATATGGCATCATATTTTGGGGTAATTCATCACTGAGGAATAAAGTATTTATTGCACAAAAGCGTGTAATCAGAATAATAGCTGGAGTCCACCCAAGATCATCCTGCAGACATTTATTTAAGGATCTAGGGATATTCACAGTAGCTTCTCAGTATATATACTCTCTTATGAAATTTGTTATTAACAACCAAACCCAATTCAAAAGTAATAGCAGTGTGCATAACTACAATACTAGGAGAAAGGACGATCTTCACTATTCAAGATTAAATCTAACTTTGGCACAGAAAGGGGTGAATTATACTGGCACTAAAGTCTTTGGTCACTTACCAAATAGTATCAAAAGTCTGACAGATAACCAACAAGTATTTAAGAAGAAATTAAAAGAATTTCTGAATGACAACTCCTTCTACTCCATAGAGGAATTTTTAGATATAAATTAAGGAAAAAAAAAACCAAAAATATTTAAAAAAATAAAAAAATAAAATAAAAAATAAAAAATAAATAAAAAATAAAGAAAAACAAAAAAACAAAAAAAATAAAGTTGTTATATTAACTTAAGTATGATGTTAAATTAACCTAATTATGTCATGTATTGGAAAATTCGACTCGTTCCACATCATTACGAAATATCGTATTCATGATCCATGGAACTAGTATTAATCTAATCTAATCTAATCTAATCTAATCTATGCAGTATCTAAAAACGTCACCAAACAGGAGTAGAAGTAGCATCATATATGCTACAGACGGATAGTGTCCATAGCACCCATAAGTGTGTTACAGATGATACAGTTATCAGGGGACTGACGACATCAGAAGTTAAGTCCCATAGTGCTCAGAGCCATTTGATACAGTTATCGATAATGAATTATTGCTTGAGAAAAGCTACGCAGATATCTAGCCAGATCTTCATAAGACTGCAACGTGGTGCAAAGACTAACAACTCGTTTTAAATTTTCAGAAATGCAAAACTGTGTGTTTCAAAACATATAGCAAATGACATCCAACTGAGATCAGTCATTCGTTATAAATACATGTGTTTAATATTTTGTAGGCTTATGAAATGGAATGTTCTCATAGGCTAAGTCACAGGTAAAGCAGATGGCAGATTTCGGTTCTTTGAGAGGATACTAGGAAAATGCAGTCAGCGTACAGAGGAGACCACTTACACATCACTTGTCTGTCGTACCGTACTGTTCAATGGTGTGACCCATACCAGTGACGACTAACAGGAGACTGCCCTATATATACAAAGAAGGGTGGCACGAATGGTCACAGATTTGCTTGACTGATGGGAGAGCTTCACGGAAATCTCTTGAAGATAGCTGTCAATCAAACAACGAAAGGCTGCTTACAGAGTTTCAACACCCATTATTAAGTAAAGTCTCAGGAAATGTAATTCAACCCCCTCTGTATCACTCCCATAACACCAACAGAGGTACTTCAGCAATCATTCTTCCTGTGCTGCCTAGGTGATTGAAATGGGAAGAAACGTTATCATGTGGAACCATGTTTACCCTCTTGCATCCACTTCACAGTGGTCTGCATTCATCATAATATCTTTATTTCAGCATTCATGTTTTTAGACTTTTATGCTATTTTCATTTGCACCAGTATCTCTACTTGAAAACACCTGGCTTTGATTATGTTGCCTCTGTCTGTATTCTACCTCCTTATTTGTTAATTCTTTGGTTAACATTTTCTTTTTTGGCAGTGGTATTTCGCTGAGTTTAAGAAATTCCACATCGGCCTCAGTCACATTGCTTCCTCTTCTGTCTGAGTGACATATTGTTAAGTCTTCTGAAATACTATTTTACTTGGGTCATCTGTGAAGATAAGTTCAGCTTACATGTTTTTCGCTATACACGTTTCAACTCTTTTGTCATCTTTTACTCTTAGATATCAAATATACTACACTTCTGTTTCTGTTGTCAGATAAGCTGAGCATCTCCATCGGAAATATGCTTTACTCCGTGCTGTCCATTCTCAACGATTTAAGTAATGCTGGGACTGACGTGTTGGGTTCCTTTAATTTGGCAATATCCTGCTTTTTTGTCTCTATCCCTGTAACTGTACAATGAATATACAATCTGTAGGGAGCTCAGTGTTTTCGTTTCTCACCATGCACACCCATTGTAAACCTACTTCTTATTTTATGGAAGCCAGATCTTCCGTGATAGCTCTTCTGTGCGTTTTTTCATTTTGATGGAAAAGCTACTATTTATTTACAAATTTAAGATGATGCCTGGGTACAAACTGCTGTAGTTTGTCCATGAAGCTTGAATACAGGTATTAATTACAAAACTAAAGCCAATATTCTGTCGAACAGATTCACATATTACCACTTATAAAATACGACTATACTACGACCATTTGCAGCACACTGACATACGATGATCTTATCGTTTGACAGTTTCGCGAATGAAAGATGAGCGTTTGCTCATTCGTAGCTTATTGATCTGCATCATGGCAGTCACTCGCCTTAAAAATATAAATTTGTGCTCCTCTTTTTCTACAGTGTGGTTACTGCAACAAAGTATATCTTCCTAGAGTAACACTATAATTATTTTACTTCCATAAAACACTGTACATGTAATTTATGACATGGGAAGGTGATCCTCCCACCTATAATATTAGCGTTTAGTGATATCCTGATGTAAAAATATGTGTAACCCTTTCCTTACTATAGATGCATGTAAACAGGATTAATAATCTTCGTATTGTTTCATGTCATTCGGTCCTAAAATGCAATTTTTGTGCACGCTTGGTTCACAAGTATTGTCAGTGGTAACTGGGAATAAGACAAGTTTAGTTCCTTCGTTACTAGCTTATTTAGGCCAAAATAGAGTAATTTACTAAACTGTTGCTGAAGGAGTGTAGCACAACTACGACAGCACGTTGCTTTGCAAAGTTTCACTCACCTTGTGCTAAATTTCTTCCCAGAGGCAAGCCTCCTTGAAGTCACTGAAATGCAGTTTTCAGCCGTAAAAAGTTACAGAAAAACAGCGGCGCATTTCGTAACCACAAGTCACACTAAAACTGTTTTTTCGGTGGAAGGAATATCTAAATGAAAGTATTTATGAGCGTAAAATTTCACTCTGTTGCGATAAACTTGCACACACCAGTCAATACCAAGTCTTCCTCTAAACTCTACAAAGTCTGAAAAGTCCACACGCACACCTCATTCATAACCGTAGCCAGTTGTGATAATTACCAATGGCACTTCCCAAAAAGTTTACAAACGGATTCTTTCTTTTAGAATAGCTCGCTCAGATGTTACTACAAACAGTCACACATAACACAATGTTCATGTTGGCGAGTAAGCAACCCGATACGCGAAATTTAGTTATTTTAATCGTCACCAAAAGTTCCGCATTTCACCCCGTGCATTAACTCCAACTCTCTTCTACACTTTACGGCACTTTTCAAATATTTAGGTACCAACATACTGTACACATCAAAAAAGTTTTGCAACACCTCGGTTCCGAGGTTCCGACAGTTTCGGAACCTGTACAGATAATTGGAATAGAGATCAACATAAACATCATTGCCGCCCATTTTATTTCTCATGAAAACTACAGGTTGCATGTTGTACTAACATACAGTGAGACCTTCAGAGGTAGTGGTCCAGACTGCTGTACACACTGGTACCTCTAATACCCAGTAGCATTCATGCATGCCTGTATTCGTCGTGGCATACTATCCACATGTTCATCAAGGCACTGTTGGTCCAGATTGTCCCACTCCTGAACGACGATTCGGAGGAGATCCCTCAGAGTGGTTGGTGGGTGACGTCGTCCATAAACAGCCCTTTTCAATCTATCAGACATGTTCGATAGGGTTCATGTCTGTAGAACAGGCTGGCCACTCTAGTCGAGTGATATCGTTATCCAGAATTATGTCATTCAGAAGATATGCACAATGGAGACTCGAATTGTCGTCCATAAAGACAAGTGCCTCGCCAATGTGCTGCCGATATGGTTGCGCTATTGGTCAGAGTATGGCATTCAAGTATCGTAGAGCCATTACGGGGCCTTCCATCACCACCAGCGGTGTTCGTCGGCCCCACGTAATGCGACCCCAAAACAGCAGGGAACTTCCACCTTGCTGCACTCGATGGACAGTGTGTCTAAGGCGTTCAGCCTGACCGGGTTGCCTCCAAACACGTCTCCGACGATTGTCTGGTTGAAGGCATATTCGACACCCATCGGTGAAGAGAACGTGATGCCAGTCCTGAGTGGTCCATTCGGCATGTTGTTGGACCCATCTGTACGGTGCTGCATGGTGTCGTGGTAGCAAAGATGGACCACGCCATGGACGTCGGGAGTGAAGTTGTGCATCATGCAGCCTATTGCGCACAGTCTGAGTCGTAACACGACGTCCTGTGGCTGCACGAAAAGCATTATTCAACATGGTGGCGTTTCTGTCAGGGTTCCTCTGTGCCATAATCCGTAGGTAGCGGTCATCCACTGCGGTAGTAGTCCTTGGGCGGCCTGAGCGAGACATCGAAGATTTGTCAAAAGTTGAAATTTCTGTACTAGCGAATGGAGGCAATTTTGCTGTGACGCCCCAAAACGTACCCACAGAGGATATTGTAGCAAATATTGAGGCCGGTATCCGTCAGCTTCCAGAGCAGTCCGCTGACGTAATTAGGATGGAAACGGCTAGGATTTTACTTACATGTAAGCCATTTAACAGTTATTTGTCGCAGGCACAAAGGAAGGCGCTGAGGGATGTAAATGCAGATAAAAACATTACTGTTCTTAATGAAGATAAGGTTAATGCCACCGTCATACTGAACAGTGAGGACTATCATGGAAAAATTAGTGATATTTTGGTTCCCTCCAATTACAAAAAACTTCAGAAAGATCCGACTGTGAAGATTTTAAGAATGACAATTCGACTGGTGAAAGCGTCTTCATTCGCCTCCAACGATAAGAAGCTGCTTTGTAAAACAGTAGCGTACCCACCTATACTTTATGGCTTACCCAAAGTGCATAAACCTGAGCTTCCGTTGAGGCCAACTGTCAGCGCTATAGGCGGACCAACACACAAGTTAGCTAGAAACCTTGCCTCATTGCTGCAACCTTATGTTGGTAGGACGGACAGTCATATTAAAAATTCAGCTCATTTCATTGACAAGTTAAAGGAAACGAGCGTGGGCCCGGATGATATCCTCGTCAGTTTTGATATTGTGCCGTTATTTACCAAGATTCCGGTAAACGAAGCTATCTTATGCATAGCGGATATTTTTCCTACGGATATTGTGGCATTATTCCGACACTGCCTCACCACAACCTACTTTCAACACAATAACAACTTTTATGAACAGATTGACGGGATGGCTATGGGCAGTCCTCTTAGTCTTGCTGTGGGTAACTTATTTATGGAGACTTTTGAACAACGGGTGTTGCAGATTGCCAGTGAGAGACCAGCCACATGGTATCGCTATGTCGATGACACGTTCGTAGTATGGACACACGGAGCAGAGGAGTTGGATGCCTTCCTGACAAATTTAAACAGCATTAATCCGTAAATCCAATTTACTATGGAGACGGAAAGGAATGGGCAATTGAATTTCCTGGATGTGTCTGTCATTAAACGACGGGACGGAACTTTGGGTCATAAGCTGTTTAGAAAGGCCACACACACTGATCGTTATCTACAAAATTTGTGAGCCTGTTTATTTAAAACATGAGATTGAACATCTACGGTCAACTTTCGCGAAGAATGGCTATTCTAGCAAGGATATAGATCGAGCACTTCGCTCTAGGCAGAGAATCAGGAGCAACGTCGAACAACAGTCGCCCAAGGGCAAAGTTTTTTTTTCCGTTCGTTAGTAAGGTCGCAGATCACATTGGGAAAGTTTTAAGCAAGTATGGGGTGGAAACTATTTTCAGACCCACCAGAAAAGTAAAAGAATATTTAAGATCGGCAAAAGATGCACGACACCTTTTGGCTACAGCGGGGGGTGTATAAAATTCCTCGTAGTTGTGGACAGATTTATATCGGTACCACAAAGAGAAGTGTGAACACCCGTCTTGTTGAACATAAGAGGAACTGCCGCCTGGGTCACACGGATAAATCGGCCGTAGCGGAACATGTTTACCAGGAAGGTGATCATGAAATAAAATTCAGCGAGACGAGCGTCATATCAAAAATCACGCATTATTATGCACGCATGTATAGAGAGGCTATCGAGATTGATAAACACCGTAATAGTTTTAACAGGAAAGACGAAGGTGTTAAACTGGATAAAATTTGGATGTCAGCGTTGCACCGCAAGCGTGACGATCGATTACTTTCAATCGAGAATGTTGGCATTACCAGAGACAATTTCATAGCCGACGTCACGTGATCGACAGTGGCGCCCTCTGTACTGCCTATATAATCAGCGCTTCCTCGACTTCTCTTCGCAGTTCGCCGCTGTACCTTCGAGGATGTCTCGCGTAGTCAGAGACGAAACGTCAGGGGAGAGTTTTATACTTCGAGCACAGCCTATCAGCCCGGAACTTTTAAGTGATGACTGAAAGATTTTGTTATAAACGACTACAAATTATATATTAAAAAGAGTAGTTAGAGGTTTTTACAAGAGAAGAACAAATGATAATGACAAAGGAGCACATTAAACAATTTATAAAGTATTTAGTAGTTAATTACAGACTGTATTATTCATTTTGTCACAGAAACTATAAATACTATCCTTTTGCTGCGTTTGAGGGTAATGAATATTACTCACCTAATAACCAATTATATTTCTGTATGCTTCTTTCTGAAACTATCAATAGCAGATTTAGTTACAAAACTTGATTATGTATTTTAACACAGTTTAATAGTTATTTACGAAAATCATAATTTAAACAGTATCTCTCAGTGAAGAAAATACAGAAAAACTAGACCACAATAATGATATGTAACTGAGTTCACAATATAGAAGCTTTAATTACATACTTAAAATTAATGAATTGCAGAACAACTTCTAATATTTGGAAAGAATAATCTTCATTACAATTTTATTATGAAATTAGAATTAATGTGTTCAGTAAAATTGTTGTAGGGGAACTGATTATTTTAAATAAAGAGGAATAAAAGGGAAATGGAAGGAAAGTGAAGTGTCTTTCGTGTGGTATACAAAAAGACAGCGATTAGAAATCATATGAAATTACTGGGTAAAACTGTACCTAATGTAATTTAAACATATGTTGGATTTCATTATTTCCTACTAAAAAAAAAATGTCGGACACATCTCTCCACACACAACTACACAATCTTTTAATACATTTAAGCAGCCTAATTATTAAAGTTTACAAACCACCTGAACATGAAATATTTAAAAAATATAAAACATGCAACCTTACAAAATTGTGTACTAATTTTTTAAGAAACTTGAATGTGTCATGGATGTAAACGTACATTACCTGGTACATATGTTAGTTACAAAATGTTTGGAATATCTTAAATGAAAAAAGCTTTTTCATAATGTAAATATCTGAAGGCTATGACTAACAGAAATTCTACACATGATGTGACATTTGTTTTGTGAGTAATTAAATTTATGTTCACTGTTGGTAGGTAAAATGAATTTATGCTCATGCAAGTGCTTGTAGGATTTAAAATTAAAACTTTTGGGAAATAGACAAAATTTTACTGATCAACACTGTATATTTTAGACATAAGGTATTTTCTAAAGTTAATTTTATTGTATTGTGTTACACGTTAAGTTCACCTTAAATTTGTCTAGGTAGTACTGGGTATACACTATGTGATCAAAAGTATCCAGACACCTCGCTGAAAATGACTTAAAAGTTCGTGACTCCCTCCATCGGTAATGCTGGAATCCAATATGGTGTTCGCTCACCCTTAGCCTTGATGACAGCTTCCACTCTCGCAGACATACGTTCAATCAGGTCCTGTAAGGTTTCTTGGGGAATGGAAGCCCATTCTTCACGGAATGCTGCATTGAGGAGCATCTCAAAGGTATTCTATAGGAAACAGGTCAGGACTCTCTGCAGGCCAGTCCATTACAGGGATGTCATTGTCGTGTAACCACTCCGCCACATTATGAACAGGTGCTCGATCTGTTGAAAGATGCAATAACCATCCCTGAATTACTCTTCAACAGTGGGAAGCAAGAATGTGCTTAAAACAATGTAGGTCTGTGCTGTGATAGTTCCACGCAAAACAAGTGGTGCAAGCCCCATCCTTGAAAAACACGGCCACATCATAACACCACCGCCTCCGAATTTTACTGTTGGCACTACACACCTGGCTGATGACATTCACTGGGCATTCGCCATACCCACTCCCTGCCATCGGATCGCCACATTGTGGACCGTGATTCGTCACTCCACACGTTTTCCCACTATTCAATTGTCCAATGTTTACGCTCCTTACACCAAGCGAGGCGTCGTTTGCCATTTACTGGCGTGGTGTGTGGCTTATCAACTGCCGCTCGACCATGAATCCAAGTTTTCTCACCTCCCACATAGTACTTGGAGTGTATTCTGATGCAGTTTGGAATTCATGTGTGATGGTCTGGATACATTTCTGCCTATTACACATTACGATCCTCTTCAGCTGTCAGTGGTCTCTGTCAGTCAACAGACGAGGTCGGCCTGTACGCTTTTGTGCTGTACGTGTCCCTTCACGTTTCCATTTCACTATCACATCGGAAACAGTGGGCCTAGGGATGTTTAGGAATGTGGAAATCTCGCGTACAGACGTGTGACACAACTGACACCCAATCACCTGACCACGTTCTAAGGCCGTGAGTTTCACGGAGCACCCCATTCTGCTCTCTTACGATGTCTAATGACTACTGAGGTCGCTGATATGGAGTACCTGGCAGTAGGTGGCAGCACAGTGCACCTAATACGGAAAACGTATTTTTTGATCACATAGTGTATTTTTAGATGTCTAGATAATTTTCCTCTATATAATCCATTTTTACAAACAAACTGCTATCAAAACACTTTCTTTACAAATGTGGTCTAGGCGTGACAAAAATTATCTATGACAACCATAAGATGTCTGTTGCCAAGCTGCTTCATACAAGACATGCCTAATATAGTGATTGCATACAACATAAATGAACCAAAACTTTAATTTGTATTTGGAGGATATAGTTCTTAGCCAAGTAAGTCATATTTCAGAGTTTGTCAATAGACGCCATCAAGAAAGAGCCCACACTGTAACATTCCTTTATATGTTACTCCGCTGATATCGCTTTCGCATCATTAGGACTGTGTCCCTCACCACAGTTTCAAATGGATCGTACCATAACATACTAAGCTAACAAGTTTTATACTGATAGTTATTCTTCTACGCAGTGTATGGTAAGACAACTGTCTAGCCATATCAAATAGGCTTACGACGAGTAAACACAGTTTATCGAGATGTTATTTCCGCTATATTATTTCAGACAAAGGAGCAAATTTTCTGACTTGAGGAAGCAGTGTTTAATGCTTACAGCAGCTGAATGATGACGGCGACATTTTTGTTTTTTGTGTTAAGGAAACTGTGTAATTTTTCCTGTGACAATGGAAGGAGCCTTTGAAGAGAACTTCGGTGACATACCAACTGTGAAATTCTATTAAGTAGTAACAATATAATAACGCTGAAAAACCATAAGACTACCATCGCGAGAAGAGATTACACAAACATCTGCCCTACGAGGTGCATTCAAGTTCTAAGGCCTCCGATTTTTTTCTCCAGACTGGAAAGAGATAGAAACATGCGCATTGTTTTAAAATGAGGCCGTGTTCATTGTTAATACGTCCCAGAGATGGCAGCACCATACGGCAGATGGAATTTTACCGCCAGGGGCGAGAATGAGAACTGTTTTAAACACTTAAAATGGCGACGTTTTCCTTACTTGAACAGCGTGCAATCATTCGTTTTCTGAATTTGCGTGGTGTGAAACCAATTGAAATTCATAGACAGTTGAAGGAGACATGTGGTGATGGAGTTATGGATGTGTCAAAAGTCCGTTCGTGGGTGCGACAGTTTAATGAAGGCAGAACATCGTGTGACAACAAACCGAAACAACCTCAGGCTCGCACAAGTCTGCCAGACGACATGATCGAGAAAGTGGAGAGAATTGTTTTGGGGGATCGCTGAACGACTGTTGAACAGATCGCCTCCAGAGTTGGCATTTCTGTGGGTTCTGTGCACACAATCCTGCATGACGACCTGAAAATGCGAAAAGTGTCATCCAGGTGGGTGCCACGAATGCTGACGGACGACCACATGCCTGTGTGGCACGTTGCCAAGCAATGTTGACGCGCAATGACAGCATGAATGGGACTTTCTTTTCATCGGTTGTGACTATGGTTGAGACGTGGATGCCATTTTTCAATCCAGAAACAAAGCGCCAGTCAGCTCAATGGAAGCACACAGATTCACCGCCACCAAAAAAATTTTGGGTAACCGCCAGTGCTGAAAAAATGATGGTGTCCATGTTCTGGGACAGCGAGGGCGCAATCCTTACCCATTGCGTTCCAAATGGCACTACAGTAACAGGTGCATCCTACGAAAATGTTTTGAAGAACAAATTCCTTCCTGCACTGCAACAATAACGTCCGGGAAGGGATGCGCGTGTGCTGTTTCACCAAGACAACACAGCCACACATCGAGCTAACGTTACGCAACAGTTTCTTCGTGATAACAACTTTGAAGTGATGCCTCATGCTCCCTACGCAACTGATCTGGCTCCTAGTGACTTTTGGCTTTTTTCAACAATGAAAGACACTCTCCGTGGCCGCACATTCACCAGCCGTGCTGCTATTGCCTCAGCGATTTTCCAGTGGTCAAAACAGACTCCTAAAGAAGCCTTCGCCGCTGCCATGGAATCATGGCGTCAGCGTTGTGAAAAATGTGTACGTCTGCAGGGCGATTACGTCGAGAAGTAACGCTAGTTTCATCGATTTCGCGTGAGTAGTTAATTAGAAAAAAGATCGGAGGCCTTAGAACTTGAATGCACCTTGTACTTTACTAAATGTAAGAAAGAGGTTCCGAGGCAGTACCGGTGCGAGATCGCTCAAAAACATCAGACATTTCCGTACTGTTATCATATTGCACTCCAAGTAGCAAAATTAAAATTGTTGAGTGACGTTCATTGGTAAACAGCCTCGACGCCCCTTTTTTCTTGTTATGTAGAGATTTCAGTGCACAGCATTTGATCTCGGCATGGGACATAAATGACATATAGGTCACCTGTTTTGGACAACTCCGGAATTCTGTCTCAATAGTCTTTGAAGAACTAGCGGTAACGACCGACCGCCATGTCATCCTCATTGCATAGGCGTCTTTTGCTGTGGATATGGAGGACAAGTCGTCATCACACTGCTATCCTTGCCGTTGTCAGTTTTCTCAAACGAGATAGCTGTTCAGTTTGCCTCACAAGGGCTGAGTGCCCCCTACTTCACAAAAGCACTTTGCAGACTCAGACGGTCACCCATTCAGGTGTTAGCCAAACCTGACAGTGCTGAAATTCGTTAACCTGACAGGAACCGCTGCTACCACTGCAACAACGTGGCTTTTGGATGTTGTAGATGAATTCATGTTATCTCTAAACAACAGTTCTCCAACTGTCATCCCTGCATGGGAAGACGCTTGTTTGCTATAGACATCACCTTGTGTTCTCCCAACATATCACAGCATTCCGATTTGCAAAACCGAGAAAAGCTCTAAAAGTTACTCGCAATGCTGCTCCTGGGTATAATGACATACACTTCATAATGCTAGCCAATTTGCCAGATGAAGAATTAAGCACCCTGAGCGACAGTTACAAAAAAATGGTTCAAATGGCTCTGAGCACTATGGGACTTAACATCTAAGGTCATCAGTCCCCTAGAACTTAGAACTACTTAAACCTAACTAACCTAAGGACATCACACACATCCATGCCCGAGGCAGGATTCGAACTTGCGACCGCGCGGTCGCGCGGTTCCAGACTGTAGCGCCTAAAACCGCTCGGCCACTCCGGCCGGCCGACATTTACAATCACTTATGGACAAAAGGCAAGTTCCTAGACGACTGACAGATTTAAGTAATTTTTCCGATACTGAAACCTAGCAAAGGCCCAGATTCAGCCTATTTTCGTATTGTCCCACCGTACTTTCTTCTTTAGTGCTCAAAACATTGGAAATAATGTTGAAGTGGCTGTTTAATAGTGATTTGAGAGTAATTTCTTCATTGCATGGTTCTCAGTACGGATTTAGGAAACGAAGAGGCGCCACTGATGGCGTAAGTCTATTGAATACGGACGTACAATTCAGGTGTGCTTTTAATGGCCATGTGACGGCCTTGTTACTGGATATTTCCAGTGCTTGCGACACTACGGACTGCAGTCGATGGGTATTACAATTATCATTACCATTACTCTATCTCTGATCTAGGTTGGACAACAAGACAATACCTTGTATGTACCACGCCTGGTCTGCAGAGGACTGCTGCATGGCTCCATTTTGAGTCCTATACTCTGTGCAGTATATTCATCAGAACTTAATACACTTTTCTATCCAAACATTAATATACGTTGGTGCTATCTGAGTGTACACGTTTTCTCTAAACTTGAGGATGACATTAATTTGGCTGTATCGAGCGGCGGATGTGCTCTCCTCCTGAATATGCATAATAAGACGTCGTCGTGCAGACATCAGATCTTCAGTGGTTGTCTTTACAAGACAAAGACGGACGGCACTACCATCTGAGTTTCGGTTAGGACCTTTTAACATCCCCTTCAGGAGATCATTCAAATGGCATGGACCCTATGTCGACGATAGATTGACGTGGGAGCAGCGTGTGGAATGTTTGATTACCGTGGGCGATCACTCAACATAATACTAGTTGTCCACATATAGATGAGTGTCGATGTTACAGTCCTACGCATCCTTTATCGTTGGCATGATTCATTATATACTGTATAGGGTTGCACGTTGTATGATGGAAATGGAAATGTCGTGTGGCTAGGGCCTCCCGTCGGGTAGACCGTTCGCCTGGTGCAGGTCTTTCCATTTGACGCCACTTCGGCGACCTGCGCGTCGATGGGGATGAAATGATGATGATTAGGACAACACAACACCCAGTCCCTCAAGGGAGAAAATCTCCGACCCAGCCGGGAATCAAACCCGGGCCCTTAGGATTGACAGTCTGTCACGCTGACCATTCAGCTACCGCGGCGGACACGTTGTATGATAATGCCCCAACATCTGTACTAGGCAAGATCGAAAGAGAACAGTTCCCCCGCTAGGCCTATTCGAATCTTTCCAGGAGCGCTGCATACTTCACCTGAGAATGCACTTTTAATGGAGACAAGAGACATTCCTTAACTTAGAAATTCATACAGTATTTAGTAGAGCAGCGAACACAGCTCATCCTCTCCTCCATAACCTAAGTTGGTCCCCTGCAGACAATTGGTATATCGTTAGAATTCTAGAGAGGAAGGCATCTCTGAAAATAAAGAATTACATACAGCAAAGATATGTAACACCTCTCATGTTGAAAGACACACCGTCGTTTGCATTTAGCTTGGGATACGAGGCACTGAATTACCAGCCCAACGTCTTCTTTCAGCCCAGAAGGTCGGATTTATCATCCACTTCCCCTGCTACCATCTCCCAGCTGATTGCATCAGCGCGACCATCTTCGATCGACATATACACAGACGGCTCCAAAACAAGAGAGGACAATGGCTTCGTTTATGTCGGCGGACATACACTATCTTGGAGTATGTTTCAGCTTTCAACGGCAGCTAAGATATTCACTGCCGAAGTTCTCGTAATTAAGGAGGCAAATCAATTCGATGACAACCTTATTATCACAGACCCAATGGGACTCTCAAAGTAACTGTCATGTACTTCATGTACTTAAAATGATCTACCAGTGTGAATGCCTATATAAAAGTATCCAGTTATTATTATTATGGATCAAGGGTCACACTGATATCTCATAAACGAGTTGGTGGAGCACCAGGCGAAACGTTGTGTGACTGATGGCCAATTTTACTACGCTTATTTACTGCATACGGATTTCCATGCTATTGCAAAGAGGCAAGTCTTCCAAGAATGTTCAGAAGTGGCAGACCTGACAGCAGTCAAAAGGAAGACATTATGCAGCAATACAGCCGAGCACACCTCAGAAAATTTGGATTTCACAGAAAAGGCTACGTAGTTGATACACCACTACTGTAACGCGCGTCCAGTTGGGACAGGGTTATTATCCTTCACATGTTTCCTTACTGCGAAGAAAATGAGGTCCTAGATCTCAGCAACGTATCAATAGGGTGTTATGTTGCGAAAAACAATGACGCAGACTTCTGGACTTGACCTATTCCGGCAGCTGTCCACGGAGGACTATGTCAGACATGCTCGGTTTCTACAAGAAGTGGATATATAGCTATAAATCAGACACAAAGGCAAAGGAAATTTCACCACAGAGGGAGTCCCATGATCAACAAGTCTTCCCCGTCATTTGGAATCCCGCGTGTACATTTGAACACATTTAGCCCTCACCTCATAGCTAGTGCAGCCCAACTGCATCAGTTAGGGAAGAGAAAACACGCTATGTCTCATCCGTTTCTCATTGCCCATGCCGCTACCATACAGACTAGTGTTTAGAAACATGATGAATATCAAATTGTTTTTGCCTACATTACGTAATTCACAGCAGGCCGGCCGCGGTGGTCTCGCGGTTCTAGGCGCGCAGTCCGGAACCGTGCGACTGCTACGGTTGCAGGTTCGAATCCTGCCTCGGGCATGGATGTGTGTGATGTCCTTAGGTTAGTTAGGTTTAAGTAGTTCTAAGTTCTAGGGGACTGATGACCACAGCTGTTAAGTCCCATAGTGCTCAGATCCATTTGAACCATTTCCATAATTCACAGCATTTTTTCTCTCACTCAGGTGTGCAATAATATTATTAATAATAACACCTATTTTTGGAGCTACTAAACATTTTACACATTATTTCCTCCCAAAGCACTGTGCATCAGTGGCGCTCTGTTGCACTACAACGCTATTGATCAAGCTGTGATTACAGTTGACTGCGAGAATCCAGAATTCAAAATAACGTATGCCAATTCTTGGCTTTCAGAGTTAATAAAAGGAAGGAAGGAAGGAAGAAGTATTAGAGTTTAACGTCCCGTCGACAGCGAGGTCATAAGAGGCGTGAATAAAGAAAATTCCTGGTTTCATTCAGTGACTAAAAAATTTATCCAGGATAAATTTCTACACACTATTAGGAATATATCAACAATCTTTTCAGTACCGCTGGAGCCTATACTCAGTTGAATTGAGATTGGCAAGGTATACGCCCTATCCTTTTCGAATCAGTTATTATGGCCATTACCTGGAGTGATTTAGCGAAACGGTGGTAAAATGTTTGTCAGAATTGGTCAGATGGGAATTAGAATAAAGTTGGAAGTGTTAATCATTACATCAAGTTCGTTACTCTAACACAAAATACGAAAATCTTTAAAGAAACTGTTATCCTGCTGAGGCCAAGACTGTATGCATTTTCAAACCAGCCACATGTTGTAGCACCTGTGAGTATAAGTTTAAGTAGGAGGTGTATCTGTATTGTTGCCTATATTGTTTCCGATTTACGTAGGCCCTTCATATGAAACAAAGACATTTAAATTGTCATTCATATGGCATATTCATCTTTATAATCTGTGTACGTATTCACTTCTGATTTTGTTTTATTTCAAAGGGCATATAAATTGATATCTGTCTTAAGTTTTCGTATATGCTTCCCGTGTGCATCGTACAAATTATTGATAATTATAAAAGTATTTCTTCGTCGTTTTTATGTACAACATGAAGTGCGTAGTTAATACCACTGCTGATCTAATTTTCTGTTAAATACAGCCTACTTACTGAAGCCGATGCGATTCGCCAGGATATGGGACAATTACAGGGCGAACATTTGGCGGCACTGGACTACATAAAATCACTAGAAGAGTCTACTGCAGAGTGTACAATGTTGAAAGAGGAAAATAAACGCTTTGAGGATAAATTACAGCAAAGCAATCGAGAACAGGCCAAGCTGCACCATGAGGTACACAGGCTTCGATGCGCCATTGGAGACATGGAAGACGACCGAAAGCGCACACTGAACCAGCTCGAGCGGCTCTCACACGCAGCTGAATGGGCAAAGGTACTGCAGAAAGTACACTGAAGTAAGATTCAATTGTAGCACACTAGGTCCTTCTGGACGAGTAGCTGACGTGCCTCCCAACGCCATTCGTACATTAAGCATCAATTACGTCACTTTTTGGTTATAGTCAAATTGTTCCGTGAAAAGAAAATACAATAAAATAGTTCTTGCTGTCTGCTACACCATATTCACTGTGATTTTTATCAGTAATTTAGTGACTATTGTTATCTAACGACTGTAGTTAAAGTAAGCTATAATCCGAATTTCCATTAATGTACTAGTTTAAGTATTTTGTTTTAACGTGAATATCCGTAAATTCGGGCTTGAAATTTTTCTGTGTAGCACGTAACTTTGTGTAACTGCTAGTAATGAGAGCATACAAAATTACATTTTGTGCTCTTTACTGCACCTAACGATTGCAGCAACTGGTTGTTACCGAACGACCTGTAGCCAACATTTGTTAGACGCACCGTATCGGACGTACGGGAAGCTAAGTAGGACTTTTAGAAAGGAGCTTGCTATATGCTGCCATCATCTTTCTGCCTTTGATTTCCTGCTAATGCATATTTATATGTATTAAAAGCCGTTTTAGTGCATGCAGGAAAACTACATATACCTGATCACTTTGCATTCACAACCCACTTTGCGGGAAGTGTGTCTCCAATCGATTTCTTTACCGTTTTACCGTTCTACTCTCGAACAAAGCGCCGCAAAAACGAACGCTGAAATCCTTTCTAGCGAGCTCTGCTTTCTCTTATTCTGATGATCATTTTTCCAAATTTTGTTTGGGCCGGGGGGGGGGGGGGGTCGGTCTCCAACAACATATTTTCTCATTCGGAGGGAAGGCTGGTGAACATCCCGCTGCAACGATAAATGCCTTTGTTTTAATAATTGCCGTCCCACTTCGCATGTCGTGTCGTCATATGCATAGTGCTCTCTCCCCTGTTTTGTCATAATACAAAATGAGCTGCCCCTCTTTGAACATTTTCGACGTCCGCCCTCAATGCTATCGGAAGTACGCCCCCGGTAGCTGAGTGGTAAGCGCGACAGACTGTCAGTCCTAAGGGCTCGGGTTCGATTCCCGGCTGGGTCGGAGATTTTCTCCGCTCAGGGTCTGGGTGTTGTGTTGTCCTAATCATGATCATTTCATCCCCATCGACGCGCAAGTCGCCGAAGTGGGGTCAACTCGAAAGACTTGCACCCGGCGAACGGTCTACCCGACGGGAGGCCCTCGTCACGCGACAGTTTAATGCTATCTGAAGCGAATCCCACACCTCGCAGCAATGCTCCAGCACGGAGCTGACAAGCGTAGTGTAACCAGGGTCTCTAGTTGACCTGTTGCATTTTCTAAGTGTTTTGCCCGTAAATCGCAATCCTTAGCTTGCTTTCCCCCACAACATTATTTATGTGATCGTTGCAATCTAAGTTTTTCGTCATTTTAATCCCTTTTAATTGATTTCACAAGCGTTAGATTTGTGTGAGTAAGGTGCAACCGAAATTTAGCGGATTCCTTTCAGTACTCGTATCAGTAATCTTACACTTTCCATTATTTAGAGTCAACGGCCACTTTTCGCACCATACAGATACCTTGTCAAAATCATTTTGCAATTAGTTTTGGTCATCTGATGACTTTACAAGACGGTAAGTGACAGCATCGTCTGCTGACAGTCTAAGAGGTCTGCTCAGATTGTGTCCTAAATCATTTATGTAGATCAGGAAGAACAAAGGGTCTGCAATACGTCCTTGGGAAACGCCAGATATTATTCCTATTTCACTCGATGACATAACGTCGATCATTATGAACTATGACATTTCTGACAGTGAATCACGATTCCATTCGCACAACGGAGATGATAGGCACGCAGCTTGATTAGAAGTTGCTTGTGTCGAACGTGCCGGGAACTCTATGGAAATCTAAAAATACTTAATAACAATGTTAACAACATTTCGTTCTACTCCCTTCTCGTTGGAATCAGGCGAACCTGTCAGCGACCTTAGCAGCATATCTCTGAGTTTGTTGGACGCCTGCTGTCATGCCTGTTCGACAGGGACTTCAGATGCTTCAGCAGTACTGTGGTATTCCTCACATTATCGTCGTGTTTGTGATTTCCTTTGTACAGGCACCACACACTTCCAGTTTTCCCAACAAATAAGAAAATAAAATCCGCTACGCGATTCGTTTCAGTCATATCCGCGGCAGAGATTTGTGCGAGAGAGAGCGAGGCCCTCGCGTTTTACACCGATCGGGGCACATTTTCGGATATTTCAGACACTCGAATGACCTGCCCTTGGCCAAAAATCGAAAAGTAACTCTTACTTGCAGTAACTCGTACACCGCAGCGCCAAAGAAACTGGTACAGGCATGCGTATTCAAATACAGAGATAACGTAAACAGCCAGAATACGGCTGCGGTCGGCAAGCCTATATAAGACAAAAAATGTCTGGCGCAGTTGTTACTTCGGTTACTGCTACTACAATGGCAGGTTATCAGGATTTAAGTGAGTTTGAACGTGCTGTTATAGTCGATGCACGATCGATGAGTCACAGCATCTCCGAGGTAGCGATGAAGTGGGGATTTTCCCGTACGACCATTTCACGAGTGTACCGTGAATGTCAGGAATTCGCAAAACATCAAATCTCCGACATTGCTGCGGCTGGAAAAAGATCCTGCAAGAACGGGACCAACAACGACTGAAGAGAATCGTTCAAGTTGACAGAAGGGCAACCCTTCCGCACATTGGTGCAGATTTCAATGCTGATAATTAACAAGTGTCAGCGTGCGAACCATTCAACGAAACATCATCGATATGGGCTTTCGGAGCCGAAGGCCCACTCATGTACCCTTTATGACTGCACGACACAAAGCCTTAGCCTCGTCTGGGCCCGTCAACACCGACTTTGGACTATTGATCAGTGGAAACAGGTTGCCTGGTCGGGCAAGTCTTATTTTAAATTGTATCGAGTGGTTGGACGTCTATGGGTATGGAGACACGCTCATGAATCCGTGGATACTACATGTCATCAGGGGACTGTTCAAGCTGGTAGAGGCTCTGTAATGGTGTGGGGTGTGTGCAGGTAGAGTGATATGGGACTCCTGATAAGACTCTGAGAGGTGACACGTACGTAAGCATCCTGTCTGATCACCTGCATCCATTCATATCCATTGAGCATTCCGACAGACTTGGGCAATTCCAGCATGACATTGCGACACCTCATTCACCCATAATTACTACAGAGTAGCTCCAGGAACACTCCTCTGAGTTTAAACACTTCCGTTGGCCACCGGACTCCCCAGACATGAACAGTATTGAGCCTATCAGCGATGCCTTGCAACGTGCTGTTCAGAGAAGATCTTCAGCCCCTCGTACTCTTACGGATTTATGGACAGCCCTGCATGATTCATGGTGTCACTTCCCTCCAACACTACTTCAGACATTAGTCGAGTCCATATCACGTCGCGTTTCGTCACTTCTGCGTGCTTGCGAGCCCTGCACGATATTAGGGAGGTGTACCAGTTTCTTCAGTGTATATACGAAGCCGAAATAGAGTCTGTCATCCTGTACTTCATGATTATCATCCATGATTATCATCCAAATACAATTCTACACTTTAGACACCAACATCGTCGGTGAACAGGTTGATACTTACTCTGGCCTTGTCTGATAAATCGCTTATAAACACTTACGAGCGGGTAAACACATATGTATTGTCGTACATCATCCAATTACACCCCGACGACGGCGGCGACGCGTTGTTGTGTGAACTTCACAAAACACCGAAAGTGCTGTAGAGCCGGACTGAAGTCATGTGGCGCTGTTAATAATGATCCTCTGTCGAATGGGAAAGTCAATCTTGGCGGCTCCTTGATGCTATGCAAGAGATGTAAGGTCAGATCTTCCTCCTTCTCTCCCTCTGCCCATCATTAATCGCGTCGACAAGTGCACAAACACAGCATTATACGCCAAGCATGGTTACTGAAGTGTCACATACATTTCAGAGAGATTGATTATGTGGTGCCTGGCCCAAAACATGTACATCTTACTTGATATGTTCAAAATATGCTCATGTGGTGCCTGGCCCAAAACATGTACATCTTACTTGATATGTTCAAAATATGCTCATGTGGTGCCTGGCCCAAAACATGTACATCTTACTTGATATGTTCGAAATATGCTCAGTAGAACTGAGTTTAGATGTCTTGTGGAGACAAACAAACACTCCTCCTGTTCATAGAGTGCTCACCAAACCATTCTGACAGTGGTAGAATAGTGCATTGTGTTTTAGAACGCACTTATCATACTTTTCGTGCTGTAAGCGAATGAATGGATGCACATGATTGGACAGAAAGTTGCTTTATTGATCACCAGTCTAAGACATAGCAAAGCATAGTTTCCTCCATTTAAAAAATCTCCTTACCGGGACACACTCAATACATGCCTGAGCTGACACCTGACGACACACAGGAAGTATGCCTAACATGGTTTTCGATGTACTTGTGAGTAGCAGGGAAACAGGGACATCACCATACTCTGCACTGTTGCCAAATTTATTCAAGATGGTGGATCCAAGATGGCGGCGATAGATGAAGTAACGTCGCAATGACATCATGGCAGAAGTTGAAATCTTGGTGGAAAAATAGGTCAAATGGGCTACCTCCACTAACCTAACCCCCTCCCCTCCCCCTACCCATCACAAGAAAATGGTGGGAAGTTCAAATTTTTGCGGGAAAAAAAGTCACTTGGGCTACCTCCACTAACCTAAGTCATCCGACCACTACCTCATCCTTGGAATTGTCAGGAAAGGACTCAGTCTGTGCTGGAAAGGATGGGTGTAAGTCTTTAATTTGTATGCAGTACTTATTTAAACAGTTTTAGTTGTCATAGGCAATAGCTCAATCCAGTGTGTTCACTATGAGGTCCACAATCCAACTGACCTAGTACACAGTACTGACACTAGAGGGCACTGTTGTCCCATGGCCATCTGCGGAAAACAACAGGAAAAGGACTCAGACTGTGTCCAGCTGCTGGAGAGAGGAAGAAGTGTACTTTATTTATTTTCAGTGGGAAGTTGAAACAATTTATTTAAGGATGAATTTCACACAGTATATTTATTACACTGTACAAAACACTCACCCTGGGGTGCTTGGAGCCACAGTACATATCTTACAAACCTGAAAATTACTCATAAATCACCGAAGTGATGCAGTACACTGACGTGCAGACACGAAAACAACTCGTAAATTGTCAAATTAATGCATGTAGAGTGCTCTGCAAACACGCTCACTAATAGTAAACTGTCGAAATAATGCATTGCACAGCCTACAGACATGTTCACAAAATACTGCAGTACACTGATTCAAAGACACGTTCACTATGCATAAAATTGGCGATATAATGCATGTATAATTCTGTGCAAACAAGCTCACAACGCTTAAACAGCTGAAATAGTGCAGTGCGCAATCATTCATTGCATGTAGAAACGTTTTTGGAGAATTATTAAGAAATTTGACCACAATGCATCACAAACTGCTCTCACGCTGGTCGAATCAATTCCACATGCGACAGGCCTCTGGCCACACACACATGTTTACTTAGGCATCATTGCTGGTGCGATGACGTGTAGCCGTGAGATGTTTCCCTAGCGAGTCACCTACACAGGCGCAGCTAAAAGACTGTCAGTGTTATACTGACATCTCTTGTGTATGTAAATAACAGCCAAGCCTCCCTCTGGCCGTGTTATAGAAATCTTTTACAATGCTTCCCAGAATAGCACAGGATGCGTTCTTCCTAGTGATCTGAACGGGAAAGACCATCTCACATGCGAGATGCCTCTGGCCGTGCATTTGTTTACCTAGCCACCATGGCTGACGTGGCTTTCATAGCTGCAGGTCCAGCACCTTGCGAGATGCGTACATAACAGCTCGATCTTGCAGGTGCAGCTAAAAGGTGGTCAGTGTTATACTGACATCACAAGTCCATGTAAAGAAGAGCCAAGTCTCCCTCTCCAAAATCGTTAAGTGTCACAGAAATAGTTAATGGTTGCTTTTGTTGTTGGAGGAGCTTTCGTGATGTCTCAGACTGTCTGCTTGGAAATTCTTGACCTAACACGACCTGTTTACGAAAATAGCCCAGAATAACACCGAATGCATTCTTCCTGATGGTCCTAACGAGGCACCCCGACCATCACGTGTTACCCTTCCTGAAAATCGTGATGTCATGCTTTCAACAAACATTTCAGAAACGATAAACGTTCTCACCGCTATGTAGTACAATGGATGTCTTGTGGATGAATGGAGGATTCTGATTGGCTCTTACTGAATTTACCCACCAAATTACTAATGCTGCCGGTGTGGAAGCACTGTCCACCTTTTTTTTCTGCAGACGAGACTTTCAGCGGCAAATCTATTTTGTGCAGGTCACTATATTGCGCTGACAGTTACACCTTGTAAAAGTGATCTACAGATTGTCAAATACTGTAAGATACTTCCTCAATTACACTGCTCTGCGGCTGATGACAGAGGCTTGAATATATCAGCGTGAAACCCATCTCCAACCTGGCTACATATCACCACATACCATTTAGATTTAGTAAACACACAATTCATAACCTTCGCCATAAAAAATCACCAGTTCTGCATCTTGCATATAGCTATCGACCATCAGACACTCGTGCATATACTGTGAAGACAGATAGGTTAAGCAGATGGGCCGTATATTGTCGTTGCAGCACTACATATTTCCCGCGAGGTCGATAGGTCATCCACTGCAGCCCAGCCGACAGACACAAGTCATCTCCTCCCCCACCCCCTTCCACACACACACTGGCCAGATGCACGGCCAGAGCAACCTCAGGAGGTCAAGGTCACTCTCTGAACGGTTGTACAAAGGCTGGGTCGGTTCTCCTCGGCACAAAGGCATTACTGTTTCTAGTCCCGACCTGCTTGCTTGCTTTCTACAACGATCTCTAGACTCTGGGATTACAAGAACATTTGTACTTTCACATGGTTTGCCAGAATATCACACCTTTTTCGCGATACTTCTCGATATCAAACACATAGCAGTTTATTACTGATCGCTTGTACAGCATAATTCTGAAGATATAGACTGGAAATTATTTCTCTAGAAACCGGAAACTTTCCTGAGGTGCATCGTGCTATAAGCCACTGAGCAACTAGAAACTTTTCCCGTCTGTGAAGATCTTTACACGAAAAATCGAAAAAAATAGAGGAAACTGATATTTACACTCACGAATACCGATGTTGGTGATATAATAGATTCCAAATCATACTTATAATTTACAAACTCAACTAAAGTGTTTCTCATGTCTAGAGAACCAGCAAACGTGTCTTCCACCCGTCTTTCACCTGCTAGATGGACACAACACACACCAGAATCGATTTTCTCTCAACCAAATAAAGACGGGAAATGTGCAGAAGTAGTCAACCAGACAATGTACGTGGGAGGGAATTATGGTCCAACGCAAACACACGTTCGCATTGAATCTTCTCAAATTTCCACACGCATGAAAACTGTCCAACACATACTTAGCATTAGTTCAATATTCAGCCATATTGAGGACGACACATTTAGGTCAGGTACAATCCTGTACTCCAACTGGCTTTTCCATTCGGACAGCTTCTGCCGTTAGCCTGAAATGTGATTCATTCCCACCCCATGCCACCGCCACCTTGTCCAACGCAAACCCAGACAGAATCGTCATAGGAAACCGGCTACATATATATTTTATCACTGTACTTACATTTAAATTTTACGATGACGGTCTCACTTGGACGACATTCGACAATGAGCGAAGTGCCAGAAATACCCAATGCCGACGGCTGTGGCTCTGGAAATAGAAATGCCTGTACCATTCTTATGACTTGACATACTTTTCCAAGTAAAAAAAAATCTCCCACTCTCTTTGCTATCGCTTTATTCCACGTCAAATCCATACCTTCTTTATGACTGGACTTAGTCATTTTCTTTCCACATGTCAGAAAACACACACACACACACACACACACACACACACACACACACAGTTTATAAGCCTGATGCTCAAGGCGAACCTATCACGCACCCCCTACTACTACGTATAATACTTCGCCAATAACTGATTGCTGGTGATGCGAAACAATACTGACCGAAAATCAGCGATGAGTGGACATGTCTCGTAAGTTTTTCTTGCGGGTGGTACCACAGTATCTCAGAAAGAGAAACGTCACTGCCTCACAAGCCGCCAGATGTTAAAAACACAATCGCAACGACTATGTTACTGTCACAAGCAGTCTTGGTTTTACAGGTGCTCACAAGCATCGATAATGGTATCCGTGTCAAACACTATACAAGCCTTATAAATCGAGGTATGGCATTACCTCCGAATGAAGTGGCTTTCCAGACAAATAACCGCGACACAGAACATAGACGGTGGTCGCCGGAAAGAATATTAACAGACCAACAGTGCGGTTACAAGTCGATAACGGGTTTAAGCTCGTAATAAAATCACGAAATTTAGGAAGTGATTCAGCCAAGGAACACGGTATGAAGCGGTATTTGCAGCTCCCCCACGCTGCCGCTAGATATTTCTCCAGTATTTGTAACACATTCTGTCTCGATACACGTCAGGGGTTCTGCGATATATCCACTGGGTTATGGGTGACGGTTGATTGAGAATGATCACATACAGTAGACAGTGTGCTGATTGAGATCCTAAGAAATGTACACTGGCTTTTCAGATCTCTATTGCTAGACTTTCTGCTAGAAATGCTGTCTGCGATTTGGAATGAGTTTTTCCATCCATCCAGATACCTGCAATGGATTCTATGGAGGAGTCTTTTAATGATTACAGCCATTAGTGAATCATGTTTTCTGGCACTGTCATATCTCGAAACAAGTCACCTTTTTCGAACCTATCTGCTATAATAAAATTTTAGATAGTCCCTATGCATTTGGCAACTGCCCTTCAGACTCTGCGCATGTGATCGTTCCAATTTAATTTGGAACTGAGTAGAAGTCGGAGAAAGCTATATCTACCACAGTCTGTGTAGAAACAGACTAAGCTGTGTTAGTGCTACAGGACCCTGTTTTGACCACTTGATGGATATGGGAACAGGTTGTCATACGTCCGCCAACCATGTATGATGTGTAAGGTCGACACCAAAAGAAGACTGCTTCTGAAACAAGAAGTACTATAAAGGCAGTACGAACAGTTACGGTGGTATTTCTTATTGGGAAAATTAGGAAGACTCAACATCATACAGGTACTGCAGTCCGAAGCAGATCCGCGTCCCTAAGGGACCATTCACATCTATTACCCCTACATTCTATCATCGTTATTCTGTACCATCCAACAGAGAAAAATTACGAACTATAAAAGCTCTGCTAACTTCATGCGATAGAGAACTCGATAAGATTTTTACCACCTCTCGCTCTTCCCATATATCGAAAACAAATGCCGTCTGCATACCGGCCTCGAGCACATGTGGCGATCCCATTAAACACACACCAGTGTAAAGGTTCATCACCTGTAGTGTAGGAGGATGACCGTATCACTCATACTGTACTATCAGTCGCAAGAGAGGCTCCCTGTGCCCCTGTGTTGTTGTTTGAAACTTTGTCTGTTTCTGCTGTAACATGCTTTCTAAACTGCCATACATTTTGTTTTTTATGCCTCAACTTCGGGGTCTGAGTCAGGTGTCACAAGGTGTAAATCATGCTGTTGCTGCTACCAACACACACACACACACACACACACACTGGATGATTTTAAATGAAAGACAGTCACAACATTTGGAAACTGGAAGAGTTTTGCGGTGTTGTGGAGCGTTTCCAAGCTGCTGTCCGTAGGTGACTGACGGCCTCTGCGCTTAAACTCATCTGTCACAGTGACGGAATAGCTGATGGCTCAGTGTTCCGTTTCGATTCAATCCTCAATTGCAATCATGTACGCGACCACTGTTTCGGTGTTAGCAATCTCCAGAAGCTGTTGACCCTCCACCAAGACTATTTCTCCATCTCAAACAAGCGATGTCAGTCAGTCATTGTGTGGTAATCAACAGCGTACCAGTGGATGGATGGGATGGAAAAGACACCGTCGATGTACTGTAATAATAAGCATAACAGTTGATAGTGCGAACAATTTTAGCACTTTTACAGTATTTTCAACACTGACCAATGATGCGAGACAATGCTTCCCAATTTCAGTATCATCGCCAAAATGCCCCATATCTACTTTGCGTGATCATTGCGAATGTAGATAGATGACTGTGCAGTACGTCCATTCATTGTTAATTCTCGAACATGTATACCAGACAGTGGTCTACATATTTCTAGCACCTCATGCATAGTGCGTAATTCTCTATGCGTATGGGAGTCACAGGTAATTCTCGCATTCTTTGGATAAAGTTAGAGACTCAAAGTCCCCCTCGCACTGTCTTTCACCAACGCACCCTGCAGCGCCGCTACTGATTTAATATGCAGCTGGCCAGAAGTAGACCGCTACATCCTGCGTCTCGTGAATAAATGGAGCTTGCCGCATCCATTCAAGTGCACAAGATTTCTCCAGAGGTGCACATGTCGAGGGGGTTAGCATGCCTTATCAGTATATAGCAGTAGATTTGAATGTGTTGTGACGTAATAGCAGACGGTTAAGAAGAACAGGAAACGGGTGGTGTTTATACATGATGGAGCTCCAGACGGATGGAGTGCGAAGCATTTTACGTAAATCAACTGAGCTGTCAATCTGAAGTATTGTTCTAGTGTCTGGGATCAGTTCCATGAAGGTTTTGGTAAGAGAGAACATAAACACACGCACTCCTAGTGCTACAAGGTACTGCACTTAAAACAGGCTATAATGTTTGATCGCTTCAGTTTCCGAACTATTAGTCGTATCGAATGCAACACTATTACTATCCCAATGTAAGAAATATATTTTCAGCGCATGACATACATCCTTCTTGCAGGTTCCTCTACGACCAACTATGGTAACAAACTGTAAAATGAAAAAACTACTTCCTTAAAACATCAGTTATGTGTGATACATGCACAATGTAGCTTTCCAGAGATGTATAGCGTCCACAGTTCATATCCAATCACGGTTCAGAATTTATGTCATACAATACATACATGCTGTCAAATAGGCTGTCATACAAATCGTTGGAGGCAATTATCCGAAAATGTGTTCAGTATCACTTCTTAAGACAGTTTGTCCTGCCCGCGGATAATTATTCATACTTTTTGCAGTCGAAACTAGGAAAATTAAAGTCATCCACTATTACTATTCTTTGTTTGGAGTATAAAGATTATATCGAATTTAAGTAACACTTCCAGTGATGTGTTTTCATCTGGTGACTGCAGAAACGTCCGGTTTTTAATTTAAGTTCACCAATATTGGCTACTCTTCTTGTTATGAGTTAACACTATGAGTCGATTTTGGACCTGAAATGAACCAGTGTTCTTATTTTTTGATACAACCATCGATCTCTTGAGGAACTTCACCTATCATTCCGACATATGTAACACTCCTTGGTGGAAAAAACCTTGCTTCAGTTTTCAACTAATCCCCTGTGCCAACTCTGACGTACGTATCACAGAAGAGTGTTTGTTTAAACGCCTCTGCTTTTAACTGCTGGTATTTTAATATGCAAAGTTTCGGAATTTGGTTTCCATATAATTCTAGTAATTAGTTTCTGGAATGTCAAATTTTCGCCTGGACAGTTCAGAGTTTAACTTAATGAAAACGTTCCTAATGCACATTTCACACATACTGTCCTGCCTGCGTGACTGCTTCTGTTGTACGCTCATGAGCCAATACACTCTGACCATTGCTCACTTGGTAGCGTTGCACACACGTAACCCGATAAAGGAAGTATACAGTTCGTTCACAAATACTTTTAAAAACTCCGAGGGCCGCTTCCTTTCACCATAATAAGACAAAATACACTGCTGGCCATTAAAATTGCTACACCAAGAAAAAATGCAGATGATAAACGGGTATTCATTGGACAAATATATTATATTAGAACTGACGTGTGATTACATTTTACCGGCCGGAGTGGCCGTGCGGTTCTAGGCGCTACAGTCTGGAACTGAGCGACCGCTACGGTCGCAGGTTCGAATCCTGCATCGGGCATGCATGTGTGTGATGTCCTTAGGTTAGTTAGGTTTAATTTGTTCTACGTTCTAGGCGACTGATGACCTCAGGAGTTAAGTCGCATAGTGCTCAGAGGCATTTGAACCATTTGATTACATTTTCACGCAATTTGAGTGCATAGATCCTGAGAAATCAGTACCCAGAACAACCACCTCTGGCCATAATAACGGCTTTGATATGCCTGGGCATTGAGTCAAGCAGAGCTTGGATGGCGTGTACAGGTACAGCTGCCCATGCACGATACCACTGTTCATCAAGAGTAGTGACTGGCGTATTGTGACAAGCCAGTTGCTCGGCCACCATTGACCAGACGTTTTCAATTGGTGAGAGGTCTGGAGAATGTGGTGGCCAAGGCAGCAGTCGAACATTTTCTGTATCGCTGTATCCAGAAAGGCCCGTACAGGACCTGCATTATCCTGCTGAAATGTAGGGTTTCGCAGGGATCGAATGAAGGTTAGTGACACGGGTCGTAACACATCTGAAATGTAACGTCCAGTGTTCAAAGTGCCGTCAGTGCGAACAAGAGGTGACCGAGACGTGTAACCAATAACACCTCAGATCATCACACCGGATGATACGCCAGTATGACGATGACGAATACACGCTTGCAATGTGTGTTCACCACGATGTCGCCAAACACGGATGCGACCATCATGATGCTGTAAACAGAACCTGGATTCATCCGAAAAAATGTCGTTTTGCCATTCGTGCACCCGGGTTCGTCGTTGAGTACACCATCGCAGGCGCTCCTGTCTGTGATGCAGCGTCAAGAGTAACCGCAGCCATGGTCTCCGAGCTGATAGTCGATACTGCTGCAAACGTCGTCGAACTGTTCGTGCAGATGGTTGTTGTCTTGCAAACGTCCCCATCTGTTGACTCAGGGATCGAGACTTGGCTGCACGATCCATTACAGCCATGCAGTTAAGATGCCTGTCATCTCGACTGCTAGTGATACGAGGCCGTTGGGATCGAGCACAGCGTTCCGTATTACCCTCCTGAACCCACCGATTCCATATTCTGCTAACAGTCACTGGATCTCGACCAACGAGAGCAGTCTTGTCGCGATACGGTAAACCGCAATCACGATAGGCTACATTCCGACCTTTATGAAAGTCGGAAACGTGATGGTACGCATTTTTCCTCCTTACACGAGGCATCACAACAACCACTTTATCGCTACCTCAGAGGTGCTGTGTCCCAGCGTTCGTGCGCCGACTATAAATCACCAGGCAACGCCGGTCAACTGCTGTTTGTGTGTGAGAAATCGGTTGGAAACTTTCCTAATGTCAGCACGTTGTAGGTGTCGCCACCGGCGCCAACCTTGTGTGAATGCTCTGAAAAGCTAATCATTTGCGTATCACAGCATCTTCTTCCTGTCGGTTAAATTTCGCGTCTGTAGCACGTCATCTTCATGGTGTAGCAATTTTAATGGCCAATAGTGTATCTAGTAAGCATGAGCTCTGAAATACATTCCGTAAAAGCAGTGAGCACTTGTTCGTCTTTGAGAATATGAAGCACATCTCGTCTGCTGCAAACTCTGTGCTTTCCATATTTCAGGAGGAGGTAGTATAGACCAAAAGAACAACACAAAATGACCAGCAAACAAGTGCTCTAAAATGCATACCTTTACCGGTACGAGCACTTGCTCATCTTCACTGCTGTGAAACACATCAACAAATGTTAATACCTCTTAAGGTACACATTTTAGAGCCCATGTTTACTAGGTTTTTTTCTTCTTGTATTGGTGAAACGATCCCGTACCCAAAGTTTTCAAAAGTAATTTTGAATTATGCTGTATAAGCGAAGCAGAGACGCTGGGGAAGTATTCTTTCAACGATACGGTCCGCGATGGGGAAATCCACTGCCACGAGCGACTTTCAAGAAAGGCAGATTGTTGTGGTCCGGTGCCTGGAAGCAAGTGTCTCGGAAACAACGAATCTGGTACACTAGTCGCGTGCTACTGTCGTGAGCATCTGTGGGAAGTGACTGAAATATAGTGAAACCACGAACAGGCGGCAGTATGGTGGACATACGTGTCTCATCACAGGACGTGGAGGTCGGTAGTTAATCCGCTCTATAAATCAGGATAGGCGACGATCTATGGCAGATCTGACGAGAGAGTACAATGCTGGTGTTGGCGCAATTGTCTTGGAACACATTGTTTGGCACATATTGTTTAACGTATGGTTACTTAGCAAACTACTCCTCATGTACCTGTGGTGAACCAACGACCTCTTCAGTTACGGCATCTTAGAGATTGGACTGTGGTTCAATGGGAACGTCGTGTCCAGATATGCTGTAATCCAGGGAACAGCAGCTTAAAACATGCACTCTATCACAGACACAGGCCAGTGGGGGCAGTATTTTGCTGCTTGAGATATTCACATATAGTGTGTGATTGCTAGCTGCTGTGTGTTCTTCTCCAGAAACTAGAGATGGGGGATCCGCTCCTGAACTGATTCATAGAGTTGAATCTTTCAAAGGAGTGAACAATCAGTGATTCAGAAAAAAAGAACGGTAGCTCCAAACGTTTCCCACAGCAGAGAGAGAGAGAGAGAGAGAGAGAGAGAGAGTCGGAGCAGATCAGCGGGGCCTGTGCTGGTCAGAGCACACTGCACGCCACACAACACTGCCAGCACTGGCCCCGCCCTGCTTCTGCCTTGGCTGCCTGCATTGTGCAGTGCCCCATTGGATTTTGTGTTTCACATATGCTGTGCCGTCTCTGTGCTTCTTCTGCCGTGTGCAGTGTCTGGCGCAACTTAGCATCACACGCCGTCGGCGATCGTTTCAGTCGCATGTCCTGCCCTCCGGGCAGTTGATGCGAGTAACAGGACACAGAGCCTCCTAGCGGAGAACATAAGAACTACTTGCAACAACCTGCTCGCAAGAGAACGGACGATTTGTCTCGGAGTGCGTGACTGATGGCCGTTCACTGCTCCCCCCACCCTCGGAACTCGCCCGCTCAACGCTCACCCCACCGTTCTCGACTCTAGCCAGAGCGTTGAGCAAAGCAACTCAGGTGTCACTCTGGTCTCTGTGGTCTTAGCTCACACAGTAATACAGCTCGCGGCTCGACCTGCTTGACTCAGCGCCTCTGCATCGGAGTTCGTCTCTACCGGATATTGTTCTTCGTAGTAATACCTGTATGTCTATTACATTTGTTTTTGTTTTATTTTTATTTGTTTAAACTGATCAGATTAGGTTCCTGATGACTCCTCTTACTATAGGATTTTTTATTATGGACACTCAAATTTACGCTTTAATTACGAGCAAACCGATAAACATATTGCAAAATGTGATACACCAAAATTTTCCTTGTTTTGTGGCGCACTCAAAAGTGTCGTTATCAGCATACTATTTTAGTTTTATAGCCATTATCACGTGCAAAGGTGAAATATTTATTACATATCTGACATGTCTGAATGATTGTTGTCACAATATTACAATCATTCAGACAAGTCAGATATTTTATGACTATTTCACCTTTGACCATGATAATGGCTACAAAGCCAAATCCATGATAGTGCAAAACAAATCAATAATCACAAACTTTGTCATATCGTGGAAATTTCAATAAACAATACAAAATTCTTATTCATTATCTGTGTTACTTCAAAATAGGATCAAATAAGATCAAAATACAGGTATAGTACTGGAATAAACCAAGTTTAAAGGGCAATGTGCCTTCCATTTATTTTCTATTGTGAATGAGTGGTGAGTCATGAAAAAGAGCTAATTCATTTCAGGGAGTGAACAGTTCTGATCCGATCTCTGAAAAGAACAGTTTTGCCCATCTCTACCAGAAACGTGGATATTGTCTTCTTTGTGTGACAAGGATTCCACATCACAGACAATCGATTTGTTCCAAAGGAACTTGCTCTTTGAATGCTGGATGGTGTCTGTAGAGCTGTAGTTGTTCCTGACGATTTCACTCTGCAGTGCACAATACCCTACTATGAGTTTGACATAGCTTCAAGAAAATAGTTAATGGAAAATCACCACTATCACAGCATTGGCTCAGCTGGTATGTCATAGGAGGTGTTGCTGAAATACTATCAGAGCAGCACGTCTTCTTGAAAGGTTTATGGTAGCTGAAGTGCACTAAGAAATGGTTTCCAGAATATGACATACAAAATATGAGGGTCAGGGCTGCCACTCACTTCCCGTGATGCCATAGAAAATGTGTGTTGACGAACACAAACCAGTGGCTGCTGAGTTAAATGTGAATTTGTTGGATCACTTGGGATGAGAATGTCACTTACAAAATTTCTCATATGATGCTAATGAGCGGAATGGACCTTGTTGAAGAATGAAAGGAAAGTATTGTTTTTATTATAATAATAAAATTTATATATAGAGTATTATTGCTTGTTTGAGTTTTCCTCCTTCTTCCCCTCGGTAATATAATATTATATAAAGAAGCAGCGTATTCTTGCTGCTTCATTCGAAAGAGGTCTTGCTCCTGTTGCTTGACTTCATTGTTATCAAGATGCAAGCTGAATTAACTGAAGAACTGCATTGACCAATATGTAAAAATTATCTGAGTAGAGTGATTATCACGAAAGGAGTTGATGACGCTCATCGGGCTGGTTTAGTTCACTAGAGAGCATATTCTAATTACAATTCAGGCTGTAAGTATTTATTAGCAGTAACTGATGTGTAGTCCATGCATGTGTTGCTGTGCAAAATACTAAAAATGGTTGTGAGGTTGCAGATGTGTCTACAAAGACATACAGAAGAAGTGGTAGAATTCCGAATGGTTTAAAAGACACTTAGGTAAGGAACTATACAATACTCATTTCAAGAAGTTGATGCAAAAATATTAGATTAATCATTGCTCATCATTTTCTGTATCAAAAGCTTCAGCAGTGAACTGATTCACTAGAACTCTTAGATCTAAGACGTATGAACGTTTCGCCATTCAAAGTTCTTTCAAATGGATTGATATGGTGCAAAATCTACGCAATAAGTTTAGTCACATGAAACATAGAACAATTAATATGAGATCTCTTGATGTGATGGATAAAGCCATCTTTGTCGACCCCACCTGGCGTGCCAATCACAGCTATATGGGAGACAGCAGTTTTAACACGTTGGCTGCCGTGTGGCTGCCAGCGGCCACAAGTAGAACCGCACACCTGACACCCTGCAGCCGCCGACGACCATAGTAGAGCCTCACGACTAGCACGGTGTGCCTGGCATGTTGGTGAAACATCAATCACTAAGCGTGCGGCTGTCAATGTGTTATTTTTTTTAAGCCTCCCTCCAGCGCGCCACTGGGCGAGCGCACTCTTCCGTCACTCACTGTCTTCAGTGTGGGGCGCTATGCATACACACCACCAGAAAACAATAAATTCACATAACCTAATTCTAATTGGCTGACGCATCTTTTTAAGCTGTCTCGCACTGTGCTTGACACTAGTCTCAATGCATCTTAGTACAGAGGACTGCAGTAAAGAAAAAAATACATCGACTTAATATGGTGCTACTAAGCATTACTACGACTCAGTTACTCGTCGGATTGTACCAGCCCTAGACTATTTGTTCCCATCAAGAATATTACTCTCATTGTATGTAACTCGGAACCATAAAAGGACCTTATAGCACAGCAAAGTAACGTATATATCAGTTATTCAGTGTGCATATTGTGAATAAACTTATTAATGTGTTACCTCTTGTAGATGTCGTATTGTCATTATTGGTCTTATTGTCGCTATTACGTACACTTCAGTCTTTTGTGTATAATAAGATCAAAATGATAAATCCATGTAAACCTGACTTTAAAGGCAGGAATTTAGGAATTTTGTTAGAGTTAGGAAAGATAAGAATATTTTTAAAATGTCTTCACTACCAACTGGTCAACTGATGTATTCAAAATTCTAGAGATTCAGGAAACTAACTTGAGAATACATCTACCGTAAGATTATAATTTACAGGCTGTACACCACAGAACTACAAAAAAACCATACATCAATTTGAAAATAATCTTATCAACAAAGGAAACAACGCTTTTGCAGAATTGTTGGGTTTCAATAAAAAACACAGTTGCTGGACTACTTAGTAAGAAAGTGCATGTGTGTGAGGACTTGGCTCCATGGAGACAATCACTTGCAGCTATTTTTCCGAACATGAATCCATAATGAAAATGATACAGTGTCATTCCAGCAATAAGTTATTGGCTTCTCTGTGCATGGATGTGACAGCCTTTAGCAAGAGGTATGTCTTATTGTGCCTCACTGACAGCTGGGCACAAAAACCAACACTCGTGTGATGACGCTACTGCTGAATTACAAAATGGGAAAGGTCGAAGTGACCTAAGCAGAAGCTTTTTTCTCCACCCTTCCAACTGTATTAAAATCTGGAGATGTGAGCATAATACCTCTCACACGTGTTTGTGTTTGTGTGTGTGTGTGTGTGTGTGTGTGTGTGTGTGTGTGTGCGTGCGTGTGTGTGCGCATATGTGTACGTGCGCCTATGAATGTGCACGTGCAAGTGCAAGAGTACAGGCGTGCTTGCATAGTTTTTGAAAGACAATACAGGTCGTTGGGATACTTAATGATATACATATTTAAAGATGTAGATGAGAAACTTAGAACAGAAATCAACATTTAGCACAACAGCTATCACGTAGAGTACTAATAATTAATAAAGAATAGAATAAGAAAAATGCCTTTTATTTCAGGTGTCTGAAAACGAAGCTTGGACAGTTATATCAGTTAGTTCCATAATCTTAGTATGACATAGAATTTATTATTGATGTTACTCTAGTACAGATTTTCATGTCTTCATTTTACTGAAATTCTCAGTAACGTTGCTGAAAATTATTTAACTGATTTTCCCAATTTTTTGTTTTACTCTATATACTGCCGACATTGATGTGTTTCAAATGGTGTTGAATATCTTTTGAGATATCTTGTACAGTCTTTCCTAATATCAAATAAAACCTTGTCCACGCGGTCGCACCACGGCTCATCGCTAGAGGGCTCGGTAATCGAGCCGTACCGGCAGTGCAACGCGCCTGTACGGACGGGCATTAGTGATGAATTGTATTTGTAACTTAGTGTAAGACTTGTGAAGAATAAATGTGTCACGATCAAAATTTCTCTAGTCCTTTCCGTCACAAGCCTCTTTCTTGAACATAGTGCGTGGGCACGGCAATAAAGCCGGTTCACTGCACGTTAATGACTGTAAGCTGTGATACCACACGTCTCCGCTTCAACCTAAGAAAGATCCTCCAACTTCCACAGTATTGTCTTCTATATAAATGTATCAAATTATTTGAGAACTTTCAATACTGGATCGTATTTCGCCAAAAAATGCACCAATTCTAAGAAATTTCCTCTGTTTACCGATGAAACGTCTTCACAATGGCTGCAGAAAACAAGTAATATGTAAAAACCGATGTGAAACTTTTCTCCAATTCTTTCTCTCATCATTAACTATCTTCTGATTATCTTTGTCAATGCTTTTATTAAGTTTCAAGGCCATGGAGAGTGTTTTTCATTTTTCTAAATTTGATTCATACTCAGTTTCATGATTTGTGGCGTTTGGATTCAATTTCAATCACTGACATGAGCCATAAATAAATTTAATTTGTAGACATCGACCACAGAGACAAATAATCGGCAGCCAAAACTGTACAGTTTCTTTGTTGATGGTGAGTACTGGATCCATTTCCTTAAACATATAGTCTCCTTCAAATATGAATAAACCACGATGAAGTTAAACAAATTTGCGTTCTTTTACTCTGTTCTCCTGGTCCTTCTGTAGATTTATAAGATCCCTCCTTGTTTTGATATACTTCCCTAGGTTTTTCAAACTGACAATCTTCATATGCTCTGGGACAGGTACTGGCCAATGTGCAGTAACATTGGATGAAGAAAAATCGAAGTTAGGTACATCAGAAATATGTTCATTCTCAGCAGTTTTCTCATCATTCTAACTTTGTCATCTTTCGTTCACTATCACATACGTCAAAGTCTTCATTGAATTCACATACAGTGGCTTTTTCGCCCGTGTTTGTAATATCTACATCAACAATTATCTGTGCGCTGCTGCCAGATGCAAACAGTTCGATAATCCTTTTTTCCTTCGCCATCTCTATTTTGTCCACGTTCGGTAAGGTATTTGGATGACGACCCAGCGAGTGATTTAGTGTCTTCAGTCTTCGCCTTTCTTAGTTATCTTTCCTAACAGCCAGATAGGTGAAATTTTTAGCTACAGAAAAGATTCGAAAGACTAATTCGGTGACAGACACGTCTGTTAACAATATTTTTTTCTCTCAGTGTATTCTGTAGTCTCACAGTAGAGAGTAGATGGTCATAAATGCATGATCAATTTCAAATGAGTGTTGCATATCGAATTTGTTGCGGCTGACAAGAAGGCCAACGTTTTCAGTGGATGACAAGATTATTTTGCTATTTGATAGACCTTTTTCTGATAGTGAAACATAATGATTGTACTGTTTGTAACACATTTCGATATCACAACAAAGTGTTGTTTGTTGTGAAACAGTGTACAGGAATACTCTAATGTTTGCAAAGGATTATTGAAATTAAAGTGTCAATGCGTTTCTGAACCTAATAGTAAGTGCTAGAAAATTTCGAGATAATAATAGCCTCATTTGAAATTTTAGTACTTAGTTTTTGGTCTACTTTTAGGTACACGATAATACAATCACCGTTTAAACTCACTTAACACATCACAACAAAAATCAGTGAAAAATTTACATTAATTATGGTGCATTCCTAATCGAGCTTTATGAACAATGAAAGTGAGTTAATACGAACCTCAAGTTATTCTACAGCACATGCGCTGGCGGTCTGTTTTTGTTTTCCCAAATGGACATCTCCCAGGAGTTACAAATGGAAATCGAAGGGAAGTCACACAGCAGGAAAATTACAACACGGTTTTCTGAGTTTGGTTCCGGCGTATGAAGTCTAGATGACTCTGTTGTTGATCTTCATGTGTACAATTAGTACATCACACCGCTTGTCTCTGACCTTGCTGGTCCATGTTTCGCAACCATAAACGGAGACAAAAAATACGAATCTTTCAACAAGCCGGCTCTTTGTGTTGTTTTGTTTATTCCTCTGTTCTGCCAGATCTTGGTGAGCTTCTTCATGCCACTCTCCTTAACGTGGTCCGTCTTCATAGCTGATTTTCACAGCTTCCCATGTCGCAGATGGCTAACCCAAGACTGATGAAAGAATCCATGAATTCTGAACACGCCCATTGACTGTGCCTGTGTCCTGATAATAGCTAAGAAGGAACCTAGGTTTATATTTTGCGTAAGTGTGGGGCCTCTAATTCCAAATTGCCTCTTGTTTCCTGAGTATGCTTTGGCTGTGTTTCGGATATGAATAAAAATGGTGTGATTTTGGCGAGATTTAGCGGCCCCCCATAACCAGAGGCCAAGGGCTTCTTCTGCCCCTCCCCTCTTCCTTCGTCCAACACTGAAATGAAATGTCGTGTGACGAGGTCCTCCCGTCGGGTAGCCCGCTCGTCTGGTGCAAGTCTTTCGATTCGACGTCACTTCGGCGACTTGCGCGTCGATGAGGATGAAATGATCATGATTAGGACAACACAACACCCAGTCCCTGAGCGGAGAAAATATCCGACCCAGCCGGGAATCGAACCCGGGCCCTTAGGATTGACAGTCTGTCCCGCTGACCACTCAGCTACTGGGGGCGGACCGTCCACCACTGATGTGTAGACAAAAATCAAGCATTATGTTTTCTTTAGAATTCGTGCCCAACATATACCATGTGCTACTACGTTTTGGTTGAACGGACCTATCACGTCTGATCTTCCACTTACAACAACACAGAGGTCCTCTCCACATCCCAGTGAAAATATAACAATCTTCCACCTATTACAACAAAACCTCTAGTATTTAGGCAATCCATTTATTTTAGACTGTTACACACAATTTGCACTTCATATCTGGTAGAGATACTATACAGGGTGAGTCACCTAACATTACCGCTGGATATATTTCGTAAACCACATCAAATACTGACGAATCGATTCCACAGACCGAACGTGAGGAGAGGGGCTGGTGTAATTGGTTAATACAAACCATAAAAAATGCACGGAAGTATGTTTTTTAACGCAAACCTACGTTTTTTTTAAATGGATCCCCGTTAGTTTTGTTAGCACATCTGAATATATAAACAAATACGTAATCAGTGCCGTTTGTTGCATTGTAAAATATTAATTACATCCGGAGATATTGTAACCTGAAGTTGACGCTTGAGTACCGCTCCTTCGCTGTTCGATCGTGTGTATCGGAGAGCACCGAATTACGTACGGATCCAAAGGGAACGGTGATGGACCTTAGGTACAGAAGAGACTGGAACCGCACATTACGTCCACATGCTAATACCATTTTATTTATCTTTTTCACTGAAGCACATGTATATTACCATGAGGGGTGAGGTACACGTACACACGTGGTTTCCGTTTTCAAATACGGAGTGGAATAGAGTGTGTCCCGACATGTCAGGCCAATAGATATTCAATGTGGTGGCCATCATTTGCTGCACACAACTGCAATCTCTGGCGTAATGAATGTTGTACACGCCGCAGTACATCTGGTGTAATGTCGCCGCAGGCTGCCACAATACGTTGTTTCATATCCTCTGGGGTTGTAGGCACATCACGGTACACATTCTCCTTTAACGTACCCCACAGGAAGAAGTCCAGAGGTGTAAGATCAGGAGAACGGGCTGGCCAATTTATGCGTCCTCCACATCCTATGAAACGCCCGTCGAACATCCTGTCAAGGGTCAGCCTAGTGTTAATTGCGGAATGTGCAGGTGCACCATCATGCTGATACCACATACGTCGACGCGTTTTCAGTGGGACATTTTCGAGCAACGTTGGCAGATCATTCTGTAGAAACGCGATGTATGTTGCAGCTGTTTGGGCCCCTGCAATGAAGTGAGGACCAACGAGGTGGTCGCCAATCATTCCGCACCATACATTTACAGTCCACGGTCGCTGTCGCTCTACCTGTCTGAGCCAGCGAGGATTGTCCACGGACCAGTAACGCATGTTCCGTAGATTCTCTGCCCCGTGGTTTGTGAAACCCGCTTTATCGGTAAACAGGTAGAACTGCAACGCATTCTCTGTTAATGCCCATTGACAGAATTGCACTCGATGATTAAAGTCATCACCATGTAATTGCTGATGTAGCGACACCTGAAACGGGTGGAAGCGGTGACGATGCAGTATGCGCATTACACTACTTTGTCTCAGTCCACCGGCTCTCGCAATGTCCCGTGTACTCATGTGGGGGTTCATGGCAACAGCAGCTAACACACCAACTGCACCCGCTTCTCCTGTGACGGGCCTGTTACGGACCCGTTTGCGTGCTACGACCATACCTGTTGCATACAAATGGCTCTGAGCACTATGGGACTTAACTTCTGAGGTCATCAGTCCCCTAGAACTTAGAACTACTTAAAACTAACTAACCTAAGGACATCACAAACATCCATGCCCGAGGCAGGATTCGAAACTGCGACCGTAGCGGTCGCGCGGGTCCAGACTGTAGCGCCTAGAACCGCTCGGCCACCCCGGCCGGCTGTTGCATACAGTTGGTGGTAGATGTTTTGCAATGTGCGGCACGTTGGATGCTCTCTGTCCGGGTACCGTTCTGCATACACCCTGCAGGCTTCAGCTGCATTTCGTCGACACTCGCCATAGATGAGTATCATCTCCGCCTTTTCAGAGTTCGAATACACCACGGTCGTTGAGTCCCATAGTGCTCAGAGCCAGCCACACCACGGTCACAGTTCCTACAACACTACACTATCACAGACGTCTGGTAACACGGTGTACTACAGTTGGTCTGCGTGCCGAGACGAATGCAGAATAACAATAGCAGCAAGCGCTACATGCGGACACTGCGACAGCTAGACCAAACCACAACAGTGCACTACAGCCACACTCGTAAACACCGTCGTCATCGTAAACATGTCCCTGCAGATGCTGCTCGCCGACCGTGGCCCGTGTTTGTTACAACACGCAACTGAACGTCGGAGGTTTCAAGCGTCAACTTTAGGTTACCATATCTCCGGATGTAATTAACATTTAACAATGCAACAAACGGCACTGATTACGTATTTGTTTATATGTTCAGATGTGCTAACAAAACTAACGTGGTTCCATTTAAAAAAAACGTAGGTTTGTGTTAAAAAACATACTTCCGTGCATTTTTGTATGGTTTGTATTAGACAATTACACTAGCACCTCTCCTCACGTTCGGTCTGTGGAATCGGTTCGTCAGTATTTGATGTGGTTTACGAAATATATCTAGCGGTAACGTTAGGTGATTCACCCTGTATTTTAATAAATGAATTTGTATGATTTCTTATTTTGGAAAATGTTACATTCTTTCTTGTGCAGTATCATTAAAAAGTATCTCGGCTGGAAGGCAGTTCTGTGAAAACATGTTTTGAATGTACCAGAATGAAGGCAGGATTCACGCAATGGAACGTTTGAATCTAGATAGAGGAATGATAGTGTGTACCTCCTAAGAGAGGTAAGAAAGGAAGTGAAAGATTAGGAATAATATAACTGACGAAGGAAAGAAGATAGCTCCAAAGAAAGATACCCATTCCACCCCGGGATCCACTCAATGAAGAGACATGACTGGCAGGTTGGAGTCGTGATGTTCGCCAATCCTACAGAACAGTAGCTGCCGGCCATGCTTTCATAACGCCGAAACTTTTTTGTAGCATTCTACTAAGAAAAGCCAGTGGAGAGTGATGCAATGCAAATAGTAACTTCGGTTCAACGTCTGAACCGGACTACAATGCAGAATGAATAATTAGCCACAATTTCAGTCCATTTTTAAATTTATTAGTTACGGTAACAATGAGAATAAACTTGACTATTCATATTATCATTAATTCAATAATAAACCTTAAGAAAATCGTACAAGCCCTAGCATATTATCATTTAGAAAATTACAAACGGTACAAATTCGCATTGTATAAAACGTGTGCCATATCAGTGTTACAGCTTGTAGAAAGCAATACAAACACTTACCAGTCATCACCGACTAATAAATCAAACCTACAAAATTCTACTGTAACAATGAATAAATTTGTACACGACTAACCTTAACCAAAAACCTTTTCAGGGAATTGACGCGTTTAATAGAGGATGTGTCTGACAGCAGAAGACTCTTAGATGGCGTTGTGCTCATTCCAAAATCGGCAGTAGTAACATTACTATTTCTGATTAACTCTCCAATCATTTGAATGGTACTTCCCTCCAACAAGCAAAAAAGAAACTTACCTGCATGGTAGCCAAAGCATTCTAAGAGCGTGGTAGTTATTTTCAGACCCTTCACGATTCTCCACTCGTTTACTCTACATAAATACTCTGAGGTGTCAAAAGACCTTCTAATATCGTGTCGGACCTCCTTTTGTTCAGAGCAGTGCATCATTTCGACATGGTACGGACTCAACAAGTCGTTGGATGTCTCCTGCCGAAGTACTGAGCCATGCTGCCTCTATAGCTGTCCATAAGTGTGAAAGTTGTAGGTGCAGGATTTTATGCACTTCTAGATCATGTCCCATAAATATTCGACGGGTGGCTAAATCATTCGCTCGAATTATCCGGAATGTTCTTCAAACCTATTGCGAACAATTCTGGACTAGTTAATGACGTCGTTGTCGGAGAAAATGAAATCCATGAATGGCTGCAAATGGTCTCCAAGTAGCCGAACATAATCATTTCCAGTCAGTGATCGGTTCAGTTGGACCAGGGGATCCAGTGGGTTTCAACAAAACGCAGCCGACATCTTTATGGAGCCGCCACCAGCTTTCACAGCGCTTTGTTGACAACTTGGGTCCACGGTTTTGTGGGACTTGCGCTACACTCTAAACTTACCGTCAGCTCTTTCAACTGAAAATCGAGACTCATCTGACCAGGTCGCGGTTTTCCAATCGTCTAAGGTCCAGCCGATATGATCACGAGCCCAGGAGAGCGCGGCAGGCGATGTCGAGCTGTTAGCAAAGGCACTCGCATCGGTCGTCTGCTGCCGTAGCCGCTACCGCCACGTTTAGCCGCACTGTCTTTACGGATATATTCGTCGTATGTCCGACGCTGATTTCTGCGGTTATTTCACACAGTGTCACTTGTCTCTTAGCAACGCAACTCCACACAAACTCCACCACTCTCGGTCATTAAGTGAAGGCCGTCAGCTACAGCGTTGTCCGTGGTGAGAGGTAACGCCTAAAATTTGGTATCCTCTGAACACTCTTGATACTGTGGATTCCGAATTATTGGATTCCATACAATTTCCGAAATGAAACGTCTCAGGCGTCTAGCGCCAACTACTATCAAACGTTTAAAGTATGTTAATTCCCGTCATGCTGCCATAATCACATCAGAAAGTTTTTCACATGAATTATCTGACTAAAATGACAGCTCCGCCAGTGCACTGCCCTTTTATGCCTTGTGTACGCCATACCACCGCGGTCTGTATGTCTGCATATCGCTATCCTATGACTTTTGTCACCTCATTGTATACACCAATAACAGCGCCCACCCCTTTAAGGCTAAAAATCATTCAACACAGTATTAAGTAATGCTAAAACTCGTGACGTGTGTAATTTCTGTTGTGTTTTTGTTTTCATACAAATCGACTGTGCAGTCACATTAATGTGGCCACCTGTCAGAAGCCTGAATAACCACCTTTTGCAGCGCGGACTGGTTCCGGCAAGTACCGCCAGGGATGTGGAGTCATGCCGCGACCTGCTCCGCTAGGTTTCTTGGTTGACGATCCATAGCGCGAACAACCTGATCGAGGGGATCCCACAATTCTCGATTTAATTTAAATCCGAGGGGTTCGGTGGCTTGGAAAATTCGGTAAACTCATTCCTGTGCTCTCGAACTGCGTTTGTTCACTGGTGGTAGATGCCATAGTGCCAAGGATAACGAACTGCAGGCAGGCGTGAACATGAAGCCAAGAATAGATGTATACTTGTGTTGGTTCATTGTGCCTTCCAGAATGACGAGATTACCCAGGAAATCCAACAAAAACATTCCCCAGATAATAATGCTCCCTCCTCTGGCCTAGACCTCTCCGACGATTGTTACACGACGTTTGATTTCGGACGTTTTCACGCCGTAAGCGCCAACGACCATCTGTCCCGCTGCGGAAGCCCATACATAGCAAACATTCGCCGAAAAGTCGTTGAGCAGATACTGTTTGTCTGCAGGTTCATCTTCGTGGTCGATTGCTCAACAGTTGCACGTCTCTTCACTCGCACACATCTCTGCAGCCGTCGTTCACCCGTGTTGTCCATGGCTCATGGCGCACAACAGTTTCCTTGGCGCCGGTTTTGGATAGCGCCAATCTGCCATGCACAGTATACTTCAACCACGGCGGCAAGCGAATGGTCTACAGACTTCCCCTGTTTCAGGAATATTTCCATCCTTCGTCCGAAGGCCAATTATCATGCTCCTTTCGACATCAGATAAATCACTCCGTTTCAACATTACAGTAAGGACTGAACAGTTTTCCGTGTCCCCTCGACACACTTTATACATAGCCTCCACTACTGATGCTGCTACTTGCCGTCTGTGAGTGGTTATTGTACGTTGACTTTGAATATAGGCGATGGTCAAGCTAAGATGAGTGGACCGTGTATATAACCTTGGGCTATTTAAAAGTGGTCCCCCACTGAATCGGATATTCGTAGGTTATTAACTGAACGGTAGGCATGTTAGTCAATTAAATCTCGTCAAAGAAATAACAAAATGAGATTAGATTGTGGAATACTATTGATTGTGACTGTCAGACCTGCTGTCCTAACTGTAGCCTCCTCTAACAATCAACAAATAAGTAATATCTTACCTACGGGATCTTCCTACGGAGACTTAATAGGTAAAAGCGTCTGAAACAGCCCTGAACGAAAGAGGGAAGACGTTGCTGTCCGTCAAGGCGAATGAGAATCGAATACAAATGGCACCATGCTCGGCAACCATTACCAGAATAAAGTTTTTGTGTGATGTACAGTCGGCTCGCAGAGCACACTGCGTGCGCACGTAGTCATTTGCATTCTCTCGCAATGCAATCGGATTTCTTCTGTCATAACTCTATGCCTGGCTATGATGGGGAACAAATTTCGTTGGAGACAAAATGTCCACTGACACTTCCCATTACTGACAGGCGCCCTTTAGTATTGCTGGTCCTGAGGTGACGTATTTCACTGAACTAGCGTGATCTACTAACCAGGTGTGACGCATACTACATAGCCCAGTAAATCGATACAGTAATTTTGAACAAGAAAACCTTAAGAATGAGATTGTCTAGTGGTAGAAAAATATTTTACAAGCGAATCAGGAACATTAATAGGATTGGCCTACCCCCTTTCACAGGGTGCACATGATCGAATTATAGACAACATACATTCCATACACACATGGCAGAAAGCCTATGCCATGCCACCTCTCAGAAGCATAACTCATGCAAGAAGTGTTAGCAAACATTTTGTCTCAAACAGAAACTGTACCCCATGGTGTGATCTGTCACCTCTAGATGTTTGATGAAAATACATTGCAGCATTCTGTGTCTATATATAACTACCTCAGATTTATTTTCCACTAGCCATCTTTCCTGCGCCTCGAACTACAATTACAAACTCATTCTACACACATCAAAAAAAGTTTTGCATCACCCCGATTCCCAGAACTCCTGAAGCAAGATGTTGACATTGGATATTGTATCACGGACACAGTCCCTTTGACTGTTCAGAGATGTCACTAAACCCATCCAAAGATGTAAACAACCATGAATGAGCAGCGCCTATTAGACGGAGGGGATCCGACAGCCGATCAGTTCCAGTCATTCCACCAGGAAGGAAGTACACGGCAAGTCTTGTCTGTAGTTCAACCATGCCTAGACGGTCAATACCCCGGTTCGATCGCGTCAGCATTGTTACTTTGTGATAGAAAGGGTTCTCAACAAAGGAAGTGTCCAGGCGTCTCGGAGTGAACCAAAGCAATGTTGTTTGGACATGGAGGAGATACAGAGAGACAGGAACTGTCAATGACATACCTCGCTCAGGACACCCAAGGGCTGTTACTGCAGTGGATGACCGCTACCTACGGATTATGGCTCGGAGGAACCCTGACAGCAACGCCACCATGTTGGATAATGGTTTTCGTGCAGCCACAGGTCGTCGTGTTACGACTCACACTGTGCGCAACAGGCTGCATGATGCGCAATTTCACCCCCGACGTCCATGGCGAGGTCCATCTTTGCAACCACGACACCATGCAGTGCGGTACAGATGGGCCCAACAACATGCCGAATGGACTATTCAGGATTGGTATCATGTTCTCTTCACTGCTGAGTGTCGCTTATACCTTCAACCAGACATTCATCGGAGACGTGTTTGTAGGCAACCCGGTCAGACTGAACGCCTTAGACACACTGTCCAGCGAGTGCAGCAAGGTGGAGTTTCCCTGCTGTTTTGGGGTGGCATTATGTGGCGGCGTGGTAGGCAAAGCCGGCTTGTGTTACCTGGGCAACGTCGTCATGTCCCCACCAGTGAGCCAAATGTCAAAAGTCGCAACTAATTTTAAATACACTGTAGTGCTTCACTTTTTCTCGTAATGCAGTTTCAATGGCGTCTGGCGACTGTTCGTGGCTTACACCCCTCGTGATCCACTCTCCTTCCATATTAGCGATTATCAACCCCTTAGTCAATCCTGTGTCGTCTGTCGTCTGTATCTATAGAAACAGGTACTTTCTTTTCACCCTTTATATCTTGTATGTGTACAGTACTTCTTTTAACTGAGCAACCCGCCTTATCAAATACTTCATTCTTTTCTAACTGTTCCACAACACACAAAATTCCTACCGGCGAGATAAACTCAGCACTGACCCAAAGTGATTTTCCAGCATCCTTAGGTACACAGTCGTGTGAATCAAGTCTTAGTGTGATCGTTCAGAGTTTAATCAGTTTCTCTTTAGTGACAGACTACCCTCACAACATCGCAACACTGGCAATGACTTCATCTAACTGAAACTTTTTTCCATCAAGTTCCACCCTATGTTGCTGTAGATCTATTTTGGCACAATGCTGATATAAGAAGTCTAATCCTAGTATCATGTCATAGCCCTCACTCACAGGTGGCACAATCGCTACACTTGTTTAAATTAAACAGTATCCAGGATAAAGTCTGTCCCCTGATCCTAATGATGTGACGTCTTTATCCCCGACTCCACTCAACTTATACCTTGGTGGTCCCGTTGCTTACATTTCACCAGATCACTAATGGCGACCAACACATGCACCCCTGTGTCCAATAATATCCCACAACACATGTTTCCTACTATTCCTCTTATCACACAATCCACCTCTGCATACGATTTGTCCGCAGCTCGTGGTCTAGTGGCTAGCGTTGCTGCCTCTGGATCCGGGGTCCCGGGTTGGATTCCTGGCCGGGTTGGGGATTTTCTCTGCTCTGGGACTGGATGTTTGTGTTTTCCTCATCATTTCATCATCATTCATGAAAGTAGCGAGATTGGACTGAGTAAAGATTTGAAATTTGTATGGGCGCTGATAACCGCGCAGTTGAGCGTCCCACAAATCAAACATGATCATCATCGTTATCTCATACGATTTTGTAGCATCCAGCCTTACTAGGAATCACTGTAGGTGGACCTGGGGCTCCTGTAGGCCTTAAACACCTTATTCTTCCACAGACCCGTACTTCTAAAACTATTTCTTCCTCTTACTTTAGTTACGTCACTCTAAGACTGGCGTCACTGCCTCTTTATATGCCCCTTTTGTCCATACCTGTAGCTGCAAACATTGTCCGTTTACTCTGCATGCCAGTCGACAAATTGGTCTCCTTACACTGTGTAGCTAACTGCTATGCTGTGCGCAAATATGTCGGACCATCTGACTGTGTACGTCTTGAGATTTCCACAAGCAACCCTGTTAAAAACGCACTGAGCTCCCTCTGCTCACCTTCTTGCAAAATAATTTCATTTTGTTGTGTCTAGGAATCCTGCATACTCGGTTCGCTAGACAAACAATCAAACAACTCATATTAATGAGTTTTATTACAACTAGACAAAGCCGTTCGGGGTGGCCGAGCGGTTCTAGGCGCTACAGTCTGGAACAGCGCGACCTCTACGGTCGCAGGTTCGAATCCTGCCTCGGGCATGGATGTGTGTGATGTTCTTAGGTTAGTTAGGTTTAAGTAGTTCTAAGTTCTAGGGGACTGATGACCTCAGCAGTTGAGTCCCATAGTGCTCAGAGCCATTTTTGAACAACTAGACAAATACAAATACTTTAAAATGAAATTTTCATTATACAGCCTGAGTGTGTGCTGATATGAAACCTCCTGGCAGATTAAAACTGTGTGCCGGACCGAGACTCGCACTCGGGACCTTTACCTTTCGCGGGCAAGTGCTCTACCAACTGAGCTACCCAAACACGACTCACGCCCCCTCCTCACAGCTTTAATTCCGCCAGTCACAGAAGCTCTCATGCGAACCTTGCAGAACTAGCACTCCTGGAAGAAAGGATATTGCAGAGACTGGCAGAATTAGAGTTTCCGAGGACGGGGCGTGAGTCGTGCTTGGGTAGCTCAGTTGGTAGAGCACTTGCCCGCGAAAGGCAAAGGTCCCGAGTTCGAGTCTCGGTCCGGCACACAGTTTTAATCTGCCAGGAAGTTTCATATCAGCGCACACTCCGCTGTAGAGTGAAAGTTTCATTCTAGAAACATTCCCCAGGCTGTGGCTAAGCCATGTCTCCGCAATATCCTTTCTTCCAGGAGTGTTAGTTGTGCAAGGTTTTGCAGAAGAGCTTCTGTGAAGTTTGGAAGGTAGGAGACGAGGTACTGGTGGAATTAAAGCTGTGAGGACGGGACGTGAGTCGTGCTTGGGTAGCTCAGTTGGTAGGCAAGTTCGAGTCTCGGTCCGGCACACAGTTTTAATCTGCCAGGAAGTTACAGATACTTTACTTTGATTACACAGATGTGTCGCAAGCAAAGAGCAACATACAAAATAATCGGTCTTCTTCAGAACAGAAAAGCACAAGTCTGTGCTAGGTAGAGCTTGCTAATGATAGAGGCTACGGAGCATTGGCTAACGAAGTGGCTAACGTTGAAGCTGCTATCGAAGTGGCCGCTACAAGTCGGGCACGGCGCTTATGTGCTCTTCACCTAGGGGCCACTGCTGTTGCGTTGTCGTCCGGGAGGGAGGTCGGTCACCCTGCAATTGGCTGACCTCTTCTCATAGCTTTCCCTTTTTTTCGTTCCGACTGGCGTCTGGCGTTGACTTTATGCCGTAAAAATTCACTGCACCATCCTGTCCTAAGTCATAGGTGCATATATTAGATTTGTCCGCCTCCGGTAGCTGAGTGGTCAGCGCGACAGACTGTCAATCCAAAGGGCCCGGGTTCGATTCCCGGCTGGGTCGGAGATTTTCTCTGCTCAGGGACTGGGTGTTGTGTTGTCCTAAAAATCATCATCATTTCATCCCCATCGACGCGCAACTCGCCCAGGTGGCGTCAAATCGAAAGACTTGCACCAGGCGAACGGTCTACCCGACGGGAGGCCCTAGTCACACGACATTTCATTTCATATTAGATTTTCTTATCCTTTCCGCAAATTTTTCCACAGTTCAGTATTTCTCTTAATTACCACCTCTAATTGTTCCCTGTATTGTCTTGCACTATGTTGTTTCGTATCTCTCTGAATCAACTCATCTTTAAATTCTTAAAATGTTGCGACTCCCTTAAGAGCTTTCAAATACCTTACGTAAGTTTTAGCTTTCCGTGTTGGTTTCAGTTTTGCAGCACTCAGTAATTCCTTATCAGACCAATCTTCTCTCTCAGCAAGGTTTCCAAGGTCTCCCACAAAGGCTTGCACATCCTCAGTTGCCTTACCAGAAAAGGGAGCAATTAAAGTTGCTACTGTCGAATCTACATCCCACTGTGACGAAATTCTACCAACCCACACAGGTCTGTATTATCTGCTGTTAATTGTGCTACCTTTTCTGACAATATGCGTACTGCTTCGAGCTGTGACACACTATGCGTCTCCGATTCTGTCAAAGCTTTGTCCTTGACAACACTCATTTTGAGAACTAACATTCCCAAGACAAGAAAAGAAAATACATTAACTTAATTCTTACTTCTCATCATGAGCCATCTCTACTCCTGGCATTGCTCACCCTTGTGCCGTGAACTATTACATGCATAACATTTTACAGGAAATGACCCCGTACCTGGTGCTAGTAACCGTGCACATCTAACAGGCACTAGCGAACTGCGACGTCCATTACCTCATAAACTAGACAAATCCACTGGTTCTCTACTCAAAATAAAATATACTTTACAAAATGCATGATTGTCAAAACTTTTCTCCATGATCAAAATACAGTTAAAATTTTTTTTGGGTTGACTGTACCATCGGATGTAGGTTCAGACTTTGCTCTAAGAAGGCGACGTCACTGACCTGATACCGTTGTTATATGATCCAGGGATGGTCACCCATGGAGAGTGAAATAAGGCGTCTGGATGGCAGTAGATTGGTTGAATTAACTTCTTCGTTCTGACAGTCAGCCATAGCACATCACAAACAGCTTCATGGAAACATCCAGTTGCCTCTCATACGAAACAATAAACGTCTGGCATTGCTGACGGCATGAAGAGCAGTTCCGAGCTTTGACCATGATGACAGTACGAGGTGCATTCAAGTTCTAAGGCCTCCGATTTTTTTTCTCCGGACTGGAAAGAGATAGAAACATGTGCATTGTTTTAAAATGAGGCCACGTTCATTGTCAATATATCCCAGAGATGGCAGCACCGTACGGCAGATGGAATTTTACCGCCAGCAGCGAGAATGAGAACTGTTTTAAATACTTAAAATGGCGACGTTTTCCTTACTTGAACAGCGTGCAATCATTTGTTTTCTGAATTTGCGTGATGTGAAACCAATTGAAATTCATCGACAGTTGAAGGAGACATGTGGTGATGGAGTTATGGATGTGTCGAAAGTGCGTTCGTGGGTGCGACAGTTTAATGAAGGCAGAACATCGTGTGACAACAAACCGAAACAACCTCGGGCTCGCACAAGCCGGTCTGACGACATGATCGAGAAAGTGGAGAGAATTGTTTTGGGGGATCGCTGAATGATTGTTGAACAGATCGCCTCCAGAGTTTGCATTTCTGTGGGTTCTGTGCGCGCAATCCTGCATGACGACCTGAAAATGCGAAAAGTGTCATCCAGGTGGGTGCCACGAATGCTGACGGACGACCACATGGCTGCCCGTGTGGCATGTTGCCAAGCAATGTTGACGCGCAACGACAGCATGAATGGGACTTTCTTTTCGTCAGTTGTGACAATGGATGAGACGTGGATGCCATTTTTCAATCCAGAAATAAAGCGCCACCAAAAAAATTTCGGGTAACCGCCAGTGCTGAATAAATGATGGTGTCCATGTTCTGGGACAGCGGGGGTGTAATCCTTACCCATTGCGTTCCAAAGGGCACTACAGTAACAGGCGCATCCTACGAAAATGTTTTGAAGAACAAATTCCTTCCTGCACTGCAACAAAAACGTCTGGGAAGGGCTGCGCGTGTGCTGTTTCACCAAGACAACGCACCCGCACATCGAGCTAAGGTTACGCAACAGTTTCTTCATGATAACAACTTTGAAGTGATTCCTCATGCTCCCTACTCATCTAACCTGGCTCCTTGTGACTTTTGGCTTTTTCCAACAATGAAAGACACTCTCCGTGGCCGCACATTCACCAGCCGTGCTGCTGTTGCCTCAGCAATTTTCCAGTGGTCAAAACAGACTCCTAAAGAAGCCTTTGCCGCTGCCATGGAATCATGGCGCCAGCGTTGTGAAAAATGTGTACGTCTGCAGGGTGATTACGTCGAGAAGTAACGCCAGTTTCATCGATTTCGCGTGAGTAGTTAACTAGAAAAAAAATCGGAGGCCTTAGAACTTGAATGCACCTCGTATGGCGGCACAATTGACGATGGCCGTGACCTTCCTCCAGTGGACAGGCAGCTCTTTGCTCCAGCGGCGGCTCTCTTGTGACCCTGTCCTGTGGTCAAACAGTGGACCCGGTACTGCATTCCAGGACGTCGCTCCGTGTGTAACAGGCTCGTGGTAAGGGTTGTGACACTGGGACGAAACTAATTTAGTACACGAATGGATGAGTACTGATACACACCAATCTATGTTCGTTTAGAACTTAAGGCGTGTCCCCTAAACACTTCTGTGGTGTCATGTGAGAAAAGGCTTCTGTCCTTCCGCTAGTGCACTGTAGCATTAGCTGTTGTATCATGCCCAGCTTGCTCTGCTTCGCAACACCTGTCGGCTGTGTTTTGCTTCGCAACACATAACGCCCTTGCCTGCCTGTGGCGGCCGCTGTTGCAACTCAGTTCCTCTCTGGCTTATTTTTTTACTGAATACGGTCGATATGCTACACTACCAGCAGATCCACATGTTACACATGTTGTGGTTAGCAGGAGAGCCAACACCGTGTTACTAGAGGAAGCCGAAAGGCACGCGTTTTAGCTCACGCAGGCTGGCGTGAGGTCTGGAACAGGACAAGGAAATTAGAATTTAGAAAAAAACGGACGTAGCTGGTGGAACACTTAACTTTAATCCATTAATGGTGAACGTCGCTCTTAACGGTACATGATTCAGTATCAATAGTAACTGGTAATGGCGCCTTGCTAGGTCGTAGCAAATGACGTAGCTGAAGGCTATGCTAACTATCGTCTCGGCAAATGAGAGCGTATTTTGTCAGTGAACCATCGCTAGCAAAGTCGGTTGTACAACTGGGGCGAGTGCTAGGAAGTCTCTCTAGACCTGCCGTGTGGCGGCGCTCGGTCTGCAATCACTGATAGTGGCGACACGCGGGTCCGACATATACTAACGGACCGCGGCCGATTTAAAGGCTACCACCTAGTAAGTGTGGTGTCTGGTGGTGACACCACAACACACAAGTACGGGGAGCCATTAGGAGAATTTCAGTTGAAAGAAAGTGGACAGCTTCTTATATGCTCTCATTGTGAGCTGTCAGTGCTCTGCCGATAAACCAAACCTGCACGGGAAGGGTATACAGGTTTCTACTTGGATAGCATTGTATGACAACACGTTTTGACACTGACAAGGTGCAGAGTACTTTTTGAAGCACAGTGTTTTAGGGCAGCTCTACCAACAGATCTTTCGTGGCCAAATACCTATACTGATTTTGTCCTTCGTGGAACAACTCTTCTTCAGATACGCAGTTGCTGATGTTCTTTTGGTAGTTTTAATCAGGAGAAATGTGTCCCTGAAGAAGATGTTTCTGGTGTTATCATATTTGACATAGCTATAAGTAGTATCAAAAGTACACTATGGACTCCTGTACAACGCTCCTTATCAGAGGACATGTTCTAAACAGCCGGTGCAGCTCACAGTTACAGTTTGGAAGTTGGGTTGCAGAAACAAGCTTTAAATTCTATATTGATAAGTGTGTGTGTGAGTATATTTGTTGATTTGAATTTCTCTTGTCGCATTTCTTAGTTTTCTGCACTTAAAAAAAAACGGAGCTTATTTACGTTTCTAAAAATTCACTTAAGTTTCTGGGTCTCATACATATTTTATTCAGAACTTTCGTGGTCTTAACACTCTAGGAACCAGTATGTATGGACTGTGAAGGCACTGAACATATTGAATTGCCTTATTCACAGGATTTGGAGAGCAGACATGCTGCGTCTCTGCTAGCTTTGTGACGTATTATGTGGATTAAAACTATGAATTATGTACTTTTGTGAGACCTGCTTTGCTCAAAACTATTAATGCTGTTAGAAACTAGGCTGCTAAGAATTAAGAATAATTACTGGGAATTGGGCTGAATCAACCTTAAAACTACGATGAGGCAAACGTAATCTGCACAGCGAAAGAAAAACAAAGAGGATGCTGCATACTGTTGAAGGGTATCCGTGTTCGTCATCATTACATTTTGTTGCAATGTTCTTGTCACCGAATGTAAAACGTTACGGTCGAGAATAAATCAGTATATACAGCAGATAGAAACAAGACAAATTATACCAGAAATCAATGTAACTGTTTATCAAATCTAAATTTGTTGGTAATTGTTAAGAGATGCGGTTGTTCTCCAAAATTTCTGAAAAAATTACTTGTACTTGATTATGTCAAACTTTGTAACTTCTCAGATTATGTATTTGACTTGATATTTAGTCTCACGAAAGTAACTCTTTTCCCTGAGATCTAAGATTCAGTAGTCTTGGATAAGTAAAGTACATTAATGCTTATGTTTTCCAATACTGGTAAACAGACAGTTATTGATCATGAGAAATGATAACGTTTACTACAGAATTCCGCAGTGGGGTGTCGTAACCATTTTCTTCATATAAATTAAAGACCGTTTTCACACCTATAATTACTGTGGTCAATTTTTTCTGGTTCTGTTTCAATTGATTTGTTGCCTTTAGGTTCATTTTTTTGAAGGTAGGAATTGTGTACTTTTATTAATTGTAGCTTTATTTCTAATTTTATCTGTTTTGCTTCCTTCGTCAAGTTCACTTTTTATTTTCTGTTACAGCAATCATGAAAGAAGGTATACATCTCATAAATCAGACACTTGACGCTGGTGCTATTAGGTAGCAAACCACTTCTAGTTCTTACCTTACTGCTTATTAGGAGTCTGTGTAGTTTCCATTGGTTATTCGTGTCATATACATTCTGAATTATGTTTCTCTCCAACCATTTTACAGGCGAAAGTTTCCAGTATATATACTCTGCAATGTCTACCTTTTATAAATCCTTGAAGGCTGAAGCTTGTGCCTTTGTCCCGCAGTTTCGCAGGTTCGGCATGGTTAGGACCGGATTTAGCAAGCTTAATTTAGAGGGTGGCCGGATACCCTTCCTGTCGCCACCACGTTGCCCCCTGGGATGGAATTAGTGTACCCCAGCTGTCTGTGTCTAGTGTAATCCATGGAATAGTGCGAACATGTTCAGATGTCTGTGAGTCGTGTAACTGAGGCGGCACGTGGGGACCAGCCCAGTATTCTCCTAGTGGGATGTGGAAAACCGCCTAAAAACCACATCCAGGCTGGCTGGCACACCGGCCTTGGTCGGTAATCCGCCGGGCGGATTCGATTCGTGGCCGGCGCTCCTACCTGAGCCCAGAAAGCAGCACATTAGCACTCTCGGCTAAATTGGCAAGTCCTTGAAAGCTGAAGCATTATCACTAAAGAATTACACACTGATAAGTGGAAACACTTTGACCACCAGGTTAGCAGCATGTTGTGCAACGTTTGTAACATACTAAAGCAGAGATTTTGACAGTGGTGTGGATTCGACAAGTCCTTTGCAGGTTTCCGGAAGTGTGGCACCAGATTTCTACACACAGTTCACTATTTCCCGTAAATTATAGGCCAGTTGTTCGTCGGCGCGGATCTGGTGACTTATAGCATCCCAGATGTGTTCCATACGGCTTAGATCTGGCGAATTTGGTAGCCAAACCGCCAACATGAATTCACTATCATGCTCCTGTAATCACTGCAGCTCGATTCTAGACTTGTGACATAGGCAGTTATCCTACTGGAAGATTCCTTCTCCTACAGGGAAAACATCAGCCATGCAGGGTAGCAGATGGTTCTCAATAATGTTAGCGTAGTCCACACCTTTCATGGTGCCTTCGATTATTATCAGAGTCCCATGAAAGCACAAGTGAATTACCCCCATAGCATAATAATACCCTCACCAACATGCGTCTGTGGCGCCTACAAGATGGCATATCCTTTCTCAACCATTTACCTGTTGTAACGGTCCAATCTCGACGACATCGTGTTCACTGCAGTTGTAATTCATGGTGTCATTGTCATAACTTGGGAACACTTAGGGGTCGTCTGCTGTGGAGCCCAATGTTCACGAACGTGCACTGAATTCTGTGCTCTGAAACGGTCATGCTAGCAACAGAATTGTACTCTGTCGTCAAACCTGCCACAGATCCCGTCTGTCCTGCTTCATAGAACGGGACGTCTACGTTTTGTGATGAGGCATGGAAGTCCAACAACGTGTCACCTAATCGTAGTTCACTACATTCCATAGATGCTGAAGATGGTAACACGTGAATAGTAGAATAGCTTCGCCGTTTACTCGTTCCCAGGCGCCGGTCCGTAACTATCTGTCCTTTGTTAGTATTGCTTATATCAGTAGATTTACGCATTTAGGGTCCCCTGACGTCTGTGTAATGAGCCTCATTCGTCTCTGCGCCGCTCCTTTGCATTTCTTAGCGCAACTTCACCATCTTACTGTGGGCAATGTTCATGTTTTAGCTCATCCATGTACGTCCAACGAACGTCTTGTCTTCATACAACTAATAATGCATTTCAGAACCAAAGTCACTATGAGCCACTTTATCTGTGCCATTTAGCTTTGCATCACTGTAAACCTGTATGAGTTTTGAATCCGAATTTTTCTCCATGCATCCCAGAAAGGCGCTAGAGGAAACAGGGTCTACTATATTTATTTTACAGAGCTGTTAACGAAACGTTGAGTCCTTTTTTTACAGTTATATTCGACACTCGCAGTTTTCTTGAAGACTGGTGATGACGTACTGTTAATAGATTCGATGAAAACTTCCTTGTAATGTTACAAGTAGATTATTTCTTGGCAAATTCTGCTTGTAATGAAAATTAACTATTTGGCGATGTTTAAAGGATTGAATCATCAGATATCTGGTTTTCTTCTAGATACTTGATTTCATTCTTCTTGTTTACCAAAATTCAGTATGAGTTTTGCCTTTTACTGAACTACTTCCAGTCTAATTTTGCTTAAAAACTGCATTATTTATCTGTCCAGCGTTCAGATTCTCATTCAGGTTTTATGCGTATATTGCTGATTGTGCTAGCTCGACAAGTGTGTGCATTTCTCTTTCAATTCTTCCGCTTTGCCGAGGTGTGTACGTATTGGCCTTTATGTGGAAACTTCAAGTTCATCTACAAGCTTCTTAGTGAAAGCATTCTTGATTTCGGACCCTTTGTCTGACTTTAAGCATTTTACTTTCTTCCCATACTGATTTCTATCAATTTGACGAAAGTTTTTTGTTTTGGAAGCAGCTTCATCTTTCGGCTTCAGAAAATAAACAGTCCGGAAATGGGAAAAACCATCTTTAAACAACAAAAAGTACGTTGCTCCCACTAATGATATGAGATTCATTTCACACAAATCAACATTAACTACTATTTTAGCACTCTTCACATTTGTCCGATGATACTTGTGATGTTTATCATAGATTCAACCAACACGTGAATATTCATTCCAGTCATCAATATAACCAATGCCATTTCTTTTCAGTACGTCTGTGACTGATGTGCTAACTTTTCACTTTCTACAGCTGTCGTTCACATCAGCCTATTACTACAGTTCCCGGATTGTCAACAGTTTGGAAAACTGACATGTCTGCATTTATAATCTGAACATAGCCTTTATGTAAGACTTGAATAAGAGAGATTAAAGTTTGTGTTTGGTACATTTAAAACATTCTCAAGAACAACGCTGTACCACTGTCCTCCATCAAAAGCCTTTAATTCGACCTCTCCAACTTCAGTTCCTTCTAATTTGATAGAATTACCAATCAACACTTTCGTAAATTGATTTAATCTTACTTAGTTAACCATGTCTTTCTTAATGCCATCTGTTACGTGGCGCCACAATCTTGGTAACAAATGTTTCCTATTTGTGTTTGCAACAGACAATCCAATAGTAACTATTATTTTATGTCTCAAACCACTGATGTTTTACTGTGGGACTTTTCGCTTTTCTCATGTCCGTCTAAAGTTGTATTTGGACAATCCATGACACAATGTCCCTTTTGGTTGCAGTTGACCCGTTGATAATTGTCTATACAATATGATGTAAATTTCGCACATGATTCATTTCTGCAGTTTCTTTACATGCTAGTTTTTGCCGCTTTTGAAACACTGAGTTGGGAGACTTTTCCTATTGATTTCCTTTGACAATGTGTTTATTTTGTTTTGAGATAAAAGTGTTGTGGGTCATGTTCAACGGCTGTGTCTCATTTAATCTATCTTCTTCCAGAAGCAAACTTTCAAATAATACGTCGAGATTTTTGTCACATGCTGCTACATTATCGCGTGCAGTACAGAAGTAGCAAAATTTCGGCGTTAACTTTCCAGGATTTCGTGACAGAATCCAACTTTCTTTCATAGCCTTGCCTTCTGCCGCAAATCTTCCGCGCATTCTTGAATCTATTTACGGATCTGAATACTAGTGTCGTATTTGCAGCAGAAGATATTTTTCTGCAAACCTTCAGTTGTTAAATCTGACTCCTTACCATAAATCGCTCCTAATTTTTAAGCTTCTGACTGACAGACTTGCAGTTTACTGTTTTCGCGGTTATGTCCCTGCTGGCATTCAAACCTATAAAAATTTGTACCTCAAAATGCTTCTCAACCCAAGACTTTACATGTTGATCGGTTTCTCCTCCAGTCGGTTTAATTCTGTGTCTAGTGGCTACTGAATACAAATACTTTGACTTCAATGTAAAGCTTAGTTTAAATCACCAAGAGACATAACTGATATTTCCTTGATGATCCCCTGACAAAGGTTCCAATTGCGGCTTAATAGAATGCTTTGATATCAGACAAAAATTTATTACCTGTTACAAAAAAAACATGCACTTTGACTAACGATTAACAAAATAATTCCACGCCTTTCATTAACTGACACCAATTCGCCGCCTGACGTTACGTCGCATCTCATCATTTGCTGATATGCAGTGCGTCAAGTGACCTATTTGTGTGCTCTTTTGTAGTATCGGACGAATGATTCCGTATTCATTTTTCTACTTATGTGTATCTGGGACCATAACTTCTTACTAAATTCTGGTTATAATGATAAGTAACTGGTGATCTTTAAAGAACTACACTTTAATATAACTTACACACAACATGCTCGCACAAGAAACAATTGACTGAGCAAAGAGTAATAACTACAGCGTTATTAAGAAAAATACATAGAACTTACACACACCTTGCACAACATATTAAAATAAAACATAGAAAAATAATTAACGATCGACATTATTCGAACAGAAATACATAACGACAAAAATTGGGAAAAACTGAAGCAGTGATTTTAAATGAAGTTATGCTAAATCTTATCGTAACGCATTTTGACCTAAGTCAGTACGAGGGTCAAAATATCATGGACTTTTCTAAACCTTGACGCCAGACGCAATTTTCTGAGCGATCTAAGTAATAATATTTATATACAATTTCAGAGCCGTCAAGTCTTTCTGAAGCAACATGCATTCGTCCAAATGACAGTAACTTGCACGACATATACAAAGTACGTAACACTGCATTTCAGTAAAACGTACTGCATGACTCTGAAATATCCTTCGATACAAAAAGCAGAGGAAATCACACTGCAGTATCCTTAGCAACCGTAAGATACATCATATTTTGGACGTAGAGCTTACAATGAACCTGCAAGAAGAGTGAGAACATTGTATCTACAGGGAGAATGCTTATCAAAATCTGCTCAATTAGAATAGTGAAGTTCAACCGATTTTCAAAATTATGGCAAAGTACCGAATTCAAATAAACCCAACAATACATTTACAGGTCGACAGTTTTTTTTTTTTTTTTGTTTTACTCTCTTACATACACCAATACATTTTGATGCTGTACTTCCTCATTGTAGTCATGTAAATTATTTTATAAATATAGTTTAGTGGTCAATAAACGATTGATGATGATATGAAATTCATACAATAAAATTATATAATGCATTAATAAAGTTACGAGCCTTTGTCACTGCCCAAACAATGATATCTTGGACCATAAAACACTTTTTTAAGTCACAAACACATTCTCTCAACATCAGTTTGCAGCATTTGTCTTTGTTTTCCTTCCTCTGCAATTACTGCTTGCTTCTATTTAATTAGTGGTAACAGTTATTAGCGTTTTAATCGACGAAAGTTTATCATTATCTAAGTGACAGTGGCGCAGTGAGTTATTATTTCCGAATGCTGCAATCACAGTTCTAGTGCCACAGTTCTCAGTATGATGCCAAACATTAATATCATAGTGAGGATTATGGCTGTAAAGCTGCACCACGGGCTAAATAAGAGGAATAGAAACCACAAATGTAAAATCGAAAAGTAAATGCGATACAAATATAACACGTGGTTTTCAAACACGGTGATGAACAGGAGTAATTTATTCATTATCTCCCGAAAAAAATTCAAACCATAATGTAGCTTTCAGGTTAATAAAAATAAAACTTCCTTCATTAATTGCGTAATCAACACATTGTTATATACAGGTGACGTTTGCGCTGTCGTGTCCCAATTTCCTGACCTTAAGTCAAACTGAAAATTGCTGCCCCAGTGAAAGTTCTCTTGTGACTGTACTCTCGAAATTATTAAGTGCTTTTATAACCAGATTACACAGTCTTTACCGGAATGTGCCAGTAGTGAACGGCAGGATTTCATTAATTTTAGGTAGTTCCTTTTCCGCACGTTTGGCATGAAGTGAGGTGCTGGGAAACAGCCTACAGTTCTTAATTAATTGATAATATTCGTTAACCTGCAAACTAGTCACGGATCAGAAATAATATGCTCAGAATTCTTTCAGTGGGTAAATTTATTACTGTGTCCCGACGAAACTTTCAATTGTCTACAATCTCTGCATAAAAAGTGGAGAGTTTTACGTTTATCCTTTTCTGGGAGGTTGTCATTCAATCTGAAATGTATACATCTTTATATAATGGTTGCAGATATAGCATTAATCTTGTACCCAATACACACAATTCTCTCAATTATATTTTGATTAATTTTCTTATACGCAGAAAAGAAAGAAGACGGTATCAGTTTAAGTACTTTTGAGTTACCATCACTTAATTTACTTGTGATAGCAGTTTGCCAGTACACAGGTCTGAGTCCTGGTATTACATACAATGAAATCATTTTCACATACGCGGAATACCCCATCTGCAGGGAGGCGGGGAGGGGTGGGGAAGGACCAAGAAAGCACTACCAAAAAATTTAGCACAGAATAAACAGTACATGGAATTGTGCGTGGAAAAGGTAAATGATCTTGCAGGAATGTCCAAAAATCAAGAATACACTGGTCGCCTTCATGAAACAAATAAGAGATCGATAGACCTTTTATCCTGTTCACCGCATTGGTCTTTGTAAGTGAGAAATAAGTGTCATCTGGGAACAGAAGTGACTTCAGCGCAATGGCATGGGAGCCTTATGTAGAAGAAAGGTATGTATTTTCTGAATCAGCTGCCACACCTCTGCATAAGATCCATATATCAGTCAATGTTCATCCATGTCAGATGTGTGACAGTGGTGGCAAAGCGAGGAATCTGTCAAGTTAATGCCATCTATAAGACGTTGTCTCATGTATTTCCCATTAACAACCTGATACCAGGTAGCTCGAGCATTCGAGTCGAGGAGGACGTGGTGCACGCAACTCCAGGCTTTGGGTCATGTGACTGTAGTATGATCTATCATTAGGTTATAAGTATCACATGCCATACGGTTCCTAGTACAAGGCAAGTCGGTGTGGACATAACCGTATTCGATGGGAAAGGTCCTGACATGTGAGAGGAAGGCAGAAATATGTGCTACTGCAAAGGGTACCACTCAGGAGGGAGAGTTCAGTTTGCAAATCAAGCTTCCCATTAATTCAGTTCGATGTTGGGTCCATGATTTAACCTTTGTACTTACATTAAGGGCAGCCATTCTTGCATGGATGTTGTAAGGACTGAGGCCACCATCTCGAAGAGGAAGAGTTTGCGTGTCATAGCGGACTTTGATGAAAACATACGCACTTACAAAGCAGCCAAACGCCGCCCACGACATGTGTACTACTGCCTTTGGCATCGGTAAAATCTGTGCCCAATTGAATAATCGTGAAGCCAGGTGAGTGTTAAGAAAATCCACCTGTTGCATCATTTCTATTGCTTGCGGGAACTTGCCACAAGTGTTCATGCAGATACTTGAAGAACTCATTTAAATAGGCCATTCACTGCATATTACACGTGAAGATGATTTCCAAACATTTGAATTTGTTCAGTAAGGGCAATGGGTTAACACTTCCTGCTGGAAGACTTCTGCCAACGAACAAAGGACCAGACTTCGTCTGATTCACGCGGCTTCCAACAGCAGTCCCATGTTGGTTGATTCATTCCAATGCCTTTCGCACTTCATCTCCTAACAGAACCAAGAAAATCAGGTCATCCGTGTACACATGGAAATTGGAAGCATGCCCCTCAGTGTAATTCCAGTTAGCCGGCTCCGCAGACCGTGTAACAGTGGCTAAAGGGCAATGGCATGAAGAAGCATCGAAGTGGACATCCCTGGAGGACTGACTGCATAATAGTAACAGGACCCACCATCGGGCGATTGACCAGCACTCGCGATATGGCACCTCAGAAGAGTCGCAAGACGATATGTACTCGTATTAATGTCTGGAGGAAGCCATCCGTCATAGCACATTTTCTGGAAACTTATGACTCACTATATCAAAGGCGTGGTCTTTGTTCACCGTCACTAACACACCATGAATGGAGCATGTCGCTGCCAGGGCTATGACGTCACAATAATCGCTGAGCGCTGTCTGAATATTACTGCCGCCACCAAAGAACGTTTGATTAACAGAGATGACTTTAGGGAGGACTCGCCGAAGGCTGGCAGTAAGAATCCGGGTAAAAATCTTGAAGTCACAATTTAACACTGTTAATGGCCGATAAGGTCCTACTTCCTGACCTCTGGCACTGACTGGATACTGAGATAAGCAGGCTTTCTACGAATTCAGGTGAGAATGGAAGGTTTGAGTTCGTCAGTTCTTGACACATTGAAGTCCAGTGCGAAAGCGTGATGTCGTGGAATGCACAGTAAAACTCCAGCAAAAAGCCGTCAGGACCTAGGACTCTGTTTGCTGCACCGATATGAAGAATATAAGTGATGTTATCTGCTGTAATCGTCACTGTAAGAATCTCCACAGCAGCCCTATCAAGGATCCTGTCAACGAATAGAGGACGTCATTCATTACTGTGATGTTCTGGTCCTCTGCCACATAGGATTGTTTGTAGTGTTCCACAAAGGCACTGCCGATATTGTTCTGGGACGTCAATCAGCGACCATATGCTATGTCGAGGAGATGGACCAGCGTTCTCAGACACCGCTGCTTCTTTTGGATAATATGATGGACGGACAGGGGATCTTCTCATAACCAATCTCGATATCTTGTACACACTATTGTGCCCTGGCATGCCCTGTGAGTTCGTGGAGAGTTGTAAAGTAATATTCCATGGTATGTCGTTCTCACAGTACTTTGTTGCGACGGTAATTCATCACTAAACGAAATAAAGTAGGCCTAGTGCAGTTGAGCCATCACTGGAGTGTTGAAGGATATGCTAGAAAGTGTCTCACACTGTTCTTCCACGTCATCTCTATGATCTGCCTGCTTTCCAGATCCTTGAGATGGTTGATATTCAGCTTCCTTGGGCCTCGATCATACCACATTTTCTGCCACGGTAGGGAAGCAGTCCAAATGTAGGCGATATGGTCTGAGAAGGCCGTAGGCCGCAACTCAGTGTTTAGTGTGGCAGTTACAAGTCGTTGGGAAACACATACACGGTGAAGATGACTCGCTGAATTGCTGGTGACATATGTGTATCCAGACCGAACACCATGCACATGTTACCATGTATCGATGAGGTTCAATTCATGCACTTTCCACCAAGAATAACATGGCTGTAACGGCCAACAAGCAAAGGAGCGACCTCTTCTGCATAAAATCGTGACCATTCCTGTCGCTTGGCCCAGCCTGAGGCAGCAGAAACATTGATGATTCGGATACCATGGAGGGTGACAGCAATACCCTTAGCCAGGGTAGGTCAGACACTTCGTCTATCTGTATGCCTTCTTTTAAAAGTGTAGCCGCTCCACTACCACTGTCAGCACATGGCGTGAGATAAGAAACATAGTCACACATGGTCGGAAACGTTTCTAGGCGAACTTCCTGCAAGAGGCCGACAACGAGGGCCGACGCCATCGACGTTTGGCAGAAAAACTGTGCCAGTGGAGTTGACATTGATAGAGCAAATCCTGTAAGCTTGTCGCGAATTATGACCACTGGGATGCTCACTGAGGCAGAAGAGCAGCAGCGAACAGGAGTATTGTCCCAGCAGGCGGCACACCACCATTAGCAGTCATGTCTCAGTCATGTCTCAGAGAAGCAACATTCGCTGCTGTCACAATGACAGGTGTTCGTCTTCTACATCATGAGACCAAGCAGAAGTGCCTAGATGGTGTTGTTGTGTCTGTGGTGGAAGAGTAATGCTGGCTCAGCTACTGTTCAACGACCATAGGCATGATGCCTGGTGTGTAAGATGATGGTTTCACCTCAGACAGGGGCAGGACGGTGTTTCCACCACGAAATCTTCCATCAGAAATTAATTTTGGTAGTTGTGATCCTCATCATCTTGAGGCTGTGTCTTGTACGTGTTACACGGGGTAATCCGCCATTTCCGACCTCTGTTCAGCGACCGCTGCTTGGACACATGATCGTCAGTATCCGAAGACGCCAAGGGAACCTGATGGTCAGGCACAACCACAGATTCGAGGACCATCCCCTGCACCAGAAATTGCTCATCAGTGCACAAGACAGGCGGTGTAGGAGGAGGCAAGGGCATAGCCATCATTCCATCCACAACACCCAGAGCTGCTACCGGAGATGGTACTGGTTCATTAGTAGGATCCTGCACGGATCACAGTCACAGATTGTTTTGGAGGATCTTGACAAACAGCAGCGGGAGCGTTACTAGGATGGTCATGGCGCATTCATCCCCAGGTGGCAACTCTGCACAGCATCCACCATATAAGTAGAACAGCACAGGATCTGTTGTACACCCCTGAGAACCGGGTATGCAGTAAACTGAGCCCGTTTTTCCGTTGTACGGCAAATCACCTTCCCATATGGGCAGAATGTAGATACCATCACGTCTGAAGACACTTCAATAGGGAGCTCACACACATGGACCGTCCACAGGCCAATTGCCACCTATTCTACAGTTACGTCACCAATGTGTCCATCAGAGTGACGAAATTTAAGATCACTTCTAGTTGCATGAAGAATTCTGCCACATACTTCTTCGTTAATAGGTTTCATGTACACCACATTGCTCACTATAGATGGGCGGCTGCCAACAGGATCGTTACAATCGATCTTCACTTCATCTGTGATACACTGTTCGATTTCAAGTGCTATTGATCGATCATAATAAGTCCAAAAGCTGATATTCAGTTCGATTTTCCGTGGGCATAAGCCATTCTCTTTCTAAGAAAATATAGCGGACTAACATGGCAGAATCATGTAAACAACTCTATGCGCGAGCTGTATGGTGGGGTCGTAAAAAAGACGTCCATACTGCTAGCCTGCCGTGGGGCGACTGATCATTCGGATACAGAGGCACTCTTGTCGATATAATTATTGGATTAAAAGACCACACTTAAAATGTTACTTATGTAATCAGATCAAACGAATTACATGACTGTAAGACATGAAGCACATTCATCGTATATTGTGACTGCCGACATTTCTTCCCCATAGAAGGTATCCAGCTGCAAAGTGTTATGCAGATGTCTGTGTTTCAGGGATACCGCAAACTAGTTGGTTCTTTCGCCTGATTGTAAAATCGTTTGTCAATACTTTAGTGGAAGCGAGGATACAAAATACTCTGATGGGGAAGGCCATAGATGCTAGAAACAGCATCAACAGCAAATCGACAGCTTCCTTGGGGATGTCACATGAGTTGCATTCAGCTGGTCCTTGCTGATTACCTCCTGCCTCCTTCCTTGGATGTGCGTATGATGTGTATGGCGAATGTAGTTACATTTTCTTCCGCAACATTCGTGACAGACAAATAAGTCCTGCGTGGTTTCAGCTCGTCACGTTTTTAGGCACACCTTCTGAATAATAGCTCGAAGGGTAATCAACGGACTGGAGAAATCAAGAGTCTTCCGGGCATAGTTTTACCTCAGCAGCCTCTGCGCCCACAAATATTACACGTAAGCTGTGATGTTCTGTGCTTGTTGATTTATGCTAATTAATTCAGACTGTATCTCATTAACTGTATCGCATTTCTTAAGAATAAAAAGAAACTGCACACATCTGAATATATTTCTTCCTGATAACAGTAATATAAAATAAATCGCTATAATACTTTCCCTTTTAATTTTAAATATTATTTGCTCGGGACTTGTGGGTTCTTCCAAATATTCGATGTGGAAGACAGGAGTCTCTTCTAATATTAATTATTTTCATTTTATAAAAGCTGATAGTTATTAAATCTCAAATCACGGAAGATATGTTAAAAGTTTGAACTATACTCTCTGATTTCCATAATTAATGTGTCTTTCGTAGTTTTCCTTTGGACGAAGAGTTTTCAATATTCTCGAGATCAAGACTGGAAATACATAAATGTGTTTGAAATAAAAATACTGAATTCTTTAATATTTTTCCATAAGCTTCTTGTATCATAGTTTGTTGAATGTAGGGAACATAGGAGATTGTTCTCTGACTGTGCATTAATAGATACATTCTGATGCTCATCCAGTGCCGCTGGTCTACTTCTGTCGACAGTCAGTCACAAACCAACACTGAACACTTTTATTACGTTAATTGAGGAGTACAGCTAAGTTACTTTTCATATCTTTTGTTCATTCTTACTGTGTTAAGCACAATAAGGATCAGCAAACACCTCGTGCGATGTTCGCTGCGAGGCCTCGAATCCATTGTGAAAAAATACACCTTAATGTCACAATCTTCTAAACACATGAAACGAAAATAGAAACAAAAATGTGTTTACACACTGGTATCCAAAATTAAAATAACAGACGGAAATTTTGCAAGGTTGCATATATTTTTCCACAAACAATGTAAACAGCTGATAGTAAATTAGAAACAATGCAAAAAAATCAGAACGTAAACAACTGCAACGCACATAACGATAGACAAAAATGTTCGTTTTTTCCAACTTAACGTATTTGCACACACGTTTCAACAACTGATTAACGTGCTGACTATAGGGTGGGGTCCCCTCTGGCAGCAGCATTGGTTTGACAACGACAGGGCATGCTGTAATGTCATCAGCCTCATGCTGAGGCAACAACGCCCATTATTCCTGGAGAGCTGATCGCAAGTTTTGGAGAGTGACTGGTGGATGCTGATGTGACGCAACCTGTTTCCCTAGAGCATCTCAGACAGGCTTTATGGAATTCAAATCGGGAGGCCGAGCAGGCCACGCCATGCAGGCAGTGTCTTCCATTTCCAAGAAAGCATCAGCCACCCATGCTCTATGATGCCGAGCATTCAGTACTACGTCTGGGCCCACAGCACCTCGCAACAGCCGCACATTAGGTCCCAAGATCTCGTCACGATACCTGACAGCAGTTAAATCTTGCCAATTCACCTGTACAATTTCATGAAGAGGTGTTCGAGTGGTCAACGTAATCCCTGCCCAGACCATCTCGATATCGGTCTCCATCCACAATGTTTGGATTCCTAAATCGTGTTCCACGTTCCCTCCAGATGCGCCTGTGCCGAGAATCTTCCTCCAGACCAATTCGGGACTCATCTGTAAAAAGAACATTGGCCTACTTTTCGAAAGCCCAGGTGACATTTTGACAGCTCCATTCTAGACGTCCCCTTCTGTGAAGACACGACAGTAGTAGAAATACAGAAGATCTCCGACAACAAAGGCTACTTTGCCGAACCCTTCTGTATACCGTTTGTCTCGATACAACACGTCCAGTGGATGCTGCCAGGTCAGATTCCAGTTGCTGTGCAGTACTAGGTGGTACCGTCGTGTCTTTACGGCCAAATAACGGTCCTCTCTGATATTACTCGTGGTCGGCCCTGCCCTGGTCTTCGGGATACTGTTTCAGTCTCTATAAATTGTCGCCACATCCGAGAAACAACAGAACGATTCACATTAAGCCTTCGGGCCACATCAGTTGGCGACTGTCCAGTTTCCATTCTTTTTATGATCCTCCACCGCAGAGAGTCTGGTAGGCGTGTTCTTTGTGCCATACTGCACCGTCTGTGACTGTATACACATCGATGTGAATGTGGGACTACCTGGCAAACACTACCTCGCAGGGACGGCTTCGGAGGTAGTGCCGCTGTGCCATAGCACCACTTGTATAAAAAAGGGAGGAAGAGAAATCTATGCGAACTGCGCATAAAACATTGTTTCGGAGTACGTATTTTCTGATTTGAAGAAGCGCGTTTCACTGCGCGCGCTGTCACGGTAGTTTGCTGAAGCTTGGAGTCTACTGCAGATTGTCACCGTCTGCCTCATACACGCTTACTATGGCGCAGGTAGAGCAACAGCTAGTCTGGCCCAAAGCGTCACGTTTTTTTCCGCCAGAGAGCAGTAACGTGTAGGACCTGTAGAGGCACGATCTGCCATCAAGCGATCATGTTAGAATACACTGGGGTGAAGATTTCTTGTAATCCAGTTTTACAATCTTTCTACAAGTTAACGCTAATGCATTCCTAAACGCTAATTAATGCTTAATTAAATCGAATACAGAAATAATACACTTAAATATCGTTATAGCTATATGTAGTTTGAATATAATTATGCCCTTAGATTTTGAAACTAAGAGGCATTATTTCAATATTGGTATATTTCACAACAGCAGGGCTATTGCTACTGAACAAAAAGACTAACGTATTCACCAACGGTTGAGCATCTGATTTTCAAACAAAGGTGTAGTATTTCTGTTCACACTCGTTACGTGGATGTATCACAGTTTGTACAAACACGTTGTAGTTACTGTGTGGTTAGGTAATTGACTTTATATAGCTGTCTGCAAAGTGATATCTGTAAGGGAAAATTAATTTGACTGTGAAAATAGCAAAAACATGAACAAAGTAAATGAGTTATTGAAAACGCCATTTAGCGGCTGGACTGTCAGATAAAAAACACTAGATTGGCCACTCCCGAATCTGAATCTGTAGCAGCAAACAGTAAATTGATGTCTTAAATTCAATCCAGAAATTTACAAAAAGAAGTAATGAATTTGTGGCTGTGAAGAAAGCAACGCTGTTTTTTGTGCCGGCCGGAGTGGCCGAGCGGTTCTAGGCGCTACAGTCTGGAACCGTGCGACCGCTACGGTCGCAGGTTCGAATCCTGCCTCGGGCATGGATGTGTGTGATGTCCTTGGGTTAGTTAGGTTTAAGTAGTTCTAAGTTCAAGGGGACTGATGACTTCAGCAGTTAAGTCCCATAGTGCTCAGAGCCATTTGAACCATTTTTTCTGTTTTTTGTTTTCTTTGTGTGTTATTTAGGGGGAGATGTCAATTGGTGTAATGCCGGAATAACTGATATTGGGCTTATACGGTCTAAAATGAAAGTTCATTAAATGCCAAAGCGACACATGAATAACGTGCTTAGCCTTTCATTTCTAGGCAAAACTAACATTCAGCAGAAATTAGATTAGCAATATAGACAAACAATTGACAGCCACAACAAACGTGTGGGAAAGAATAGATATATATTGAATTTAATTATAAACTGTGTTCGGTTCTATGGTGCTTTGGAACTGGCTCTCAGGAGCCACAGTGAATCTGATACCTCTCAAAATAAGGTGGATTTTCGCGAGATGATTCTGTTCAGGACGGAACTGGATAAACATCTTAAAGTAAATCTCATTCAAGCATCAGTGTTCAAAGGCATTTCTAAAAATGTTCAGGACGAACTACTGCAATGCACGTTGGAAGTGTGCTGATTATGTTGCAATAATCACTGATGAAAGTACAGATATGTTTTGCGAATTTCAGTTGGTTATTGTTTTGCGTTATGTTGTTGAGGAAATACCTTTGAAAGATTTTGGAACTATGTTAATCCAGAAAGTCAGCATGCTCATTCTATAGCAGAGTATTCTGAAAGAAATTGAACCATTAATTTTCGATGATCGAGCATAACTAATAGTTCAGAGTTACGATGGTACAAAAGTTATGAGTGGCACGTCGAACGGAGTTCAGAACTTAAAATCCAAATGCAAACTACATCCATTATTATGCGCATCAACCTTTTGCACATCTTTCAGGTAATTCTTGTTTCTTTTCTAATTCGCCACAGAGATCAAGAATGTTGCATAGCATTATTCAAAAAAGTTCGTCCCGTTTGTGTGACGAGATAGAATTTCTCGTACCTCCCGCCGCGGAAGTCGAACATGCGCCAGAACAAATGGACATGGTCAGCCCATAGAGGGCTCCGCGTACGCGGCGGCTATTCCGCGCAGCGAGGGCGCCACCGCTACGCCACGTGCAGACAGCGGCCAATAGCCGCTCCCCACGACGTCGTATATAGGGACACGCTCTGCCCTAGTCCAGTACCACGCTCCCCATAAACTCTTCCAAGTATTGGTCTGCTTTCTACCGCCTTACTGGGAACCACCCCACCACCCAGTACCCTCTCCTCCTTAATGACCGTCCCTTTCCCGACAACCACTTTGCCTCTCACCTCTCCGATGTGATCCCCACTTTGATTATTCCCTCTTCCCTGACGTCATGGACCGTACGAATACCTCTGTTCCTCCCCTTGCTCCTAGCTTCCAGTACTTGGGCCACACACCACCATCTGAACTTAACACTCCCATCACTACACAGGACATCAGCCTCACACTCCACACTAAACGCAACACTGCTCCCGGCCACAACTGCATTACCTACCGCCACCTCAAACATTGCCCTCCCTCCTTGCTTTCAATCCTTGCCACCCTCTACATCACTACACAGGACATCAGCCTCACACTCCGCACTAAACGCAACACTGCTCCCGGCCACGACTGGATTACCTACCGCCACCTCAAACACTGCCCTCCCTCCTTCCTTTCAATCCTTGCCACCCTCTACAATGTCATCCTTGCCACTGGCTTCTATCTCGACCTGTGGAAAACCTCCCATATCCTGATGTTCTCCAAACCCAACAAGTCTCCATCTGATGCCTCTTCCTATCGTCCTATCTGTCTCACATCGGTGTTCAGCAAGCTCTTGGAATCCATGCTTTCCCGGCGCATCCATCACCACCTCTGCCAAAACCACCTCCTCCCCAACACCCAATGTGGCTTTCGACCTTCCTTCTCTGCTGATGACCAACTTCTCCACCTCACTCATCTCCTCTCCCTCCAGCTTAACTCCCGTTGCTCTGCCATTTTTGTCTCCCTTGACCTCAAAAAGGCCTACGACTATGTCTGGCATCCCAGTCTTCTGTTTAAACTCCAAACCTACGCCCTTCCTATCAACTACATCCATCTGATGGCCTCCTTCCTCTCCCACCGCCCCTCCTATGTTACTATCCATAATGCCAATTCCCACACCTTCTACCCCTCTGCAGGTGTGCCCCAGCGCTCTGTCCTCTCCCCTCTCCTCTACCTCCTATACACAGCAGATATGCCCCAACCCCGCCTCCAGTACACCTCTTGCAATATGCTGATGACACCGCATTCCTCGTCCTCGCTCCTACCCTCCAATGGTCCCAAGCCTTCTCCAGAATCGCCTTGACCTTTTTGCTGCATGGTGTAACCAGTGGCTCCTGAAAATCAATCCTTCCAAGACCCAGGCAATCATCGTAGGTCGTACCACTCGTTCCTTCCAGCTCCTGGATTTCTCCCTTACTGTCTGCGCCCATCCTGTATGCCTCACCCCTACCCTCACCTACCTTGGCCTCACCATTGACCGTCACCTCACCTGGATCCCTCATCTCCGCTCCATCCAATCCAAAGCCCACAACTGCCTCCGATTCCTCAAACTCCTCTCTGGCGAGACATGGGGATTGCACCCCTCTTCCATCCTCCACACCTACAAATCCTTCATCCGTCACATCCTCTGTTATGCCAGTCCTGCCTGGATATCTGCCCCCCCTCCCAAATTCTATAAGTCCCTCCAGATCCTTGAGCATCATGTACTCCGCCTCGCCTTCCGTATAGGCCTCCCGTCCCCCATCGATCCTCTATGATCTCATTCCTTTCCCCCATCTGCTCCTACTCCTCGAACATACCCGCATCCTCTACACATCCCGCCGCCTTGAACCCCCTCACCCCCTGGTTGCTCCTCTCCTCTCCCATCCCCGCCCCCTGCCACGTCTTCACTGTTGTGTCCCCCCCTACCCTCCATCCCTACACCCTACATTTCCTTTCCCAAGGTGGCTTCCATCAACTCCCCCTCCCAGATGATGCCCTCTCTCCCTCCATTTATCCCTCCTATCAACTCTGATCCTCACGCCCCCACCTTTCCTCTGTCCTTTTCCCGGGCTCCCTCTCCCCCCCTTCCATCCTCTTTCTTCCCCACCTCCCCTCTCTTTGCCCCCTTCACTCCCCTGAGTCCTTTTACATTTCCCTCCTCTGCCTCCTCTCATTCCCTCTCGCGTCTGCCCTTCTTCCCCTTTATTAGTTCTCTCCCTCCTTGGTCCCCCCCTTTTTCGTTTTTTTTTCCTTCCTCCCTCCTTGTTCTTCCCCCTCCTCCAGCTCTCCCCCCTCCCCCATCTGCCTTTGGCTCGGGAGTGTCATCTTTGTGCCGCCATTTTCGTGCAGTGTTCTACATTGAGTGTTCTACAGTGAGTGTTTTACAGTGGGTGTTCTGTGTTGTGATTTTTGGGAAGTGTTGCGAACAGCCATCATACTGTCGCTGAGTGTGCCTTTTATCTCGTCGCTGTGTTTTTTTAATTGTGTGTGTGCTATGTTACTTGTCTGATTCCTGTGTCTTGTATTAACGTTACCAACCCCTTTTGCTTTCTGTTTTAACTTTCCCCATTTTTCCGCCATTTTAACTTGACGTCACCGTTTTATCGCCTGTTTTTCTTGTTTCTTTTCTTCTTCCGTTTTCTAAAATAAAAGTCTGTAGAGTACTAAGCTGCTGCCAGCCCGCCCCCCTCGGGGGGGGGGGGGGAAGGGGGGGGGGGAATTGAAAATCAATAAAGGAAAAAAAAAAACTAGTCCAGTCGGTCTGGTACTCGCTCTGGATTGCGTTTCTATCTCGGCGGTACTGCGTTCTGGTCGTTGCTCGTTGTTGACATTGCCTGTCTCTGGTTCTGAGTGGATTTACTGTTAGTCTTTGGTGTTGTGGTTTCTAGAAGCCTCCGTTGTTTATCTCTCCTTGTTGTGTCGGTCATAGCGTGTCGTGTTCGGTTGTCGTTGGTCTGTCGTCCGACTCGTCCTTGTGTTTACCCGGTGGTGCATGTTCCACCGTCGGCGGCTTCCCCGCCTGGGGGCTCCGATCCGCAGCCCAAGGCGTTCCCGCAGTTGGTTTTGGTCACAACAGAATTACCATTCACGAGTAGTAAAAATGTTATTGAAAACAGGGAAACATCGTGTTTCTGTTATGGAAGTCACTGAAACAAGCGAGAGAATAAAACTATTTCCTACATACAAACAAAGACTGCAAGATAACGAAGTCATTTTCTGGCTATTATTTTTCTGTAAGATAATGCCTCATGCACACGTACTTTTTAATGAGTTTCAGAAGTATATAACAAGAACATTGAAGCGGTATTGCAAAACATCAGAGATGACATTGACTCCATCCTTAACGAGATTAGTTCCGAAAATGATGAAACGATGCCTGCCAAAAAGCCACTGATTCTTGATGGGCTTTAAAAAGAGATGCTTTGGAAGTGTGCGATGCCGTCCTTTCTGAAATAAAATTACGTTTTCAGTTCACTGGACACCTCACTGCAGCCAACTTATTTGAAGTAAATCAGTTTGACAAATACATCACAGATTTTCCTGACAAATACCTTGAAATTAAAGACATATACATTTCCGGAAAAAAGAAAGTTGAAGGGTGAGCTTCAAGTCTTCTATGCTAGGCCTGAGTTGAGAGCAGTTGCATTTCTTCCACTGATTCTAGAAGATGAACTTCGTGACACATTCGATGACGAGACTGTTAAAGTTTTGAAACTGCTAATTACGACGTCTATCTCGACCAGAAGCTGAGCGGTGCTTTTCAATTCTCAAGAGAATTAAAACGTTCTTACGAAACACTATGGAAGAAAAATGACTAGGTGCCTTAGGGTTGCTATCCTGTGAAAAGTCGTTCGTGTGTGAAATTAAACATTTCAATCTGAGATGACAGATTTATTGCCAACAAGAAGGAGCGACGCATCGATTTACAATATCGTTCCTTCTAACTATTTTGAAGCTGTCTTCCCAAGTAATGGAGTTGCTGCTTTTGGTGAGTACAATGCTTTTAGTTTTAAATGTTGGTAATTTCATTAAATTTGCTTCGCAAAATCCAGATTACAACTTCGAATAATTTATAAATGCTGTATTATTTCTCGTACTGGCACTCATGTTGTAGCACTTTTCTGGTAGTCGGCTGCGAACGTAAAGCAAACGAGGAGTTCAGGCTGTCGAAGGGAGAAGATCGGAGTGGGGGGACAAGCCACGCCTCTCCCTCACAGGGCTGGCAGCCTACGTCCGTGTTCGGTGCTCCTGGGAAGGCGGAACCGATGTAATAATGTACATGTGGATCGCTGATTCCACCTGGTGTTTTGAGAGTCATGTTGGAACCTTGTGACAGAGCAAGATTGCTCTCTGCACTCATTTCAAAATAAGAAAAGGAGACAACCAGCAAGCACAACTCAAAGCAAAGCGGAGCACATAAATGATTTGATAACGGCTATAGCGCAATTGTTAGCTCAGGTTGGTGGCGTCGTTACGTGGTAGTTCAGGCCCGATCTCCACCGGTATCTTAAACAACTATACATCAAAACATCCCCTGCTTACGACTGCCACGTTAAAGTGACCGAACATACCCTGTGAGGAGTGTGTGCATTTGTGTGTTCGAAAGAGATTTTCGAAGTTGGTGTTACGTTTTATATCTCATGCAGGCGTGCGAAAAAGGTAGCTATAGAAACTCTTTCTCTCTCTCTCTCTCTCTCTCTCTCTCTCTCTCTCTCTCTTATACAAACACTTGCTATCATGTGCTACAGGAATATATCAATTTTTTTACTGTGCATCAGAAGGGCGCTGTTGTACGTGTTCATTTCTGTCTCTCTATACGCTTTGTTTGATATAGTGTCTTGTGAAACATATGAATTATCGGCAAAATTCCGTATACGTTCGACCAAACTAAGTTTTTTTGGTGCCATCAATGGAATACCTCAGCGGCCCTGCTACCTCGTTTAAGAGATGCACTGACGTTATAGTTAATGTGGTTGTCCATTGACCGAAATGCCACCTTCCACGCAGAACACGATTGTACACATCTGTTGACAGTTCGTATGATTGTACCGTCATTTAGACACAACACGGGGAAATAGCGGTTTGTTGATGTAATTTAGGACACCAATGTATATTGAAACAAAGAGAAGGTAAATACATTAACATATAAATTGTAAGTGTGAGCCTGACGTGGCTTCGACAGGAAAGGCATCACTTTCACTGCCAATGTTTGGAACACTACAAAGGTGGTGTCAGAATATCTTCACTCATTTGAAAGACATTTAGGGGTTAACATTCCGATGAGGTCGATTTCATGCCATTCTGACCTCAAGTGCTATTGGATAAGGTTGAGGAAAAAAATTGACTTTAGCCTATTCAAATGAAACGCAGTGATTTAGGGAAACCACACCCTTCTGAACGTGAGTAGAGTGCTTCAGCCACTGAGTCACTTCAATTGGTTGAATTACTTTTGAAAGAAAATATTGATAGCGTACAACCTAATACGTAAAACACACCAACAAAATCCCTCCGTTTAAACAGGTCAGTGTACCTACAAAAATTTTATTATGCTCAGTGAAAATGTGACTAGATGATGACAAATGTAATGATGAATAGTTCTGTACTCCGCACTGTGATTTTCCCCTTCCAGACGCGAATAGTTCGCGGCAAGAACGATTAGTGGTAAGCCTCCGCTGGGCCCGAATCTCTCTGATTTTTTGTTCGTCTTTTCGCGAAATGTACATAGAAGAAATTAATATAGCTATTGACTCTTCTAGAAACATATGCCATCGGCGCTTCAACAACAAACCACATCGTGATGCGGAACACCTCTCCTGCAGCATCTGCCGCTGGAGTTCTTTGATCATCTGTGATGCTTTCATGCTTACTAAATGAAGCTATAAAGAACTTCGCTGCTCTTCTTGGGGGTCTTCTGTATTTCCTCAGTCCTATCTCGTATGGGTAATTTCCAAGAATGATTGCCTATCGAAGTTCAAATGGTTCACATGGCTCTGAGCAGTATGGGACTTACCATCTGATGTCATCAGTCCCCTAGAACTTAGAACTACTTAAACCTAATTAACTTAAGGACATTACACACATCCATGCCCGAGGCAGGATTCGAGCCTGCGACCGTAGCGGTCGCGCGGTTCCAGACTGAAGCACTTAGAACTGCTCGGCTACACCGGTCGGCGCTTATCGAAGTCACTGGGTCCAAACGATACATATCGAACGTGCGATCGTAAATCGATCATGCAACTCTGGTGGTGAGCGTTATGAGTATGTTTACTGTGGTCACTACAGCAATGACAAAAGAAGAGCGTTACAAAAATACTTGTAATTGCAAATGAGACGTCTTACCTTACTCGTCGTCGGTGTTGTCGTCATGTTAATGTCCATTACAGTGGTTTGGATGGATAACTTTGAAGAGTCGAACCATCTATTCTTCCTGATATTCGTTCGGTTTCCGCACTGTCCGCAATGAAATTGTAACGGTATTTCAGCATCGAGACTGTTCTTACGACGTTTTCACACTTCGCACCACCACAGTCTACACAGTACCTTCTTTCCTCGTCCGGTGGTACTCCAAATTTGTTTCAAAAAGTCAAACAATTTTCTACGCTGGATAAACATGGAATTAGATTTTTCATATGAGAGAATCCGCCGAAGAAACGTAAAGAACATCAGACATCCCACTCACCAACGACATAAATCATCTGGTTTTCCCTAGCAGCTCACAAATAATTCGCGGAGATATGCAATTTAGAGTAACTACGGGAACTACGGGAAACAGATAAATATGACGATCACAAATAATTGATCACAACGCCCGCCAGCGGAGTCGCATGATAGATTTACGATCGTACGTTCGATATGTATCGTTTGGACCCAGTGACTTCGATAGGCAATCATTCTTGGAAATTACCGAATATTTTTTAAGCTACTTCCTTTGTTAATGGACTACATTTCCTGAAAATTCTTCCAATGAACCTCAGTCTGGCATGTACCTTCTTGCGATTTAGATATTTTATGGAAGTACCTGCTTCCAGTGACTGTACTGCAATTGTGTAATCACATAATAAATGGTCTTTCTGTCTACATATCCGCAGTACGTTACATTTGTTAATGCTGAGAGCCACTTGGCACTACTTGCAGCACTACTTGTGGTGGAGCTTTTCGTATGGTTTTGCAGTCTTGCATAATACGGGCACGGACATTCTGAACCTCTTGTAATGGGGTTCGATACACAAGATTTTTCGAGAGCTCCCACAAATAAAAGTCCAGTTGTGATTATATCTGGAGAGCGTGGAGGCTAGGCAACTGATCCATCTCTACTCATCCATCTGTCACCGAATCTGTTATTTAGAAGCCGACGCACATGAACACTTAAATGAGGACGTGCTCCATCGTACATGAAGTACATGTTTTGTCGCACGGTTAAGGGCACATCTGTTAACTGATCAGGTGGAACATTCTGTACGGAATTATGACAACTTTATCCGTTGAGCCTGGGTGGAAGAAAGTGAAGCCTACCAGACAGTCACCAACAATGTCGGCCCAAACATTGACATAAAATCGTTGTTGACGACTTACTTCAACAGTTGCGTGAGGACTGACGTCTGCCCGTACATACCGATTGTGAAAATTTACAATCTGATCTTGATCAAACGACGCCTCATCTGTGAACAGCACCTTTTCACTAAAATTAGGGTTGACACTTCGTTACATCAATCATTTGCAGAAGAGTACCCGTGCAGGAAAATCTGATTGTGCCTGCACGCACTGTAAATGGTATTAATACAGTTCGTCCTCTTCAACACTCGCCAGATTGTCATGTGGTCAGTATTCAATGTTGCAGCCACATGTCTTGTGCTGACACTAGGGTTGTCGTCAACTGCATGAAAAATTGCTACCTCCCGTTGCGGTATCCTCGTCTTTCAGTCGCGAGTATCAGGCTTAAATGCACCAGGTCCCCAAAGACGACTATCAGTGTCTTCAAACGTTTTCCTGTCGGGGCACCTTCGTCCTGGATACCCTCTCACGGTGGAAACGACGAGCATGAGTGCCATTGCCGTCAGCGAATCCATACATCAAATAGACATCAGACATCTCTGCTTTTATGTACACTCTCACTGCACGAGCCAAGCCTGCAATTAAATCTACGTAGTAACTCGCGTGCTTCCAACGGTCGTACTGATCGCCGGAACAGTGATGTTAACTATAGGAAAGACGCACGTTGCATAGCAACAGAAACATGTAAAACAAAACACTGGCGGTGCACAATGTAACCAGATGTCACCAAGATTGGATGTTCTCCATGATTCTAGCGTCCTGTTCTTGTGTGTTACCCATGATTAATGAGTTGAATAAAACGGTTTCCAACATGGAAACGAAGCGTTTCCAGACGTCTACGTGTGAGGAGACTGCCCTGCTTCTGTGCAGCACATTTTTGTTACGCCCTGTATATTGTGAAAACTAATGGTCCTATAGCACCCTCCTGGTGCACGGCCGGAGCTACTTTTCCGCCTCAAGACATCTCCCTGTTCGGAATGGCATGCAGAGTTCTATTTGCTAGAAGCTCCTCAGTCCAATCACATAGTTGGTCTGATATTACATACGCTCGTGTTTTGTTCAATAGGTGTCAGGACGGAGCTATACCCAGTACTTTACGGAAGTCAAGGAACACGGCATCTTCCTGAGAACTTGTATGTACTCTTTTCTGGGTCTCATGGACGGTTAGAGTGATCTGTGTTTCACACATTTGTTGTTTTCGGAACGCATGTTAGCTCCTACAGAGGAGATTTTCGGCCTTCAGAAATGTCATAATACGTCTGCATATGATATGTTACAAAATTCTACGAGAGAGCGACGTCAGGGATTCCGGTCTATAGTTTCGTGCGTCTGTTGGACGACCATTCTTATTATTAATGCACTGTCCAAGCGATCATTGGGACGACATTTAGTGCATAATATTCAGACATTAACCCGTACAGACAAAAACCCATACAGACAAAATAGAATACACTAAACACTTCTGCTGCTGTGCGGCTTGCGATAAAAGCAGTCTAGTACAGCAGGGATACCAGTGATAATTTCTACAAGAAATACGAGTAGGCATCAGCCCATTGCTCAGGGTAGCACTCTGTTCACAACGAGCGAGAAGAACGCGACATCATTTTGACGTGTCACGCTGTATTGAAGGCGCTAGGAGCTGTCTGTCTGATTTCATGATAACTTGTGGGACACCTGTGGATTTCGTCATTCTTATTTAAAGCTCGTGTTTGTTAACTCTTATATTATAGCATTTGTCCTATAGATATACGCTGTTTCAAAACACAAGCACACAGATGATCTCTCGAAAACTCACCAGTATTGATATAATTTGTTCTAATAAAGTACTGACAGTTTCAGAATTTTCGTATTTGATTGTTTACATATAACTGATGAAGCTTTATCTACAAGACGTCGTTCTTAGTATGAACTGTTATAAATAAATGTCACATAATAACATATCAGAGGTTGAAGCCTACAAGAGATAGGATAGTGGACAACTGTCATACACTGCACAAATAAACGATGAAAAGGCAGTTGTGAAAGACATACCACGTAGGCATGACCTTATGGCATCTTCTGTCATAAACAAAGAGATCCAAAACGCCAACATGACTTACAGGCAGCCAGTCAAGTCCAAATGCTTCTTTCCTCAGCATAGACGATCTGGAAAGAAAACACTTAACATCCCAGGAAAAAAATCATTACTCAGTCACAGAATTAAAGTGTTCCTAGGAAGTGTTTATCATGGAAATGAGAACTGGGACACTGTTGCACTGCATCAGAAGAAAAGGCATGCAAAGCATCGTACACAGCCAAGGGCATCATATGCGTGCAGAATTCTTCTTTAACAGCTGATGCAGAGGACGAGGAAGCTGTCACTGCATATCCATCTGCACTCACAGCAACAACAACAATAGCAGAACACGCTGAAGCAACACCAGCAGAAGAAGGGGGAACAGCTGCAAGTCCATCTGCACTCACAGCAACAACAGCAGTAGAAGACACAAACACCACCAACAGAAGAAGAGGAAACGACTGCAACTGTAGTGCAACAAGCAGACGAAAAATAGTTCCACCATCCCATCTGAACGATTTTTTAACGTCAGATACGAAAAGGAAGCAACCATCAAGATAAATAGAACTAAATATTTGACAGTACTTCATCAAAATAAGTTCAGCAACTAGAATTAGAATTTCAAACACTGGACAGTGTCATTGTATGTATAACCGAAGTCTGGTGTAAGGAAAATGAAATTGTATATTTTGCATTAACATCATATGACATGGCCTGTTCCTGTAGTAGAAATTTCATGAGAAGTGGGGCTTCATGCATTTATGTGAAAAAAATATTGCATTTAAAAATAGAAACGACCTTGTAGCATTAAGTGAAGAATACCATTTTGAATTATCAGGGGGCTGAAAGACCAGAAAAGAGAATATCAAAAAGAATTAATTGTATTTTTTTTATACATTCCCTAGTGGTAATATGGACGAGGTATCTAGTCAAAAAATGGACAGTCTCATATGTGGTGATTAAATATCAATACAATGAAATTAGGTGATATTAGTATTACATATCATCTGCAGCTAAGGCATAACATGATGTCTAAACTGTCCAACTAATATGGCTAAACAGTCTTCCTCAAAAATAGACCACGTGGCAACAGACATAGAAAGAAAACACTGCAGGTTATATATCCAAAATCTAGGCCTATCAGGTCACCCCTGCCAAGTAATAAAAGAAATATTTATGTAGAAAAGTCCTAAATTGAACGCATACAAAAGGGTCATCTCAGAATCAAACCTATGTCAGTTCTCATTCCAGCTACAACATGAAAGGTGGCAGAAAGTGTATGCATTTAAAATGTAAAGAAAATGTTTAAAAAGAACATAAAAATATTTAAACTAAAATTTGAGGAGGCGTTTCCCAATACATTGCATTCCATTGGAGCTTCAAAAAAAGGTATATGCGTGACCAGAGGTATCAAAAAGTCATCTGAAACTCTTAGGTATTTCATGTGTATTAAAAATAACCAGACTGACAGAGGTTTTTCAGAATTTTACAAAACTTACAGGAGAACTCACAGAAAGGTGTTGGCAGGTGCAAAAAAACTTGCGAACAGTAAAACATTATTGAAGGCAGATAACAAAAGTGAAGCAACTGGGATATAAGCAAACTGGAGACAGCAAATACTGGATCAAAACAATGTCAATGTTCAAATCAGCAACCCAAAGGAACTTGCAAACTTTGTTAATGAATACTATCCAGACACATACGTTCTACACCACCAGGAGCAGCCACCTCCCTCAATGGTGTTCTTTCCAACATCAGAAAAAGAGGTGGCCCAGGTAATACACAGATTGAACAATAAAAAATCCACAGGGTCAAATGAAATGTCAGTCAGTGTCCTTAAGAAATGTATAAACACATTAAAATCCTATTAACAATAATAATTAATGAATCTTTCAGATCCTGCTGTATTCCTGACTACTTGAAACAAGTGAAAGTAACACGAGTACCAAAAAGTGGTGATCCAGAAAATGTGGGAAACCACAGACCAGTTTCTTTATTATCAAGCATTTCCAAATAATAGAAACTATAATGAGAAATATACTTATGCAGAACTTAAACAAATACAGCCTTCTATTAAATGAACAATTTGGCTTCAGGCCCACAAGAAATACACAGTCAGCTACAGCACAGTTTACTAAAGTTGTACTCAAAGCACTAGATAAATGCGAGAATGCAGCAGGCTTTTTTTTTTTTTTTTTTTGGATCTATCAAAAGTATTCGACATAGTTGACCACAGAAATTTACTACACAAATTAGAAGTGTTAGGAATAAGGGGTGTGGCACGGAATTGGTTTAACTCATATTTTGAAAACTGGGTGCAAACAGTTAAAATCTCACATGTTTCTTAAAGACTAGTAGCAAAACGCTTATCAGATCCAAAATATTGGTGTCCCCCATGGAACTGTAATAGATGTAAATGATTTCCCACAGGGTGTCAGGTATGGAGAAAAAATACTATTTGCTGATGACAGCACCATGGTGATTAGAGACAAAAATTCAACTCAGTTAGAAGAAAAATCCAATGAAGCTCTCAGAGACGTTCACAACTAGTCTTAAACAATAGAGTAAATTTAAATGTTAAAAAGACAAACTGTATAAACTTCTGACTAAATAAAAAACCCAATAATACTATATCAAAAGTAAACAATGATGAATTAGCTTATGTAACTGATTCAAATTCTTGGGGATGGACGTAGATTGTCAACTGATATGGAGAGAATGTATGAGAATTTTTGCCAAAGAAGCTATTCTCAGCATGTTATGCCCTGCGAATCCTTGCACCAGTGTGCAGCATTTCATGCCTCAAAGTAGCCTACTTTGGATATATGCATTCAGTCCTCAGTTATGGGATAATGTCTTTGGGAATACATGCTAATAAGTGCTGTGAACATACAGACGTTTTACAGATACACAAAAGAGCAGTACCAATAATAACAAATATTTGTAACAGGGCACACTGTAAAGAATTACTCGAGAAGCTAGAAATCTTGACAGTTCCGAGTAAATAGATCCATCATGACATAATACATATACAAAAATCTTAATCCGTGCACCATAAGCAGCACAATACGTGACCACAGAACCAAATCCAAATAGTGTTTACATCTAAACAGGAGAAAAAAATCACTCATAATAGTCTATTACACTGTGGAATAAAATTGTACAGTAGACTGCCACAAGAAATAAAAGATGCAAATGATCTCCACACATTTAGCCAAAGTCTACAAAAATATTTACTAAATAATAGCTACTACACTGTAAACGAATATTTAAAATAATTATAGACAGTAATTTAATGTTAATGAAAATTGTACTACGTAACACTTCATAACAAGATTATAAAAGTAGAACTAAGTATAGGAAATATAAATACTGTTACAGAAATATTTATTTTAATAAGAAATATTGTAGATCCATACAATGTAAATTGTTCTATAGATGAATAAATCACTCAGACATTCAAATTCACCATGGTGGAATGAATAGATGTTTAGACTTACAAGGTCTAGAGCAACTGAGTCTCTTCCCATCAATTCCTAATACTTTTTATTCAGCTTTTCACTTATAAAAGTTTCTGGAATTTTCCTATTAATTTAATAGAAGTATTTTCTCTAATATTTGATGTAATGTACATATTCCAGCGCTCTCTCTCAAGAGTAAGTTGTCACTGGCAGTAATTCACAAAATTGAATATGAAATGCACAAAACAGAGTAAATATTTGAAGCACATAGATCATATGGTGAAGCAAACTACCACTCTGAATAAAAAGCTTAGAAAAGACTGACACATCTAGAAAAGAATTAAAACATAACATGGATTCAGCTATATATAAAATATAGAGGAAAATTTAGAAGCTACTGGTTTCAGGAGACATCTTTTCTGTAGAAGAAACTCTGCTATTAAAGCACATGGGCAGATAAAATTTATTCAGGCACCAATACAGGAATGTTCTAACTGCTGTTTTTTCTCATTGTTTTACTTAATTTAAAATGCTAAAGGAAAATGTTCATTTTTCTCGCAGTACATTGTAATTAATCACACAAATTAGAACAAGACCAGCTTCACGCAACCAACAAAGTTATTTATCATTGTCGAAGCTTATCGTTAAGTATTTTTCGTAATAAACGTATAAATAACGTATATGGACGTGATAGATTACCATTTTCAAAGAAAGAAAAGACAGCAATAGTTTCTAAAACTGCACTGATCGTACCAATGGAAAATATAATGAGCTGTTTTTTTTAATTTGTCTGCTGTGGTTACTGACTCTTTCTAATTATAGTCTAATCAATGGCAGTTCATCCTATGGCAGAATGGAGCAACGGAATCCAATAAATATATGGTAGAATTGGAAAGTAACGACAAACCCATTGTAGAATTAAAGTTTATTATCCCTGTACCATAGTTTTGGCAAATGTAAATTTGTCTTGTTCAGAAGGAAAATGGGCTTGTAGAAATATATATTTACAACACTGTATGTGAAATCCAATAGGTTCCTGCGTGCATGTTAACCACAGATATCAACAGTTAAAATGCATACATCTATATCTACATGATAACTCTCCAATTCACAGTTAAGTGCCTGTGAAAGGGTTCATTGGTGTACTTTTAAGCTACTTCTCTATAATTCCGCTATCAGACAGCACACGGGAAAAATGAACTCTTAAATTTTTTTGTGCAAATTCTAATTTTTTATGTAGTCGAACTCTGTTTATAAATCATTTATACAATTTATTCATAAAATAGTTTTTAACTGCATCTAAATACAAATTTGTATTTCATTCTAAAACAAAAAACTACAAACTAAAGGCTAAAAAAATCGATACATTAACTACTGCCCTAATACAACTGCAAGTCACTCACAGTTTGCCAAGAAATAACTGCCATACTACTAAAACCACTGCCATGCAGTTGCAACTGTCAGAACATATGAAGGGATTATTTCAATAGTGGTACAAGTCCATTACCTCCACTTTTCTGCCTATAATGCTTATGCAATTAATGATCCAAACAGACAGAAAGAAAGGTTCATCTCTGACAAGAAGCCATATGCTTAGACATTTCTAGTATCTCAACAGCAGGTTTTTCAGCGCTCATTTAACTTTAGGACTCTGTATCTCACAATCCACAAAAATGGTCTTGTACCACTATTGAAATAAGCCCTTCATACACTGGATAAAATTTTTAAATAGGGAAAAATTCTGGAATGATCCCTGAGAAGACAAGGGAAAAAAAGAGGTCATTGGTCATATGCCTGGAAAAGTGGAGATAAAATATCTTTGACAATGAAGGTTTCTGTGATTGAAAGCACACATGAGAACACACTAGGAATGTGGGTATTTTCAATCTGCACAAATGTTTTAGTGGTGCAGTGGTACCAAACCATCAGCACCAGTTCAGCCTCATTATAAAGTTGGGATAGACATTGAGGTGCCTCAGCTCAGAAATGTAGAAGTGAAGTGGAGCACCCTCAAGCAGTAGCCACATCAGCCTTTGTAGCATCAAAAGCAAATCTTCCAGCAGGGGAGATAGGGTCTCCTCAGGTAGTGGAAAATGTCTGGTACCACTAGGCAGTTCACCAATAATCTGTGCCTACACATTGAGATTAAACCTCTGCTGATAATTTGCTTGCCCTATACAACTAAAACACTAGTACATGCCAATACGTACATTGTAGACATAAATAAATTGGTGCTTCACTTGCCTAAAATTGCAGTAGCTCAGTATGACAATTCTAATTATTTTATAGTCAATTTTATTTTGTACAGAAGATTATAATTGTGACATCCGTTTACTTTACAGAAAGGTTTACACATTATTTTGTGAGGACTGGTGTAAGAATCAAATATATATGCTGTATTATTAATGAAATTGTAATCTGATTAAATCTTTACTCGAAATGTACAAGTTACACATATATTTATGTAAGTTGTCAGTGGTATATGTGCTAAAGCTTAGCAGTGTGAGCATATATGCTATATTATTCAAGACAGGCAAGTATAATAACATCATAAATGGACGCATTAATAATAATAACTACAAAAATTATGAAACTTCTTCAGTCACATATTATCCTAATGAAATGAAGGAACTGTTTAATAGCAGAGAAAGGAAAATGACTATTATTTGAATCGTTCAGAAACAGTCTCCCATCCATTATCATATATAAAAGTTAGTTCTTCACCATAGTAATGAACAGAAGTGTTTTCAAAGATATACTGAAACAAAATTACAAAATCCACTGGTGGTATTCATGTTTATAACGTATCAAGAAACAGAAATACGCTTCAACAAGACTAATGCTAAAAAATGGCACCTAAGAATTAATATGTGGGAATATGTAAGCGAATTGTAATTATAATTGAATAATATGACATGTTGTAAAAAAGGCATTAATTAATAATGTGTGATACATTATCTGGTTATTCCATTTGAGTAATAATGTTTTGTGTCATTACAGTGACTGTAACCTACACTTCCCTTGTTACATTCTTCATTAATTGTAACATTTTTCCTGTGTGCTAGAACTTGTTTCTACCTAAGTCTTGATTGTTTCTCATTACAGGTGACAAACATGGTGATTTCCAGTATTTATTACATTATTTGACAGTGAATCATTATCCCATATAGTTCCATACAAAAAATGTTAACAATTTATTCATTCATTACTATCCTTTCTCATTCAGTAAGCTAATAATTGACATATATACTACATTTTATTTTGTCATTGATTATATGATGTCCATATTAGCTGGAAATTGTCACAGATATGCTACAAAAATTAATTCAAGTCTTACTTCTTTAGCACTTCTGTATTACTTGTCTATTACCACTCCACTTATACATTCCATGTAAAAACTGACTACAGTATACAGATTTACAAAGCCTATAATACCACTTAGTAGGTACACTGTGTGTCTACTCTTGCTTCCTCTTACACGTGACAGGGCAGTTATTACACCCAACAAGCAGTTATCTCCAAACACATGACTACAGACGCCCATTACCCTGCATTGCAAATATGCTGCATCCATTTCGGCTCTCATGAGATGCACAAAAGAGCAGAAAAATTTCTCACACAATATGAGGCCCACAACCACACTCTTACATGCTAAGACAATAACATAATTGCCCAAGTCACAGCTGCCATCTGTCGGTTAGAGAGGTAGAGGGCCAAACTCATCCATATCTCTGAAGTGGTAGGTTACACCTCAAGTTAATCCCTAATCATAACCTAATCATAATGATACTCTAAATACTTAAACAATGCGTGTAGCATTATCTTCATAATATACCACAAAGAACCCTGTTTTATCATCATAGTTATATGATCTCATTATGAAAACTAACTGTGACAACTTTGGACTCGCTAGTGAAAACAATAGTATTAACGCTTTGAACACTATTTTATAGCAAGTGTTATCCATGTTTGAGCTGTATGATTATTAAAAAGATTATTGTGCTTCTTGCAGAGAGCTTAGTGAGTAACTAATGTAGTCGCTGCATCCAGAAAAAATAGGAACTTCACTTCTCTATTACCTGCAATTATCGTTCTGATAAGTAATGTTTCCCACTAAAGCAAAATTACAGCATTTCCTACTGGGCCACGAACAGAAATTAAATCACCTTGGGAACATTCCCCCTAGAAATCAATAAAACTACTTGCTTGTAGTGATGACCATGTCCTGAAGGGACGAGTTTTGAATGTAAGTCCGTTCATTCAGCCTATGCTAGATAATGAACTTATATTTTCTTTAGTGTAATTGCAGCATTTTGTACCAGAATGCAACTGCCAACATCTGAAATGACTTCCTTTTTAAAATTACTATACGCACTTTGAAAAGTAAAGATGAAGTTAGTAATAGTCAGTAGAGATTTCGAAATTTAAATTAATAGTGTTACAAAGCGATTCGTCAAATTTGTGTGTCTCCACCCTTCTTACTGTAACATGCGACAAGGCCGCCAAAGGACACAGCCGCTTGATGCCATGTGTCTGCTGGAAGTCATATGCTATACGTTGTGTAGTAAAGTAAATGTTTGGATGCTGTGTAGAGCTGCAAAAGAAATAAAGTTCATAATGTTGAACAGGTTGCTATACCCAGTTTCCAGTGTACCATCGTCACTCAATTTACAGATACAAATTATTGCATAGTCCTGCACTGTAAACGATAATAAACAAGAGTGGAGCACATGATGGCCAGCCAGTATACAGCAGCAGATGTGAACCTTTATTGTGTCCATTGTTGGCCTCATGACAATCAAAATATTAATAAATCACAGAAATACTGCCTTCACTGTCGTTACTTTTCCTCTCAGTAAATTACAGTTCTCAGATGGAATTTTCGAAAATTAAGTGATAGGTACTTTAAATAAGATAATAACTCTTTTTGTTATCATCTGTCAATATTTTTAACCAAAAGCACTTTTCCTCACAATTTATGTTAACACAATTTGGATCCCTTTGCATGAATAATGAAATACATTGTCTGTAGATTACCTTGTCAGATGCAGTGCAAATGAGAGTGTGGTACAAAAATAATTCGACAGATTCACCACATCTCTTATTAATTAAGTAGACCAAAAAATGACTTAATGCCTACCTTCAATAAGCATTCTTGAAGTAAGATGAAGTAATTCTTGCAACACCATATATTGACGTGGAAATATCTTGCATACATGACTTACTACTGCAGAAGTGCTAATTATCACCTTTTTCCATAAACTTTACCAGTATTACCACAAAATATTTAAGATTTATGAGCTTTCCAATATATAACCCCACTGAAGCACTGCTAATTAACTTCTCACTACAGTTCAGTCTTTCTTTGGTATATGGTTCTTGAAATTTTCACAGTGAATCGAATATTCCAACTTCCTTGTTCGTTCCTCCTGGATATTATTAACTCTTGTATGTCAGCTGAAAACCTTTCAGTCTTTTTCAAAGTGAGTCACTTGTAAAATTTTTAAAACACTTTACATTGTGGAGTGTAAAGTGCCTTAAAAATCTAGCAAGCAAGTCACCTTGAGGATGACTGAAAGATTGTCAGCCAAAACAACGGTACAGGAATTAATAATATCCTGCAGGCACTCCCAAAAATGCTGGAATATGTCTGGTATACTTTGTTCCATACGAAAGGCATACACAAAATGGAATCAACAAGCTCTCCTGCCAATCGTATCTCAACTGTGTCCACTGGATCAACCTTCTGGACATTATTACTCATACAAAAGATGCTCATAAATTTGAATGACAAGGAAAAGAGTTTGGTGGACTTCATGCATAAGGGCTTTCTCATTTAGTTGCCAGGATACTGGTATATTACAGTTTTCGTAATAATAAAATAATAATCCTTAAGAGGAGCTCATCACTAGCAAATAATGTATTTCATTTTCTTAAGTCTATAACATTAAAATAAATGTACAGTTATTAATCACTGTTCACTTTTACAGTTGTTTGATAGCGTCTCTTCTGCAAAATCATCATTAAATTATCATTACTAAATAATGTCAGATGTCGACAACTAACTATATGAATGTGAATGCAGCATTCTTCCATTTGAAATGACCCATAATTTCTTGGAATATCTGTGAGGATAGTTTCAAGGAAATGTGCCCCACACATACTGTAGCTGTCTTCTGAATGTAGTGTGACATTTGTTTCTAAATCACATAAAACATTACATATCGATATTTAAATGTTCGGCCTAACCCTTAGACAAACATTTACGATATTTGTGTATCTGTTTACTTATACTTACTGCTACTTTCTGTAAATATGTGTATCATATTTATTACAGAGATTATTATTCATCATTATTTCACTTAGTAATAACATATTACAAATCCTAACGTAAAAGTCACTTTGGTTCCATTTAGAGATAATTTTAGTTTTAATTTTAACAGCATCTCACTCCACTGAGCGTTCTTAATGTAACACCAATTTTCTCTAGCATGCATTTCTACCTTAAACTAAACGCTTTTTAATACAAAATTCCAATGCCCTGCGAGAAAAATGAACTTCTTCCATTGCACTTGAAAGTAACTGAAGCATTAAGAAAAGGCAGCAGCAGGAACATTCTGTAATGTTACCAGAATACATTTTGTCTGCATCTGTACTATAATTCATGATATTCCTGTTTGGAAAAGAAGCCTCCTAAAATAACTAGGTTGCAAATTTTCTCCATTACTTTATACACAGCTGAGACTAAATAGTCTTTTAATTCCTTTTCAAATGTTTCATGCTTTCCTATGCATTTTATTGAGAGAGATAATTTGTTTCCCCAAGTGATCAATATGTTTCGAATACTTACCTACATCTGCGTGTTTCATGCTTAATTTTTAAAATGGTCAACAGTGATATCTCTGACCTGAGAGAGAGAGAGTAGTCTTATATGTGCATAACATTGAATATTACAGGGATACAGATATTAAATTAATAAGAACGTCCCATAATATTTAAGAAACGTGAAGGTTATCTAATTTTCCTTGAAAATGGCATGACTTAAACCAGCTGCTATACAGGGTGGTCCCGAATTCATGGTACAAACTTTAATGGTAGGTGCAGGACATTGTAACAAGGATATATTGTATAGGAATGTATAGTCCCAGGTGACGCGGTGAGGCGTAAACAGGGGAAATAACGGCCGAAAGGAAAACGAAAGATTTTATTGAAATCGTTGTTGACAAGTGTCATGTTTACAGTAAGTGTTCAAAATTGCGTCCACCATGAGCGATACATGCTTGACAGCGTCGGTGCAGCGATTGGCGTACACGTTCAAAGATGCCTGGTATTTCACGCACACCTGCAGCAGCTACAGATATGCGAGCAACGAGATCCTCATCTGAGTCAACTGGAGTCTCATAAACAAGACTCTTAAGATGTCCCCATAAAAAGTAATCGAGGCAAGAGAAATCAGGAGATCGGGGTGGCCAAGGGACTGGTCCACCACGCCCAATCCATCTAGCACCAAACGTGGCATTCAGGTAATTCCGTACAGCAGTGCTGAAGTGTGCTGGCGCTCCATCGTGCTGAAACCACATGCGGTTACGAATGGCGAGCGGAACATCTTGCAGCAGTTCTGGTAACACTTCTTGCAGAAAAATAAGATAGCTTTCGCCACAGAGTCGCGTGGGTAGTAAGTATGGCCCAATCAAAAAGTCGTTCACAATACCAGCCCACACATTAATACCGAAACGTTGTTGATACGCATGTGGACGCGTTGCATGTGGATTATCTGTTGCCCACACATGGGAATTGTGCGCATTAAAGACACCCTCGCGTGAAAATGTCGCTTCATCTGTAAATAGCACATGACCTACGAAATCCGGCTGCAACGCACATTGCTGCAACAACCACTGGCGGAAGTTCACGCGAAGAGGATAATCTGCCGGATTCAATGCTTGTACTTTTTGAAAATGGAAGGGGTGTAAGCGATTTTCATTTAACACTCTGCATACAGTCTGATGACTCACATGTACGTCACGCGCAACAGTTCTTGTGCTTGACTCGGGTCTATCAGCCACTATGTTCAAGATGCGTTCTTCCAGTCTTGGAGTGCGTACAGCTCTTAATCGACCAGCGTCATGTCTGTTGACGTCGAACGTACCTGTTTCACAAAGTTGACGATGTAACCGTTGAAAAATTCTATGATCCGGCATTCGTCGATTAGGATACTCCGCGCGATACATTCGTAACGCAGCTCTGGCGTTACCATTTGCACGGCCGTACATGTAATGCATGTCTGCTTTTTCTGCATACGTAAAGTCACCCATCGTCTACGGCAGCACAATTGTGAATGGCGCTTGTCCCTACTGCGATACATCATGTTCATCTACTGCCCTCTACCGGCAGTGACACCAACCGATCACTCCATTTCTCTTTCCCCTGTTTACGCCTCACCGCGTCACCTGCGACTATACATTCCTATACAATAAATCCTTGTTACAATGTCCTGTACCTACCATTAAAGTTTGTACCATGAATTCGGGACCACCCTGTAGACTACATAACTCTACCCTTCTAGTTGCTTCACCCTGGTGAACTTGTATAACGTATGACCATATTCTGTATGTTAGACTTCCTGAAAGTTTTAATTGCTGATTTGAAATTACCTGATGTGCCAAGCCTGACGTGTTTTTAATAAATCTCGAATGTGCCATTGCCTTAAAATGGCACAGTTTAATGATTCATAACTTCTAATATGAACTCGATCAAATACGAAAGTAGTGTAACTACAAGTGTGACTTTCTCCAGCATTTTACTACAACAAATTTTACCAATACTGCCATGTTTTTGAGAGATCATTAATGTGCTGGTGTTTTGAAACAGATGTCTATATTCATAGGACATGCATAGCTTCAATTAAGAATGACGAAATGCAGTATGGCTTCCCCCAAGTTGTTAGGAAATTCGGTAGACACACAGAGTGTCATTTCAAAATGATGTTACATTCACCTCAAGTGTTAAGTACTGTGAGTTACCCCATTTGTGACGTTACTGCAAGTTAAGTCTCGCTCAATATTAGGCTGTGCATCAGTATCTGTGGTAGAAACTGCGTTGATCGGATGACTTTCGTGATACCATAAGGAGGCATCTGAATCTGTAACGGCCACTATCTGGTGACGTTTCCCCATAACTTTCCTTATGATACAAGAGACATCTTCACCTGTTTGCCAAAGCTTTCAAATAGTTAGAAGACCTGTGAATACTCAGTATAGGGTTATATGTAGCTTCCTCTATGTGTAACCCAATTGTATTAAGAACAACTCGAATTAGCTGACAGACTGATATGTAATGTACTTCAAATTCGACTTGAATGTAATTGTCTGAAGACAAAAAGTGTTACCAGTTGAATGACAGGCTGATCTGTTTGTACCATGGTCCAAGTTATCAGCTTAATCAGAAAAATGATGATATAGTACCATTACCTCCATTTGCGCAGAGTTCAGAGTCACTTATGGATACTTTATTGTCAGAAAATGCGTAATAATGATCATAAAATAGTTGCTTAAGTGCAACTATCTTAGAATGTCGTAATTAGTTCAAATATGGTCAATTCATAATCATATAATCATAAAGATAGCTCTGTGCTATTATGTGATAATTATACACTGTCTCCATATATTTGAACATATTTAATATTTTATGTCATTAAAAACATAAAAGCGGTTTACTGAAGCCTTGAATACCGATGCACCAGCTCACTGTCCTACAGATCAGTGAGTCACTACATTTAAAATATCGTATTCACATTCACTGCCTTTGCTAACACACAACAAAATTGTATTTGCAGCAATTCCATCCCTCCTTTTTGAATCAGACAGAAGTCACAAAATCGAAAAACCTAATTCCTAAGGGAGGTCGCTCTTGTATGTAAATGATATCGAATACTACAGAATACCATTGCTTTACGTTAATAAGAAACCCAGAATTAATTTCAAACAAAAAATGAAAAGAATGTTAGTGTATAAAAGGACACAAACATATTCCCTTCGACTCTGTAAGTCGACATCTCTAACCACAGGACCATGGTAAATAAGTGCAATTGGAAAGTTGTGGTAAGATCTTATGGGAACAAACTGCTGAATTAATAATTTAACTTAAACTAACTCACACTAAGGACATCACACACACTCATGCCCGAGGGAGGACTGAAACTCTGACAGAGGGAAAGTGCAATTCTTGGTAATTTTGTCACTCATATTAGGATCTCCTAGAGGCTTTTACCGCTGATGCATCATTAACTGCCATTTAATTGTCAGAAATCGTACCAAGGGTAATGTGTTTGTCATAAACATTCAGTGTCACATTGCCTTGAAATAGCATAATGCCATAACACACAAGTTGTAATACAAAAATAATGAAATACAACAAAATCAATATGACATCTCCAACATCGTCGACAGACATGATCACATCAAGTGACATGTCATTTTGAAGTCACTTCCAAGTGGGCTGAGCATGTCATGAATGCGGCGACCCTTCAAAGGATAGCTGCATTCCAAAAAGAAGCAGTCATTTAGATTGGCTGGAATGGCTAGGCTATCAGCATCAATATTTGAGTGCAGTCTAATTTTTAGAATATGTTCATAGACTCTAAACTCCTTGGTCAAACCAATATCCAAAATGGTGTTCATTTATTGCATTATTATTTCTTATTTATCTTATGGCAATACATATACAAAGATAACAAAACTACTAGACTTGAACATTTAAGTGCAGCTCTCCAGCATAAAATAACACAAGTCACAACGGCTATAGATGGATATCAAGTTCTTTTATGTGTTTCATAACATTACTCATCACTGTGAGGAAATCTTCGGAAGGACCCTTGTAGGCACATGCCAGACATGTCGATACAACATGAGCAATTGTCTGTCGTTCCACACTGCAGTCACCAATGATGATTTGCCTCATTTGTAGTGGGTGTTTGCGCATCGTCCATAGAGCATTCATATGCTGTTCAAGATAGTGCAAATTGCCCAAGGTTGGGCGAATATAGGGGGTTTCTTCTGGATGCAAGGCAGCTTCAGGCATTGTGAGAAACCGTTTTGTTGGCAGCCGCGTTTCCATTCATCGATGGGATTGAATTCAGTTTCCATGAGAGTCCTGGCTGTAACGAGAGTGGAGTGTCTTGTCCTTAGTCTTTTTCACTGTGCAGGGAATATGTCGTCCATTACTGCAAGGTCGGTGTTACTAGCAATCTTCTGGTGTTCACGCAGTAGCACTCACCCATCTGATATTAGATGGTGGAATGTGGCTGAAGATAGGCAGCCAGTACGTGGTAGTAGATCGTATTGACCCACTAACACTGTGCATGGTGTCGTTAAGTTGTATTGGTCTATCTTTTTTACGTGTGGGCTATTAAGCCAGACAGGCTCACAGTACTTTGCTACTGAGTGTAACAAATCAAGTGCTAATACCTGAAGAGTGATTGCTGATCGTCCCAAATGAGAGCAGCAGATTTATGGAGAATGTTGTTTCTGATTTCGAGCTTAGCAGATGTTTGTGTCAAGTGCTTCTTAAGGGGATACAGAATCACCTATCCCCGCAATGTTAATATATGCCTACTATAGGGAACATTTTCTCACAAACTACTGGAGACAGAGAGGTAAAAATTTTACTGTATGTGCATTCATATGTTACAACAATACTGAAACAACAGTTTATTGTCAAAGTATTTTCTTACAGAGATATTGTACATTTATTTTTAAGTAAATTTTTTCCATCGCTTTTTACTAGACTATCACCCCTAAGTCTTTTGTAAATCAAGTAATTAAAAAATCGTTGTTTCAGTATGTAATAGGGACCTATGTCACTACGTCATAAAAATTTCAGACTTCTAGGTTGACCAGTACCTGAGATAATGTTCCTAGATGAAGTAAAAAGTAAACTTACGGGAAACGGAGAAAGAAGATTAAAACATTCCTGATCCGTAGCTAATACCCCCTTCACAGTCTTCATAATCATCTTCAAGTCTTCTTTTGGCACCCCTCTGCACCTGTCTTGCTTTTTTCACTAATGTCTTGATTATATTATCAGCATGCCTTAGTCTGTGCTGATCTAAAAAGAACATAGCACGTACCGTACGGGAACCAACACACATACCCAACTTTTGAAGGACCTGGCATTTAGTTATATTTCCAAGATTGAAGGTTGCCACAGCATCATACACACCAAAATGTAGTGTATTAATTCCGACAAACACTGTTTTTGGGAGACGATGCCATATCACACTATTCAAGCACTCGTTGGGGTTCTGCGTTTTTCCGTGAAGACATTTCATCAGAAGACTTCTGTCAGCCAGATCTCTGAAAATGGGCTTTATTTCTGCCATGATGGCTGATGGTAGACTGTGGTGGTGAATGTATTTCTCTCCTGTTGTTAGTCCCCTATTGTATTTACACCAGCTGTTTTCACCTTTGGGGCACAAACCATGTTGTGGATGCTCATCCGTGGATGCGGTGTGGAAATATAAAGCCCATATAGCTCTCCTCATTTCTTCAAGATTGCCTGTATTTTGCCTGATTGCAAGGCCATAGCAGTTCTGAATGTGGTCTATTATGGAATCAGTCAATCTTCCTCTGCCATCCAAGGTTTTCCCATCATCTAGTTTTTTCCCTTTCATAACTGATTTTAACCTTCTCAGCCTGGCACCCATTCTCTTCTGCACATGTCCTATACATTCAAGTTTGCTTATATTTACACTGTTCCCATATGGTTTGCTTTCCAAAACTTCTTTGAATGCTTTAGAGTCACCATCTCCCAGATATTTGACATAGCGAACATTATACCACTGTGAAGAGCGATGAAAAATTTTCTTCACCCCAGCAACCTCCATGCCACCACTACTACCATAATAATTAGCAATACAGTCATCACTGTGTTCATTTTTCAGCCTGCCTGTGCACCTACAGTATTTAGACATTATTGCAACATCAATAACCTTGCCAGTATCAACACTAGTTGCTGTTACAACACCATTGTTGGAGGTGTGGCCCCTTTTCTGCCACGTGCCATCAAACGCCACTGTGAGGTCACGACTGCCGTCATTTTCTTCCACTGCTTCTTCCACAGCAACCTGCATTGACTTCTGTGCTACATCTTCAACTGCAGATCCTAGTACATAATTGTAAGCTTCAAACTTTGAAGGTGCACTTGGAAGATTTAGAACACCACATAGCATATAACCAGCTGCTTTGCCCTTACCAATTGCTCGCAATCCATAAACTAACCTAATATTTACACTATAAAGTTCAGTTTTCTTGTATCCATTATTTACAGTTACTGAAACCGAACTTGGAAACTTACAGCTGTATTTACAAACACTGCATATTAAATTAAACTGGGCAGCCAGGCCAACATGGGATTCTACTTTCAGAGAAACGTTTCCATGACATTTTTTGCAGCACAAACTGTTTTCAAGAGCTTCACACAATATATTCGTATCAATGAGTTCAAAAACTTCATTCCCTCTATCAAGTAAATTATATTTCTCTTCCAAATCTCTTAGTTTTTTATGAGAAGCACTGTTTTCATTTGGTGTAAGTTCGTTCGGCAAATCAGTAATAAGTGGATTCACATTTTCCAACAGTGATGATGATGAACTGCTTTGCTTTGCTAATGAATCATTATTTCTTTTATTTTGCCAGTTCACACGCTTTTTAAATACTTTTGCTTTAGCTCTAGGCATTTTCACTGCGAAAAATGAAGCACTAAATACGAAATAACTCAACAACAACTACTTTCTTATATCACACTGTTTACAAAACAGTCCCGCCACAAAGTCAAAGAGTAACTTGAGGAAACCAGAGAGAAACATTTTCGGGCAACTAGTGTATAAATAGTCGCTGGAAACCGGGATATTTGAATTCATGTCACTTTAAAGGTACTGCCAAAAAGTTCATGGTCAGCCACGAGAGACGTGTATAACTAAAGCGCAATACCCGATCTCACAAATATATAAAAATAAAATAGTTATAATTGTAGTAGAGCTATGTATGATACGTCATTTTAAAGAGGAAACATGGCAGAATATAATACGCCAATAAAAAAAAATTCGATTTTTTAACCCAAAATCCGATTCCGTATCCCCTTAAAAGAAAGTGTCATATCTAACGCGATCCCAAGATATTTTGGGTGCATATTATGATGAAGTTTGCCTCCTTAAAAATAGTCATCGAGAGCTCTGTTAGCCACACCACTGGACAGATGAAAACATTAAATTTCTGTTTTATTTGAGTTTGGTTGTAACCGCCATTTTCGGAAATAGTGGCTTAAGACATATAGATCAGAAATTAGGATTTCTTCAGTTCTTTCAAGAGTTTCCTGTTGGGTAGCTATTGCCTAGTCGTCTCCATAGGCAAACTTCCTGGACTGCGTTGGAGGAATGTCAGATGTATATAGATTAAATAAGGGAGGATTAAGGATGGATCCCTGTGGTAAGCCTTTATACAATACTTTTGGGCAGCCAGTGTCCTCTTCTGCAGTTACAGTAAATGTCCTTCCAGTTAACATGTTGTCGATTAGTTTTGTTGTCCGTTTGCATGTGATAAGTTGCAATAATTTATAAAGCAGTCCATGCCTCCAAACTGTGTCATATGCCACACTTAGATCGACGAAAGCAACTGATGCTTTCTGCCTCATTTGGTATCCTACTTCAAAACATGTTGTTAAAGACAAGATTTAAACAGCGTAGCTCAGTCCTGGTCGGAATTCAACTTGCCTAAGAGGAAGGATGTGACTAATCCTCTTTTGCTTTTGCTGTCAATAAACCATCAAAATTACAGCCAACACTGACCTTCGTTGTTATCCGAGTGTATAGAATTCTTTCAAGGAATTTATAAATAGTGCTCAATAGTGCAACTGGGCAATAGTTTTTAGGCTGGTCTGGTGCCTTGCTGGGCTTGAGTATTGCTATGATTTTTGATTGATTCATTTTTTGTGGGACTCAAGAAGATACCATAAAGTCAGAGAAAAAATTCTGCTAGCCTTCTTTTTGCGTAGTTCCCATTATGCAGGAGAAACTCTGTGTGGATTCTGTCACTTTCCAGTCCCTTTCCATGTGTTTTCAGAGCAGCAGAAATTTCAGGTGTAGAGAAAGTTCTTAAGAAATCAGATTGTTCATTAATGTTGTTTTTGAGCAATTTAAGTTTCTATTTGATGTATCTTGTGTGAGTTTGATCCCTTGGTGCTCTTGATGTGGACAGTAGATGTGAAGCAATTCTATTAGCTGATATATGAGTGTTCTTCCTTAGTTTAACTTTGTTTCTATCCAACTTTCTTAGTGGTGACCATGCTTTTCTATTTGATATTTGAAAACTGAGTGACTCAATAGTCTCTGCCCACCTAATTTGTCTGGCTGTATTGAGGTTATGAATCTGGTTATTGGCAATTCATTGCATTGTTTCTCAGTAGTTTCATTCCAACCTGCCCCTAGGTATTGCCATCTTTGTGCACTTATCAAAGCTCCAACAAGCTTCTCATAGTGTTTTGCTTTTGGGAGAATCCAACCAAGACATTTGTTGAGATTTTTATCAAATACATCCCACTTTGCTTATCTGAACTTCCATCTTGGTCGTGGAAAGGATTAAACGAGTGGGATATTAGTCCCTATTTCAATTAATATTGGACGGTGTTGGATGTTTGGGAAGTCTTGTAACCTGAACCGTGGACTTTGGAGAGGTAATTTATTTTCATTACTTGTTATAAATCATAAATCGGGATTATACTTTTGTCTCCAAGCTGCTGATATGAACGTTCCTTTATTCTTGCATAAAACACCAAATAGGAGCTGTCGTCTTCTGCCAAATTTACAATGGCTTCACGATTTCCATCACTTCAGTTATACTTTCATTGAGTATGATGGCTACTAAAATCTCCGAGGTATACACCGGGGTGTTATGATACTGGGACGACCTGTGGAGGCCAAGAGATAGCTGGGAAGTTTTATACGTTAATTACTGGTAGTTCTTCTATTTTTGCTAAAGCTTCGTGGATGTAATTGAGATTGGATACATAGCATAGATGTACGCTCTTGATTGATGATCATATACATGTCGCCACTCTGTAAGCACAGTAGTACAACGCTTCTAGTAATTCAAAGCCAGGAATTTTTCCTCTCTGGTTCATTTGATCTTCATTTGCTCTCCTGAACAACAACAACATCAATGTTATACTTTGCTAAAATCTTCTGTAAGACTTGGTCTTTCGATTTACTTATGCCTTCAGTGTTCATTTGACATATAGTCATGACCAGTCCCAAATTTATAGCTCGAGGGGCCTGGAAAGAACCATGTGAGTCCATGTCTTATGACAAATTCATTTTAGCCAGGAGATCTTTGCGATTATCTGGCTGTCTCTGCTTCTTGGCTTTAGATATTTGCCTTGAAGTGATTAGCACCACCCATAGGACACATGTGACTTATGGTGCGTCACTGTATGTTACTGTAACTTGTATTCAAGAAAATAACGTATTTAAACCTTAACTCATTAGGTGTGGTCTGTCAGACCGCACGGAAGTTTCTGAACTCGGTCTCCATGGTCAGTTCCACCGGAATGATTCTAAAGTCCCCCTACCCTTCTTAAATCGCGAACCACATAATTTTTTGGTCACTTGCATTATGACCTTCCTTGTTTGTTGTTGACACATGCTGGAATCTCCTAGCCCGCACCTTGTGAAGTATGTAGACTACCTGTTTTCTTCAGTATGGTACAAAATGTGCTGTTAAGAATGTGTCAGTTTTATCGATCCTAAGTTCGATGAAATTGTTAATCGGTGGGTGAAGGAAATCTTCAGTGATGTAGATCAAGAAATATACAAAAAAACGACGAGTTTACAATAACCCAGTGATCACAGTTTTGCTAGCGAACAAGGCGATCATTCTCAGGGAGAACTTCAGAGTAACTCTAATTGAGACCTTTCTGTGTCTCCACTTAGCGATTGCTAAGATAAAATGTGTTCTGAGTGGTGATAAAGGGAATTGAACATCAATTTTGCACATTTTATTTTTGTACTTACCAAGTGCTATTTTATGTGTAAAATTAAACTTTGGACTTTAGTTTTGTGGGAACAGTTACTTGCTACAGAGATACTAAAATTTTTCATAATGTAAAATTCTGTTCTGTAACAGTAGGTTTATGTGTACTGTTAAAAAAATACATAGAAGTATGTAATTTTTAGTGATAAATACCAAAATATTGCAGGCATTATTTAGTGCAATAGAATGGACAGGGAATATTTCAACTACAATTAAATAATTAAAAAATAATGGTTATATAATTTCGCTTAGAAGTTCCAAACGATTTGCACCTTCACTCTCAGGTTAAATGTAGAGGTCCCAGAGACCCCATCTTGTAGTATACATTACAGGAAAGTCACCCCATGAGTTAAGAGTTATTGCTCTTAGCAGTATTTTCTTTTTGGGTATTATGCTGTGTTCTAAGACATATTTCTGTATGGAACATTTCGTCTTTCAATTCTTCAGCCATCATCAGAAAGCAGTTGACTCTCAGACAAGCTCAGTGAACCAAACTTTAAATGTTTTCTGAGTTGTTAAAACCTCTGATAATGTGTCTAACATTGGAAGATGAAGGGCTTAGCAGGGCATTATGACTTCGACCACAGCTTAATGTTCAAAAAACAAATATTACCAAAACCGAAAATACTGGTCGTGGGAACCTACATTGTATTTAATAGTATTCTGTACAAAAAGTGCTGCAATATAAGTGAACAAACTAATCATGTGTAGTGAATAACGAAATAAAACTAGAAATTATAAGTCCTCTACCAACAAAGTTAACAAACAAGCATTTTACAAGTAACAGCGACAGGCATATCAATTTAAATGAGTGGAATGAATTTTGAAAGTGAATTAGCGAGAAGACAAACTTTATTCAGAAAGGAAACACTGAAATGCAATTAAAAAACAAAATCCTTAGAAAACTTCTGTTATATCAGTGAGATTAAGAAGAACGTTAGAAATATCGAAAATAGTCCAAAGTCGAACTTTATTTACGATCTTAAATGCCGAATTGACAATGTTCAAGTATTTATCTATAACAACTACATCTGCCCAGATTGAGACGGTCACAAATAAAAAACACAAGAAGAACAAGTTATTCATTTTAGCAGACACCTTCTATGATAGAATCTGGACTCATCTTCACAGGTGTAAATGACAACGATGTGTGCCTTTAAAGGAAATCACAAACAATGTCGTAAACCACAAAACGTTTGCAAATAGATGATACCACAGTGCCATTCAAATTATGAAGAAAATGGCCAATGTGTTTCAGTTTGTATTAAAGCTTTGTCTGAAAATTCTATAACACATGACATCTTAACTCAAAAACTGAAGCATTAAATCACTGTATGACACATTCAGTGAAATAAGAAAAGGAAACACAAGAAAAATCAGTGTGAATTTTTACATGGAAAAACTAAACCAAAACACATTTACTTCACATCGCTTCCCATAAATAGAAAAGGAAAGAATAAGTTTGTGAAACACTGGCTTTTCTCAGTTTCATAAAGACATTAAAAATTTTCAGATGTTAGAATACATCATTTTAATTCCATTTGATGAGATGAGTGATATTGAACCTCGTTTCGACTCATATCTATTTTGAATATGTAGACATCAGGGGATGCATGTGATGAAGGTGAACACTGTAATTATATGATTAAAATTTTATAATGTTATATTTTTGCTGATTTTATATATAGAACATTTTTATAAAACATAAAAAAATGATTGTCTAGCCATTATGGTGAAAAATTCGAACATTACAATGGACATTCAGATCAAATTAGAAATATGACACAGCTACACTAGAATACATACATCCTGCCTGAAGAATCTCTTTCTAAAATTTTTTCTATGTTTAATATTGTGAGCCTCATTCTTGTTCCCTAACGAATGCCATGCATATTTTACTTAAAAAATTATCACAGGTGCATACATTATTATTCATAAAAATTCTCATATTTCTCTGCCTTGGATAGTACGATAATGTAAATAAAAACAGTCCTTCATCAACTACTACCAATTCTATGGAATTATGTAGAAGATGATAATCCAATCTACTACCACAGTGCCACTTGGTGGATGTACATGTTGGTAATTATATTTATACTACTTCTGTCAGTAGACAGCTATTGGTGAACATGAAACTTGTAACTGGTGCAATAGAGTCATGTTTATGTTTGTTCATCATACTTTTACATTTGACATGTTTATGTGTAGTGATCTTCATGGAAGTAGGAAGTACATATGCATTGTGAATTGACTTACAACTCTTATGGACAATATGTTGTAAAAATTTTAAAGCATAGGTCGTGTTATAATCCGCTAAGTTCTCTAAAAAGGCAGTTTATCCACTTGTAATATCACGACAGTAAAATATCTACATCTACATCTACATCCATACTCCGCAAGCCACCTGACGGTGTGTGGCGGAGGGTACCTTGAGTACCTCTATCAGTTCTCCCTTCTATTTCTGTCTCGTATTGTTCATGGAAAGAAGGATTGTCGGTATGCCTCTGTGTGGGCTCTAATCTCTCTGATTTTATCCTCATGGTCTCTTCGCGAGATATACGTAGGAGTGAGGAATATAATGCTTGACTCCTCAGTGAAGGTATGTTCTCGAAACTTCAACAAAAGCCCATACCGAGCTACTGAGCGTCTCTTCTGCAGAGTCTTCCACTGGAGTTTATCTATCATCTCCGTAACACTTTCGCGATTACTGAACGATCCTGTAACGAAGCGCGCTGCTCCCATTGGATCTTCTCTATCTCTTCTATCAACCCTATCTGGAACGGATCACACACTGCTGAGCAGTATTCAAGCAGTGGGCGAACAAGCGTACTGTAACCTACTTCTTTTTTTCGGATTGCATTTCCTTAGGATTCTTCCAATGAATCTCAGTCTGGCATCTGCTTTACCGACGATCAACTTTAATGATCATTCCATTTTAAATCACTCCTAATGCGTACTCCCAGATAATTTATGGAATAAACTGCTTCCAGTTGCTGACCTTCTATATTGTAGCTAAATGATAAGGGATCTTTCTTTCTATGTATTCGCAGAACATCACACTTGTCAACATTGAGATTCAATTGCCATTCCCTGCACCATGCGTCAATTCTCTGCAGATCCTCCTGCATTTCAGTACAATTTTCCATTGTTACAACCTCTCGATGTACCACAGCATCATCCGCAAAAAGCCTCAGTGAACTTACGATGTCATCCACAAGGTCATTTATGTATATTGTGAATAGCAACGGTTCTACGACACTCCCCTGCGGCACACCTGAAATCTCACTTACTTCAGAAGACTTATCTCCATTGAGAATGACATGCTGCGTTCTGTTATCTAGGAACACTTCAATCCACAATTGGTCTGATAGTCCATATGCTTTTACTTTGTTCATTAAACTGTGGGGAACTGTATCGAACGCCTTGCGGAAGTCAAGAACCACGGCATCTACCTGGGAACCCGCGTCTATGGCCCTCTGAGTCTCGTGGACGAATAGCGCGAGCTGGGTTTCACACGATCGTCTTTTTCGAAACCCATGGTAATTCCTACAGAGTGGATTTCTAGTCTCCAGAAAAGTCATTATACTCGAACATAATACGTGTTCCAAAATTCTACAACTGATAGACGTTAGAGATATAGGTCTACAGTTCTGCACATCTGTTCGACGTCCCTTCTTGAAAACGGGGATGACCTGTGCCCTTTTCCAATCCTTTGGAACACAACGCTCTTCTAGAGACCTATGGTACACCGCTGCAAGAAGGGGGGCAAGTTCCTTCGCGTACTCTGTGTAAAATCAGACTGGTATCCCATCAGGTCCAGCGGCCTTTCCTCTTTTCAGCGATTTTAATTGTTTCTCTATCCCTCTGTCGTCTATTTCGATATCTACCATTTTGTCATCTGTGCGACAATCTAGAGATGGAACTACAGTGCAGTCTTCCTCTTTGAAACAGTTTTGGAAAAAGACATTTAGTATTTCGGCTTTTAGTCTATCATCCTCTGTTTCAGTACCATTTTGGTCACAGAGTGTCTGGACATTTTGTTTTGATCCACTTACCACTTTGACATAAGACCAAAATTTCTTAGGATTTTCTGCCAAGTCAGTACATAGGACTTTACTTTCGAATTCATTGAACGCCTCTCGCATAGCCCTCCTCACACTACATTTCGCTTCGCGTAATTTTTGTATGCAAGGCTTTGGCTATGTTTATGTTTGATGTGAAGTTCCCTTTGCTTCCGCAGCAGTTTTCTAACTTGGTTGTTGTACAACGGTGGCTCTTTTCCATCTCTTACGATCTTGCTTGCCACATACTCTTCTAACACACATTGTACGGTGGTTTTGAACTTTGTCCACTGATCCTCAACACTATCTGTACTTGAGACAAAACTTTTGTGTTGAGTCATCAGGTACTCTGAAATGTGCTTTTTGTCACTTTTGCTAAACAGAAAAATCTTCCTACCTTTTTTAATATTTCTATTTACGGCTGAAATCATCGATGCAGTAACCGCTTTATGATCGCTGATTCCCTGTTCTGCGTTTACTGTTTCAAATATTTCGGGTCTGATTGTCACCATAAGGTCTAATATGTTATCGCCACAAGTCGATTCTCTGTTTAACTGCTCAAGGTAGTTTTCAGATAAAGCACTTAAATTTCACTGGATTCTTTGTCCCTGCCACCCGTTATGAACGTTTGAGTCTCCTAGTCTACTGTATATCCGGCAAATTAAAATCTCCACCAAACACAAAACAAACACGAAATCTATGGAACACTATTACTAGCACTCGACAATCCTAAAAGCAAAAACACACGGAAGAAGAAGTGACAAGTAAGAAAAATACAGTTAATACTTAAATTAACGTAGCCCGCTGCACAGCAGACGTGACGCAGATGGCAGTTACCAGAGGCTGCCTCGGAGTGTAGCGGCAGTGGGGAGTCCGGTGCGTCGCATGGTACACCCCAGGTGTTACATGCTTCACCCACTGTCCATGCTGTCGAGACATCTTCGCGGGTACCGGGCGCGGTTGGGCCACCCTCTCCCCAAGTGGAGTGGCGGGTTCAGCGGCGTTCGCATAACCCTCCTCACACTACTTTTCGCTGTGATGATGACAGGATAGCTATGCTGAAACAGGTCATCCAATAAAATGCTTTTTAGCGATCTTGGCTCGTGAAGTTTTCGTCTGTCACCTTTCACTTTAGATCGCTTCCAGACAGACCATGTAAGGGATATAGGGGTATAAATTCATAACAATTTCGCGATGTCTGACGCAACCTGAAGTTCCTTCACAAGAAATGTTGTAATTGTTTTTATTTTGCAATACTGTTGTTGTGACGAAATGTGTTTTTCTGCCTTATGATAAGCCACTAAAGCTTTTCTGCTTTCAAATTTTATCGAAAACTTGCTAGGCCAAATCACACTTCGCTCTAAAGTCGTTTTCTTCCACAGACCATGTGGAAAAATCTTTATTTTTTAACCAGTTTTTCTTGAAAGCCGTATGTCTTTTAACTTTCTTCTTCGGAACTCGCGAACTTGACGAACTCTCTTCGTTATTAGACCAAGAACGAAACACGTTCTCGGAATGCGGATCCTTTCTAAATTCAAAATGCTCATATTGGACGCGAAACGCACTACGCAATAATTACTAATTTAAGAGACGAATCACATACAGTGACAAGCCAACAGGCAAACAGAAGCATGTCACCCCTCTCTTGAGGGCTCTGAAACAATACTGCACGTAAATCATCGAGATTTTCAAAATCTTTTGCTTCTACTTCTCAAATGAATTTGTTTGTAAGCACGTTCTACAGTTTGAATCATATTTAAAAACTGTGTAGAGTCTTAGATCGAAAACGTTTGATATACACATTTGCCATTGATTCACATTCTCCCTACTACATTTATCGATGTTTTAACTTCTTTTCAGTACTATTATTTGCATAAACTATGCGTATAACAACGGCAAAATTTTCAATTTCTTTAGTGTCATGTGTACTAAAAGTTAGTGGACAAACACCATCCATTACTGCCAACTCTTCTAAAATGAAATTTACATTTTCGGATGTGTCGATTAAAAATTCATCTTTTACAGTGTAAATATTTTCAGCTTCATTTCTGTAATCAGACACTACTTTTACGGTATTATTTTTGACTAAATTACCCTGAGCGTCAGATTGTTTGTGCTCTGATTCAAAGTAGAATTCTTTTCGTACCGCCACAATTTGAATGCTGTTGTTTTATCAACACTTTTAATTCGTTGTTTGCAACATTAGTTCTTCTTCCAAAGTCTTCACTTACACCGCTTTTATGGTGCTTCAGTTCTAACACCAAAATCATTAGACAATTCCCTTACCAGTTCACTTTTCGTGTGTTCGATATTTTTATTTGTTACAACTGTTTCTTTAGTTGGCTTACTAAATTAATTTTAATTTTAAAAATTAACAGCCCTAGTTGCACCGTTTACCCAGAATTCGCCTAGGTTTCAGTCGGGATAACCCAATCTTCTTCAGAATAACAGTAACTATCGTTTGTCCATAGCGGACATCTTCAAGCTAAAACTACAAATCCAAAAATCACCTTCAGACTATATAAACTCATCTGGAACTGCCTCAGCCCCACTTCATGACCGCGATGCGGCAGCCACTAGTGCTGTACTGGAACTGACCGTAGCATCATGAGGCCCGCCTAGCCGGACACAATACCTTGTGGCACAATACCTTGGTCAGTTCCAGTACAGCACTAGTGGCTGCCGCATCGCAGTCACGAAGTGGGGCCGAGGCAGTTCCAGATAAGTTTATATAGTCTGTAGATGATTTTTGGTTTTAGCTTGAAGATGTCCACTATGGACAAACGATAGTTACTGTTATTCTGAAGAAGATTGGGTTACCCCGACTGAAACCTAGGTAAATTCTAGGTAAAAGGTGCAACTGAGGCTGTTAATTATTAAAATTAAAATTAATATTTACACAGTTGGTGACAGGGCCGCGAAATGTTGAAGATACTTAAGTGCTTACTAAATTGTTCCTGCATAAAACTCTTCATTTGCTCAAAATGATCGTTATTGGACCCTAAAAGTTATCTGTGGTCAAACCTTGGAATGGACTACAAATACTAACAACAGTTCTGCCTATTGTCACAACTTTAAGTTCTATATTATTATCTAAAACCGGTACTTCATTAAACTACTACTGTCTTGATGCCATATTGAACTATGCTAACTAACACACCACTAATGAATAAAATGTCATATGACCGAATCACTGTCTTTGAAGCTGAACACAAAAAAACATAGCAACAAAGTATACAGGGTGATTCAAAAATGCATGTAAATATTTCAAGGGTGTATTTGTGAGGTAAATATAAGACAAAAATGTTCTATACAATTTTTTCCATACTTGGCTTATTACAGAGTTATGAACAAAACAGGATAATACATTCAATACAACGTAAGGTATTTAATTCCCAGAGTTCACAGTTTAATTACAGTGCATTTGGACTAACAACGCAAACTGATAAATAAACGTGACGTAACAAACTGAAACAATTCCTCGCGAACACTGTATTAATTTAGGTCCTGTTGATTGAACTACAGCAATGCACAATAACTAAGGAAAATTGAAGCATTTTACAGACTGTACTGTACTGTACTGTATTTGCACAAATCTTAATGCAATGCATGTTCAAAATGCTGTCCCTGAACTTGCAGACAGACCCGTGCTCGTCGCATCAATGATCTCTGCACATTACACAGTCCGTTCAACTCTCCACGAATAATTTCACAACCACCTTCAATTCTTTGTTGTAGCACTTCTCTGTTCGGTACTGCAGAAGAATACACCAATGTCTTTAGTCGGCCTCATAAATAAAAGTCTAAAGGGTTCAGGTCAGGTGATCTGGCTGGCCAAGCAATTGGTCCTCCGCGACCTATCCATCGATGTGGATACGCAGAATTGAGGTACGCCCTTACGTTGCGGCTGTAATGGGCGGGAGCACCATCGTGCATAAACCACATGGTGGCTCGTGTTGCAAGAGGGACATCCTGTAACAATCCAGGCAATTCTCCCTCCAAAAATTCGCAGTACGCGTGCCCATTCAACCTTGGAGGCAGAACATGAGGTCCGAGTAAGTAATTCCCCACAATACCACACCAAATGTTTATGGAGAATTGATGTTGATATCCACGCACAATTCTCGCGCCAGGATTCTCGACAGCCCACTGGTGCATATTATGCGAATTGATTACACCCGCACGAGTAAACATGGCCTCATCTGTGAATAATATCCGCCGAATGAACATTGGATCATTCAAATGACGCTCTTGTAACCACTGGCAGAATTGCTGACGGCGAGGATAGTCTTCAGATGTCAATTCGTGCACTTTTTGCAGGTGAAATGGGTGCAACTGTTGTCTCCGAAGCAGCCGCCATACAGTAGATTGTGGAAGTCGTACAGCTGCACTAATTTGTCTCGTACTGATAGATGGATCTTGGTCTACCAGGTCCAAAACATCTTCCTCGACGTTCACTGCATGCTCAAGTGGTCGACCTGAATGTGGCCCAGGACGAATGCCATACTCCCGCATACGTCTGTCCACAGATACAAACGTCTGATGACTTGGTAACCGTCTTCCTGGAAACAGCTCACTGTACCTTCGTCTTGCTGCAAGTGCATTTCCATCTGCTGCACCATACACAAGGTGCATATCAGCATACTCACTGTTTGAGTACATCATGTGCACGAAACCTTTAGCCTTCCGACGATGAATGAACGACAGGACGTACTTTTCCGTTACCAACAACATCAACGCCATCTTCCGTACAGTAGGAGTAAACATCACGTGCAAACAAAAACAAACACTATTCATGCAGTTTCGAATCAACTGTTGGGAGATACGTATGTGAATTACGTACCAGAATATGGCATCCTGCTGCTTGCACTGCCGTCGTTTTGATACGGACATGACTTTCGTATTTAACGATAACTCTGGAATTAAACGTTTATGGAAAAACATTTATAGAACATTTTTGTCTTATATTTACCTCACAAATACACCCTTAAAATATTTACATGCATTTTTGAATCACCCTGTATATCTTTTGGCTTTGCATGATGATCACAATGGCCCACGAAACATTTTCTTGCAAACGCTTACTTTTCTGACAATGCTGGTTTTTACTGTCGTATTCTTCTGAGGCTTTAGATCGTTTCCATTCCAATAATTTTTTTTTGGTGCAGACCTACAAGTGATAAATATTTAGAATACAATCCTTATCTTCTCGGCATATCCTAATTTGGGCCACAAAGCTGAAATGTGCTGTCCTCTGCATTATCACATTCCACAATTTTTTCAACTAGGCCTTATCATACCACTCTAAAACCGCTTTTATACGAGGGCGGTTCAGAAAGTAACCTCCGATTGGTCACAGTGCGGGTTGTGGGGGGAGTAGCGACGCCATCTGTGCGTTCACGCACTCATCAGGTCAGTCGGCATCAAGCCGTGGTCAAGTGAACGTCGTACCTGCGCTAGTTTAGTCTTTGTGGCAGTTTGAAATGTGTGCTGCAATAGAAAACCCCGCCAAATGTGAAGTGCGTGCTGTCATAAGGTTTTTTACAGCCAAAGGATATTCTGCAGCAGCTATTCATCGTGAGCTTTGTGCCGTGTACGGACCAAGAGTTATGAGTGAAGGAGTTGCCCTGAATGGGTACGTTTATTTAAAAGTGGACGAGAAAACGTTCATGATGAAGAGAGGAGTGGTAGACCATCATTGGTGACTGACGAACTCGTTCAGACAGTTGATGCAAAAAAAAGTTCGTGAAAATCGACGATTCTCAATGTCGGAGTTGTCTACTGGTTTTCCACAGATTTCTAAGACTCTCTTGTACGAGATAGTGACAGCAAGATTGGGTTACCGTAAGTTCTGTGCACGATGGGTGCCCAAAATTCTTACCGACCACCACAAAACTCAAAGAATGGCCTCTGCATTAGACTTTCTGTCACGTTATGAGGACGAAGGAGAACCATTGTTAAACAGAATCGTGACCGGTGACGAAACCTGGATTAAGTACGTGAACCCTGAGACAAAAGAACAGTCAAAGATGTGGGCACATTCAAATTCGCCTACCAAACCAAGAAAAGCCTCACAAGATTTTTCTGCCAGAAAACTGATGGCAATGGTGTTTTGGGATGCCAAAGGGGTGTTGTTGGTTGAATTCATGGAACGTGGTACGACCATTAATCAAGACGTGTACTGTGAAACAATAAAAAAGTTACGATGGGCTATACAGAACAAACGCCGTGGTATGCTGACTTCCGGTATCGTTTTTTTGCACGATAACGCCCGTCCTCACTCTGCTCGTAGAACAACGGCCCTTATTGAGTCCTTCAAGTGGGACATTCTCAACCATCCACCTTACACCCCAGACCTGGCGCCAAGTGATTATCACCTCTTCATGCATTTGAAGAAATGGCTCGGGTCACAGCGGTTTGATGACGACGAAGAGCTCAAAGATGCGGTCACAGGCTGGCTCCAGGCACAAGCGGGTGATTTTTATGCAGAAGGAATTTCAAAGCTTGTGAAGAGATACGATAAGTGCCTCAATCGCTATGGAGACTATGTAGAAAAATAGTGCAAAGATGTAGTTGTAAGATGTATATATTAAAATATTTTTATTTAACTTGGTGTATTTTTTTAAATCAACTGGAGGTTACTTTCTGAACAGCCCTCGTATTTGCTCATTTCTTGTCTCAATCGATTAATCGTGAAGAGCTGAAATTTTCCATTGTTGTTATGAACACACTTCAGTACTTGACTGAAAAATCCCAATTTCGTTGTATGAATACTGCTGATCTCTGGAATGCAGACAATGCCAGGAAAATTTTGTGACATTCTAATTGTTAAATGACTTGAACTGCTTATTACAATATGAAAAAGAAAATAATAGAGTTTACATCACAAATACTGTTCCAGCACTGAGTGACCGTGGCTTCAACCATGTCCCTTTTGTAAATTGACAATAATTAAAGTTTAAAATATCTGTTATTGTTTCTCTGCATTTCATGAGTTGCAATCAAGTTTATACAGCTGTGAATGGCTTGATACTGAATTGAACTTGGTCATGACGCAAATTTCCATATACAATAATAATATTGTTGATGTATAAGAATTTACTTTCAATATTATGTTATTTCAGTTGAATTAACAGTTTATTTGGAGAAAACTAACAACTTTCAAATTAAAAAAGTTGCGATATTCGTAAAACGTTCTCAGTATTATAATGCTGACTGCTTAAAGTTGAATACTTGAAGTAAAATTACTATATTTCTGCCCAAACTAGTTTAAGTTATTATATACATGTCAGTAGTAGGGCAAAGTTTGTAGGCTCACTCTGCGTTTTTGCCAAATTTATTCAATATGGCGGAGCCAAGATGGTGGCAATAGATGTGGCAACATTGCAATTATTTCATGGTGATAAGTTAATACTTGGGCCACCTGTACTAACCTAACCGCCTCCCCTCCCTCATCAATGCCCTCACAACCCCTCCCCTCCCACCCCAAGAAAATGGCGGGAAGTTTAAAAATTGGTGAAAGAAAGGTCACATGGGCTACCTCGACTAACCTATATCATCTGACTACCACCTCTTCCTTGGAATTGGTGGGAAAAGGACTGAGTCTGTGCTGGGCTGCTGGATGGTATGGACATAAGTCTTTATTTTGCATGCAGTGTTTATTTAAACAGTTTGAGTGATCATAGGCAGTAGCTCTCTCCAGTGTGTTCACCATGATGTCCAGAGTCCAACTAACCTAGTATACAGTATTGCCACCAGAGGACACTATTGTCCCATGGCTGTCTGGGCGAAAATGGTGGGAAAAGGACGCAATCTGTGTCCAGCTGCTGGAGAGAGGAAGGAGTGTACTTTATTTGTTTTCAGCGGGAAGATGGAACAATTTACTTGGAGATGGAGTTCACATACTTCATTTATTACACTGATATGACACACTCGCCCTGACGTGCTTGAGGTCACAATAAATAGCCTGCAGAACTGCAAATTACTTGAAAGTTGTCGAAATAGTGCTGTAGATTGATGTACAGACATGTAATCAACTCGTAAATTCAGAAAATTATGATTGTATAATGCTCTGCAAACACGCTCACTAATTGTAAACTGGCGAAATAATACATTGCACAGACAACAGACCTGCAAACTACTCGTAAATTACCGAAATAATACAGTACACTGATGCACAGACACTTTCACTACACGTAACATTATCAAAAACAGTGCATGTATTATGCTATGCAAACATGCTCACAACTCTTAAGCAACCGAAATAATGCAGTGCACAAACACTCAATTGCATGTAAAACAATTTTCGAACTATCTTTAAGAAATTCGACCGCAACGTATCAGCCAACTGTTCCCTACAGAGTTCCAAGGCGGAATGATGACTGGATACATTCTTCCAAGCGACCCTAATGGGCCAGCCCATCCTACATGCAAGTTGCGTCTAGCGACGCACATGTTTGCTTTGGCTGATGCATAGCTCTCAGAGCTGTGGGTCCAATACTGAGCGAGATGTTTGCATAGCAGTTCACCCTCGCAGGTGCAGCTAAAAGGTTGTCATTGTTACAGTGATGTCACGTGTCTATATAAATAACAGCCAAGTTTCCCTCTCAGAAATTGTAGAGTGTCACAGTAATAGTTAACAAATGGTTCAAATGGCTCTGATCACTATGGAACATAACTTCTGAGGTCATCAGTCCCCTAGAACTTAGAACTACTTAAACCTAATTAACCTAAGGACATCACGCACATCCATGCCCAAGGCAGGATTCGAACCTGCGACCGTAGCGGTCACGCGGTCCCAGACTGTAGCGCCTAGAACCACTTGGTCACCCCAGCCGGCAAATAGATAACAGTCGCTTTTGTTGTTGTGGGAGATGTTTTGATGTGTCAGCTTGTCTGCATGGAAATTATTGCCCTAACAGGACCTGTTTACGAAAATAGTCCAGAATAACACCATAAGCATTCTTCCTGAGGGTCCTAATGAGGCACCCTAGCCTTCCTGAAAATGCATCCGGTAATCATTCCACCTTGCAACTCTGTAGGCAACAGTTCACTGATGCGTTGCGATCGAATTTCTTAAAGATAGTTCAAAAGCTGTTTAACATGCAATGAATGTTTGTGCACTACATTATTTCAGTGGTTTAAGCATTTTGAGCATGTTCGCATGGCATAATACATGCGTTATTTTTGATAGTTTTACGTGTAATTAATGTGTCTGTCCATCAATGCAGTCTATTATTTCGCTACGTTACTAGTGGTTTGCACGTCTGTAGGCTGTACAATGCATTATTTCAACAGTTCAAAATCAGCAACCTTGTTTGCAGAGCATTTACATGTATTATTTTGACAATTTATGAGTTGTTTGCTCGTCTGTACATCAGTGTATGGCACTATTTGGATAATTTACGTGAGTAGTTTGCTGGTCTGCAGGCTATTTCTTATGTCAGGGCGAGTGTTTTGTATCAGTGTAATAAATGAAGTACGTGAAATTCGTCCCTAAATAAATTGTTCCAGCTTCCCACTGAAAATAAATTAAGTACACTCCTTCTTCTCTCCAGCAGCTGGACGCAGACTGAATCCTTTTCCCACCTATTCCAAGGAAGAGGTGGTGGTTGGATGCTTAGGCCAGCCGGTGTGACCGTGTGGTTCTAGGCGCTTCATTCTGGAACCGCGTGACCGCTAAGGTCGCAGGTTCGAATCCTGCCTCGGGCATGGATGTGTGTGATGTCCTTAGGTTAGTTAGGTTTAAGTAGTTCGAAGTTCTAGGGAACTGATGACCACAGATGTTAAGTCCCACAGTGCTCAGAGGCCATTTGAACCATTTTTTTGGATGCTTAGGTTAGAGGAAGTAGCCCATGTGACCTATTTCCTGTCACTTTCTTAGGTTAGTGGTAGTAGCCAAAGTGGCTTTTTTCCACCAAAATTTGAACTTCTGGCTATGATGTCACTACAACATTGCCACATCTATCGCCACCATCTTGGATCCGCCATCTTGGGTAAATTTGGCAACAATGCAGTGGGGCCGTACAAACTTTGCCCTACTACTCATGTTCACATTACAATTTGGGTTGGAATTTTTAATGAGTAACGCGTATTAAATTTACTTCGAAAATCAGCCAACTTTTTTCCAAAGTAAACATTTGATACACTGACATTGATAATTCACTAACTGTTACGCAGTTTCACTATAACCAGTTGTCATTTGTTGTTGTCCTGAGACTGGTTTGATGCAGCGCCCCATGCTACTCAGTCCTGTGCAAGCTTTTTCATCTCCCAGTACTTACTGCAACCTACATCCTCCTGAATCTGCTTAGTGTATTCATCTCTTGGTCTCCCTCTACGATTTTTACCCTTCACGCTGCCTTCCAATGCTAAATTTGTGATCCCCTGACGCCTCAGAACATGTCCAGCCAACCAGTCCCTGCTTCTTGTCAAATTGTGCCACAATCTCCTCTTCTCCACAATTCTATTCAGTACTCCTCATTAGTTATGTGATCTACCCATCTAATTCTCAGCATTCTTCTGTAGCACCACATTTCTAAAGCTTCTATTCTCTTCTCGTACAAACTATTTACCATCCACGTTTCATTTCCATACGTGGCTACACTCCATACAAATACTTTCAGAAACGACTTCCTGACACTTAAATCTATACTCGATGTTAACAAATTTCCCTTCTTCAGAAACGCTTTCCTTTCCATTGCCAGTCTACAATTTATACCCTCTCTATTTCGACCATCATCAGTTATTTTGCTTCCCAAATAGCAAAACTCCTTTACTACTTTAAGTGTCTCATTTCCTACTCTAATTCCCTCAACATCACCTGAGTTAACTTGACTACATTCCATTGCCCTGGTTTCGCTTTTGTTGATGTTCATCTTATATCCTCCTTTCAAGACACTGTCCATTCCATTCAACTGCTCTTCCAAGTCCTTTGCTGTCTCTGACAGAATTACAATGTCATCGACGAACCTCAAAGTTTTTATTTCTTCTCCATGGATTTTAATACCTACTCCGAATTTTTCTTTTGTTTCCTTTACTGCTTGCTCAATGTACAGATTGAATAACATCGGGGAGAGACTACAACCCTGTCACAATCCCTTCCCAACCACTGCTTCCCTTTCGTGCCCCTCGACTCTTATAACTGCCATCTGGTTTCTGTACAAATTGTAAACAGCCTTTCACTTCCTGTATTTTACCCCTGCCTCCTTAAGAATTTGAAAGAGAGTATTGCAGTCAACATTGTCAAACTTTTCTCTAGGTCTACAAATGCTAGAAACGTAGGTTTGCCTTTCCTTAATCTTTCTTCCAAGATAACTCGTAAGGTCATTATTGCCTCACATGTTATAACATTTCTACGGAATCCAAACTGATCTTCGCCAAGGTCGGCTTCTACCAGTTTTTCCATTCGACTGTAAAGAATTCGCGTTAGTATTTTGCAGTTGTGACTTATTAAACTGATAGTTCGGTAATTTTCACATCTGTCAACACCTGCTTTCTTTGGGATTGGAATTATTATATTCTTTTAGAGTCGGTGGGTATTTTGTCTTCCTCCTACATCTTGCTCACCAGATGGTTGAGTTTTATCAGGACTGGCTCTCCCAAGGCCATCAGTAGTTCTAATGGAATGTTGTCTACTACCGGGGCCTTGTTTCGACTCAGATCTTTCAGCGCTCTGTCAAACTCTTCACGCAGTATCGTATCTCCCATTTCATCTTCGCCTACATCCTCTTCCATTTCCATAATATTGTCCTCAAGTATATCGCTCTTGTATAGACCCTCTATATACTTCTTCCACCTTTCTGCTTTCGCTTCTTTGCTTAGAACTGGGTTTCCCATCTGAGTTCTTGATATTCACACAAGTGACTCTCTTTTCTCCAAAGGTCTCTTTAATTTTCCCGTAGGCAGTATCTATCTTTCCCCTAGTGAGATAAGTCTCTACATCCTTACATTTGTCCTCTAGCCATCCCTGCTTAGCCATTTTGCAGTTCCTATCTATCTCATTTTTGAGACATTTGTATTCCTTTTTGCCTGCTTCATTTGCTGCATTTTTATATTTTCTCGTTTCATCAATTACATTCAATATTTCTTCTGTTACCCAAGGATTTCTTCTAGCCCTCGTCTTTTTACCGACTTGATCCTCTGCTGCCTTCACCATTTCATCCCTCAGAGCTACCCATTCTTCTTCTACTGTATTTCTTTCCCCCATCCCTGTCAATTGTTCCCTTATGCTCTCCCTGAACTCTGTACAACCTCTGGTTTACTCAGTTTATCCAGGTCCCATCTCCTTAAATTCCCACCTTTTTACAGTTTCTTCAGTTTTAATCTACAGTTCATAACCAATAGAGTGAGATCAGAGTCCCGATCTGCCCCTGGAAATGTCTTCCAATTTAAAACCTGGTTCATAAATTTCTGTCTTACCATTGTATAATCTATCTGATACCTTCTAGTATCTTCAGGATTCTTCCATGTATACAAACTCCTTTTATGATTCTTGAAACTAGTGTTAGCTATGATTAAGTTATGCTCTGTGCAAAATTCTACCAGACAGCTTCCTCTTTCATTTCTCACCCCCAATCCTTATTCACCTACTATGTTTCTTTCTCTCCCTTTTCCTACTGACGAATTCCAGTCACCTATGACTATTAAATTTTCGTCTCCCTTCAATACCTGAATAATTTCTTTTATCTCATCATACATTTCCTCAATTTCTTCATCTGCAGAGCTAGTTGGCATATGAACTTGTACTACTGTAGTATGCATGGGCTTCGTGTCTATCTTGGGCACAATAATGCGTTCACTATGCTGTTTGTAGTAGCTTACCCGCATTCCTATTTTTTTATTCATTACTAAACCTACTCCTGCATTACCCCTATTTGATTTTGTATTTATAACCCTCTATTCACCTGACCAGACATCTTCCTCCTGCCACCGAATTTCACTAATTCCCACTATATCTAACTTTAACCTATCCATTTCCCTTTTTAAATTGTCTAACTTACCTGCCCCATTAAGGGATCTGACATTCCACGCTTTGATCCGTAGAATGCTAGCTTTCTTTCTCCTGGTAACGACGTCCTTTTGAGTAGCCCCCGCCCGGGGATCCGAATGGGGGACTATTTTACCTCCGGAATATTTTGCCCAAGAGGACGCCATCATCATTTAACCATACAGTAAAGCTGCATGCCCTTGGGAAAAATTACAGCTGTAGTTTCCCCTTGCTTTCATCCGTTCGCACTACCAGCACAGCAAGGCCGTTTTGGTTAGTGTCACAAGGCCAGATCAGTCAAATGGTTCAAATGGCTCTGAGCACTATGGGACCCAACTGCTGAGGTCATTAGTCCCCTAGAACTTAGAACTAGTTAAACCTAATTAACCTAAGGACATCACAAACATCCATGCCCGAGGCAGGATTCGAACCTACGACTATAGCAGTCTTAAGGTTCCAGACTGCAGTGCCTTTAACCGCACGGCCACTTCGGCCGGCCCAGATCAGTCAGTCATCCAGACTGTTGCCCCTGCAACTACTGAAAAGGCTTCTGCCCCTCTTCAGGAACCACGTGTTTGTCTGGCCTCTCAGTAGATACCCCTCTGTTGTGGTTGCATCTATGGTACGGCCATCTGTATCGCTGAGGCACGCAAGCCTCCCCACCAACAGCAAGGTCCATGGTTCATAGGGGGCTATAAACAGTTATGGTACCATATTTTACAGTTGACGTGGTATCAAGTATATCATAATATGTGATCCCATTCTGCTACATTACAAAATGAATCTACTGCAGCGTCCCAGGTTTATTTTTCATGTTCTGATTTTCACTTGCCACGAGTGGTCAGTTTTATTCAGATTTGTATTCCATGCTCGATTATAGCAACAACAGTGGCAAAAAGAAATGTGGCTCTACATCAACCCAATAATAAACTTGCACACAGATCAAGTACTTCATCCTGTCTGATGTGTAGAACTGATATGACTTCTTCTGCACAATGTACATGACTGTAGAAACAGGGTGTACAAATTGGAAAACTGCGTATGATTTGGAACGAACAGAACTGCAGTACAAAAAATGTGATTCTGTACATGGTGCAGCAATACTGGTAACTGGTAACCCAAAAGAAGGACTGTAAAGAAGAAATCATCACTGCACTGCGTTAAAATGTAAACTGAAAAAACAGAACAGACAATTCGAAAAAAAAACATTGAACCATTGATAAACTCTAGGTCTCCTGAATACATAAATAGTAACGTCGGTGAAAAATGTAAGAAAACCCTGAAAAGCGGCATTAAGTGCGCTCACTGAAACTAGGTAAGCTTCTGATGTGGAAAGATAAACCCATAGACATATTCTTTTTAGTAAATATACAAGAAGTTTTTATCAATGGAAGTGTCTCAAAATGTCAAAATGAAGGGGCCCAAACGTCATACAAACGTCACATGCTGCTGTGTCAGCAACCCAAAACGAAAATGCTATGAAACCTTAAGGTTACCGGCACAAAACTCCCAGTGAAAAACGCGCGCTCCCCACTTCTCTAAAGAACCAACTGAAATGTCTGAGATACAGAAGAAAAATATTCTTGTACTATCTAATAGTCATGTAAGGTGTTTATATAACATGATTAGCTCTGAACTCAGAAACATGTGCTGTACAAAGAATCATAAAGCCATGTGCACCATTCCAGCTAAACATTATGGTCTATGGATCGTATTCATGATCCATGGAACTAGTATTAATCTAATCTAATCTAAATGATACAGTAATAGTTGTGCTCGGAACAAAAAATGTTGAGGAAATATCTTGTTATATTAGTAGATTAAGCAGTGCAGTTGTAGTACTTTCTCCAATTATCCATATATCAAATGTAAAACTGAGTGTAGCGCTCAACAAACATGGAAAACCACAGCTACAAACTAATCTTAAAAGGCAAAGATAAAGATGAGCAGGTGGCACACAGTCTGTGACCCAGATACTGGCCTGACTGTGGATACATTGCAGCCTTTCGTCGACGTGGCACTAGAATGGGAATGCGGCAAATCCATCAACTGGACTGCCTTTTACTGCAGTAAATATCTCCAGTATTCATTTGGTAACAGGCTGAGAGGATCTTGGCCACCCTGAAGGGACTGCAATGAGGAAAAATCCCCACCCCTCTGCAGGACTGAAACTGGAGCTTCCAGGGGCAGAGTCCAATGCTCTACCTGCTAGATCACCATGGTCACTAAATACTAATATTAAGTTATTACTGACAAACCACACATTACCTGGATTTTCATTTTGGCAATTTTCTACTAGAAACGAAAATAAAAAAATAACCTGTGTTCGTCGTGTAATAACGAAAAAAAATATACTTGCCATGTTTTTGAGAAGAACACCTTTTAAATTATGAAATAGTTTCATTGCGCTCGGCGCAGCTGATTAGCGTGTCTGCAACGTGATTTTGTAAACACTTCTATGAAAACGCCTTTTTCTAGCTGCAAAGAACGATATTGGTTTTGCCTATAGCCGTTTGCGTTTTACAGATGAAAGTTGTCTTGCTGCCAAAAGCGCTCCCAGTTGTCAGGGATTTTCTTAAGTTTAGTCGACTGTTGAAGGTAGGAGTGTTTTACAAGGGAACATGTCCAAAAAAGGTAATTTGGCATTTTAGGTTTAGAGGGAATATTTTCGAGACGATGATATACAAAAAATGATTGTCTTATAAAAGTTTGAGTAACTGATGTTCTTGAACACTGTATAATCAACTTCAGACATAATTTAAAATTTTACAAAATTCCCCACAATAACAGTAAAATGGAGAGGGTAGAAACAAATGTGAACTATAGATTATAAATATACTTTATAGTACCCAAAACTCAGGTCTGTATTGCCCCTATCCGCTTATTACTATTAAATTATTTTATTTCAGTTAGATTTAAAAAACACAAACATGATATTCTTATCACCCCACAGATGGGGGTGAATAGCGACAGTGCTATAAAGCAATAATAATTTCTTCTAAAAGTGAAAAAGGTGAGTAGGAACTATGAAATATATATTCTCTATTAGGGAGTAAATAGATAGACATCTATTTCACAAAGTAATGCAGTATTAATGTAAAAAGTAAGTAAAATATACAAAAATGTTTATGTCACATGGTTAATATATTCAAACATAAGGTGAACAAGCAGACTATAATTCTTCATCGTGACTCTGATACTATATCATTAACAAACTGTTAAGTCAGACAGATCATACTGAAAATATAGCATGTCTTGGAAACGAGCGCTTGAACTGACAACTGGCAACGACAGTTTCAGGATGACATTCTTTCTCGAGACAAAAGATTCTTCTTTAGTAGTTGTTAGTTTTTTAGTTTGAGGAACTCTTTTTGAAAATGTTCCAATAAAAGCACTGTCAATGAGGTAATTAACTTTGCAAGTATAACATCTAACATATGTTATTGTTTCTCCATACACTTTGACCACCATACAGTCACCTTCGCTTGTGGAGGTATCAGTATTTTCATATGGATCACAGGAATCTGAAGAGGGTAAAATCAGGTCCTCATTACCGTCTTGCAGTGAGTAGGCACCGTCATCCTCTGTTATGAATCAAGGTGTTTTCTGTTTCTCTTGAGATTTCATTTTTTCTTGGCCTTTTTTTCCTTGACTCAGCCAATTTAGATGTTCAAGGCTTGGGTCACTGTATAGAAAAGTACGAGGTTTATTACATCCTCTCAGTCCACATCCTCGAAGTCACCAGTATTAACTCTCCTGCCAGGCTGGAGATTTACTTTTGCCCTTTTTTTCCTTGGTTGAGGATTTTGATCTTGCCGAAGACTTTAAATGAGTCAACAGCAATAGCGTATTCTTTAAGATTGTTCATATTCTAGTTTTTGTCTTGCTGGATACCAATACTTGGGAACACTGGTAATACAATATTGTGGTCCAACGTGTAATCTTGCATTTGCTAAAACCTTTTCTTCGTTCAAGGAATTACACAATGTTTTTCAAAAGAAGTTGAGATTTATGCTTAGGAACTGTTGTCTCCTTTCTTCCTGGGCTCTTGTTCTACGAGTATTCCTCCAATATTTGACACCAGGTCGTTTTATGGCGTCGAAAAAACGCCATGTCCAGAGCTTGTGTCAGGTGCGTTGAATTTGCTGGTGGGAATATAAATCTTATCTCGTTGTCTTGACATAGCTTAACTGATTCTCGGAACAAGTGCGAAGATAAATTGTCTTCAGTGTGAAATTTCTTCCCTTCTTGCTTTTTCATATATGGGACAGCAACTGTAAGGGCACATTCCTCGAAGCAGAACATCTCGAAACAGCAAGATTTCGTCAAATTGTATTTAGTATATTTTGACCTGGCTTTGCCTTAGCTGTGATAAACGCAAAGCCTTATACCGTGGCTGTACCTGTGCCGTCGAACCCTATGGAATCATCAGATGTCATCAGGTACGACAAGCAAAACGGTTCTTTTTCACACTGACTACCCACCTTTTCAAAGTTTTAAAAGAAACTAATGGTGAGTTTTGACAGAGAATTCGAGAATCTCCTTTTGAAGCCCCAAATGTCTTTGTGAAGCATTTAAACCTGATAAACAAACGTCTCTCAGGGTCTAAACATGTTTGAAAGTTGTTGTATTTCCCAGTGAATAAGAAGTACCCGTGTTATTGTTAGATTGCTGTGGTGGTCAGTGTTAAAGAACCGTTTAGAGCATTGTGGATGAGGACAAGGAACTTTTTCATCTGGTGATCGCAAAGGACATGATGGCACAGATACACTAGGGGAACACATATGCCTTTCGATGTTGAAAGAACTTTGTGAGAAGATTTTCAAATCTATTTCTGTTGAATGAGTGTGATATCAATCTCCACTTGAAAAACAAGCCAGTCAAGCCAGAGCCACTAATACATAATCAAATTTCTTCACCATGGCTTACTAATGTGCTGAAATATGCCCAATACAAGTCAAGTTATTTAAAGGATCATCTGCGACAATTGAAATGCTGCTGAATTTTGTTTTATATCTTCTCCGTCGTGTATATTATGTGAAGAAATTCCGTTCATTTTGTGAGCATGATGTAAAAATGATTATGTTTTAAGCATTTACTTACAAATTATCATTATTGTAATAATTTTCTATCATAATAGAGTTACTTATTACTTTCAATTAATAAAATACATGTATACAAAACGGTAAACGAAGAAGCAAAAAATACCATGAATGCAAAACGTAAAATAGCAATTTCAGAAATTAAGCAAATGTAAGTAAACTAAATACACTCCTGGAAATAGAAATAAGAACACCGTGAATTCATTGTCCCAGGAAGGGGAAACTTTATTGACACATTCCTGGGGTCAGATACATCACATGATCACACTGACAGAACCACAGGCACATAGACACAGGCAACAGAGCATGCACAATGTCGGCACTAGTACAGTGTGTATCCACCTTTCGCAGCAATGCAGGCAGCTATTCTCCCATGGAGACGATCGTAGAGATGCTGGATGTAGTCCTGTGGAACGGCTTGCCATGCCGTTTCCACCTGGCGCCTCAGTTGGACCAGCGTTCGTGCTGGACGTGCAGACCGCGTGAGACGACGCTTCATCCAGTCCCAAACATGCTCAATGGGGGACAGATCCGGAGATCTTGCTGGCCAGGGTAGTTGACTTACACCTTCTAGAGCACGTTGGGTGGCACGGGATACATGCGGACGTGCACTGTCCTGTTGGAACAGCAAGTTCCCTTGCCGGTCTAGGAATGGTAGAACGATGGGTTCGATGACGGTTTGGATGTACCGTGCACTATTCAGTGTCCCCTCGACGATCACCAGTGGTGTACGGCCAGTGTAGGAGATCGCTCCCAACACCATGATGCCGGGTGTTGGTCCTGTGTGCCTCGGTCGTATGCAGTCCTGATTGTGGCGCTCACCTGCACGGCGACAAACACGCATACGACCATCATTGGCACCAAGGCAGAAGCGACTCTCATCGCTGAAGACGACACGTCTCCATTCGTCCCTCCATTCACGCCTGTCGCGACACCACTGGAGGCGGGCTGCACGATGTTGGGGCGTGAGCGGAAGACGGCCTAACAGTGTGTGGGTCCGTAGCCCAGCTTCATGGAGACGGTTGCGAATGGTCCTCGCCGATACCCCAGGAGCAACAGTGTCCCTAATTTGCTGGGAAGTGGCGGTGCGGTCCCCTACGGCACTGCGTAGGATCCTACGGTCTTGGCGTGCATCCGTGCGTCGCTGCGGTCCGGTCCCAGGTCGACGGGCACGTGCACCTTCCGCCGACCACTGGCGACAACATCGATGTACTGTGGAGACCTCACGCCCCACGTGTTGAGCAATTCTGCGGTACGTCCACCCGGCCTCCCGCATGCCCACTATTCGCCCTCGCTCAAAGTCCGTCAACTGCACATACGGTTCACGTCCACGCTGTCGCGGCATGCTACCAGTGTTAAAGACTGCGATGGAGCTCCGTATGCCACGGCAAACTGGCTGACACTGACGGCGGCGGTGCACAAATGCTGCGCAGCTAGCGCCATTCGACGGCCAACACCGCGGTTCCTGGTGTGTCCGCTGTGCCGTGCGTGTGATCATTGCTTGTACAGCCCTCTCGCAGTGTCCGGAGCAAGTATGGTGGGTCTGACACACCGGTGTCAATGTGTTCTTTTTTCCATTTCCAGGAGTGTAATTAGAATAGTAGTGAATGTTTAACTACTACAGCAGGACATTTGTACCATTTATTTTCCAAGAAAGGGTATTTCAGAAACCATATTTATTATACAGGGATGTATGTGCCTTGAAAGCTTCATTAATTTGCGTTGTAACAAATGTTCTCAGAATTAATTAATTAATAGTATTGGGATTTCACAAGATTTAAGATTCTTACAAAAGCTGATTATACAGTTATCAAAAACATTAATTGCATCTCAACTTTTGGATGACAAACACTTTTATATATCGTCTTTCCAAAAATTTTCCGTCTGAACCTGAAATGCCAAATTACCTTTTGGGGAGTATTTTACCACTAAAAAGCGAAATTGAGCATAAACAAAAAAATAAGTATTGCGCTATTTGGCCCCTCTACACACCCACCAGGTTTCATCAAAGTCGTTAATTGACGCTTGAGAATGTTCCATTGTAAGTAGTAAAGAATAAATATATTAAAACTTCATGCATGAAGGTGGATTTTTTCACGCATCCCAGTGTTTATGGCATCATATCTCTTGAACTATGTGTCATACAATAAAATAATTTTACAGTCATATTCGGCCTTATATGTGGATGTTTACTGCAAAATGTTTTGCGAATAAGATTAGTAGCAAAGAAGTAATAAATTTAAACGTCATGGTCAATGAGTGCAGTTTTCTACGTATCTCAGTGTTTATGACGTCATATCTGCTGAGCTGTGTGCGGTACCATTATATAATTTTGAAGGGGCATATTGCGGCATATGTGGACACCGTCTGCAAAGTTTATTTCGAAAAGATTTACTACCACAGCAGTAATAAATTTAAACGTCATGCATTATGTGGCAGTGTCTTTAGAGATGTGCAACATACGTACACAAACATATCCATTTTTATCCCCCCCCCATGAACCATGGACCTTGCCGTTGGTGGGGAGGCTTGCGTGCCTCAGCGATACAGATAGCCGTACCGCAAGTGCAACCACAACGGAGGGGTGTCTGTTGAGAGGACAGACAAACGTATGGTTCCTGAAGAGGGGCAGCAGCCTTTTCAGTAGTTGCAGGGTCAACAGTCTGCATGATTGACTGATCTGGCCTTGTAACACTAACTAAAACGGCCTTGCTGTGCTGGTACTGCGAACGGCTAAAAGCAAGGGGAAACTACAGCCGTAATTTTTCCCAAGGGCATGCAGCTTTACTGTATGGTTAAATGATGATGGCGTCCTCTTGGGTAAAATATTCCGGAGGTAAAATAGTCCCCCACTCGGATCTCTGGGCGGGGACTACTCTGGAGGACGTCGTTATCAGGAGAAAGAAAACTGGCGTTCTACGGATCGGAGCGTGGAATGTCAGATCCCTTAATCGGGCAGGTAGGTTAGAAAATTTAAAAAGGGAAATGGATAGGTTAAAGTTAGATATAGTGGGAATTAGTGAAGTTCGGTGACAGGAGGAACAAGACTTTTGGTCAGACGAATACAGGGGGACTGCAGGAGTAGGTTTAATAATGAATAAAAAAATAGGAGTGCAGGTAAGCTACTACAAACAGCATAGTGAACGCATTATTGTGGCCAAGATAGACACAAAGCCCACACCTGCCACAGTAGTACAAGTTTATATACGAACTAGCTCTGCAGATGACGAAGAAATTGAAGTAATGTATGATGAAATAAAAGAAATTATTCAGATAGTGAAGGGAGACGAAAATTTAATAGTCATGGGAGACTGGAATTCGGTTGTAGGAAAAGGAAGAGAAGGAAACGTAGTAGGTGAATATGGATTGGGGGGAAGAAATGAAAGAGGAAGCCGTCTGGTAGAATTTTGCACAGAACACAACTTAATCATAGCTTCAAGAATCATAAAAGAAGGTTGTCTACATGGAAGAAGCCTGGAGATACTGACAGGTTTCAGATAGATTATATAATGGTAAGACAGAGATTTAGGAACCAGGTTTTAAATTGTAAGACGTTTCCAGGGGCAGATGTGGACTCTGACCACAATCTATTGGTTATGAACTGTAGATTAAAACTGAAGAAACTGCAAAAAGGTGGGAATTTAAGGAGATGGGACCTGGATAAACTGAAAGAACCAGAGGTTGTGCAGAGTTTCAAGGAGAGCATAAGGGCACAATTGACAGGAATGTGGGAAAGAAATACAGTAGAAGAGGAATGGGTGGCTTTGAGGGATAAAGTGGTGAAGGCAGCAGAGGATCAAGTAGGTAAAAAGACAAGGGCTAGTAGAAATCCTTGGGTAACAGAAGAAATATTGAACTTAATTGATCAAAGGAGAAAATATAGAAATGCAGTAAATGAAGCAGGCAAAAAGGAATACAAACGTCTCAAAAATGAGATCGACAGGAAGTGCAAAATGGCTAAGCAGGGATGGCTAGAGGATAAATGTAAGGATGTAGAGGCTTGTCTCACCAGGGGTAAGATAGATACTGCCTACAGGAAAATTAAAGAGGCCTTTGGAGAAAAGAGAACCACTTGTATGAATATCAAGAGCTCAGATGGAAACCCAGTTCTAAGCAAAGAAGGGAAAGCAGAAAGGTGGAAGGAGTATATAGAGGGTCTATACAAGGGCGATGTACTTGAGGACAATATTATGGAAAATGAAGAGGATGTAGATGAAGATGAAATGGGAGATATGATACTGCGTGAAGAGTTTGACAGAGCACTGAGAGACATGAGTCGAAACAAGGCTCTGGGAGTAGACAACATTCCATTGGAACTACTGACAGCCTTGGGAGAGCCAGTCCTAACAAAACTCTACCATCTGGTGAGCAAGATATACGAGACAGGCGAAATGCCCTCAGACTTCAAGAAGAATATAATAATTCCAATCCCAAAGAAAGCAGGTGTTGACAGATGTGAAAATTACCGAACTATCAGTTTAATAAGTCACGGCTGCAAAATACTAACACGAATTCTTTACAGACGAATGGAAAAACGAGTAGAAGCGGACCTCGGGGAAGATCAGTTTGGCTTCCGTAGAAATATAGGAACACGTGAGGCAATATTGACCCTACGACTTATCTTAGAAGCTAGATTAAGGAAAGGCACACCTACGTTTCTAGCATTTGTAGACTTAGAGAAAGCTTTTGACAATGTTGACTGGAATACTCTCTTTCAAATTCTAAAGGTGGCAGGGGTAAAATACAGGGATCGAAAGGCTATTTACAACTTGTACAGAAACCAGATGGCAGTTATAAGAGTCGAAGGACATGAAAGGGAAGCAGTGGTTGGGAAGGGAGTGAGACAGGGTTGTAGCCTGTCCCCGATGTTATTCAATCTGTATATTGAGCAAGCAGTGAAGGAAACAAAAGAAAAATTCGGAGTAGGTATCAAATGAAAACATTGAGGTTCGCCGATGACATTGTAATTCTGTCAGAGACAGCAAAGGACTTGGAAGAGCAGTTGAACGGCATGGACAGTGTCTTGAAAGGAGGATATAAGATGAACATCAACAAAAGTAAAACGAGGATAATGGAATATAGTCGAATAAAGTCGGGTGATGCTGAGGGAATTAGTTTCGGAAATGAGACACTTAAAGTAGTAAAGGAGCTTTGCTATTTGGGGAGCAAAATAACTGATGATGGTCGAAGTAGAGATGATATAAAATGTAGACTGGCAATGGCAAGGAAAGCGTTTCTGAAGAAGAGGAATTTGTTAACGTCGAGTATAGATTTCAATGTCAGGAAGTCGTTTCTGAAAGTATTTGTATGGAGTGTAGCCATGTACGGAAGTGAAACATGGACGATAAATAGTTTGGACAAGAAGAGAATAGAAGCTTTAGAAATGTGGTGCTACAGAAGAATGCTGAGAATTAGATGGGTAGATCACATAACTAATGAGGAGGTATTGAATAGGATTTTGGAGAAGAGAAATTTGCGGCACAACTTGACTAGTAGAAGGGATCGGTTGGTAGGACATGTTCTGAGCCATCAAGGGATCACCAATTTAGTATTGGAGGGCAGCGTGGAGGGTAAAAATCGTAGAGGGAGACCAAGAGATGAATACACTAAGCAGATTGAGAAGGATTTAGGTTGCAGTAGTTACTGGGAGATGAAGCAGCTTGCACAGGATAGAGTAGCATGGAGAGCTGCATCAAACCAGTCTCAGGACTGAAGACCACAACAACAACAACATCCATTTTTATAATATTTATGGATTTAACAGAATACTTGTCTCTTGTGTGGATAGGTGCAATGTGAACAAATGCATGACAGCTTCTTGATTCTGAAACAGAGAGACTGAAGAGATTCCATTTCAATATGTTTGGGCTGCCTGTGAAGGTTTTCTCCAGATCTGCCTACCTAATAGAAAATACACTCCTGGAAATTGAAATAAGAACACCGTGAATTCATTGTCCCAGGAAGGGGAAACTTTATTGACACTTTCCTGGGGTCAGATACATCACATGATCACACTGACAGAACCACAGACACATAGACACAGGCAACAGAGCATGCACAATGTCGGCACTAGTACAGTGTATATCCACCTTTCGCAGCAATGCAGGCTGCTATTCTCCCATGGAGACGATCGTAGAGATGCTGGATGTAGTCCTGTGGAACGGCTTGCCATGCCATTTCCACCTGGCGCCTCAGTTGGACCAGCGTTCGTGCTGGACGTGCAGACCGCGTGAGACGACGCTTCATCCAGTCCCAAACATGCTCAATGGGGGACAGATCCGGAGATCTTGCTGGCCAGGGTAGTTGACTTACACCTTCTAGAGCACGTTGGGTGGCACGGGATACATGCGGACGTGCACTGTCCTGTTGGAACAGCAAGTTCCCTTGCCGGTCTAGGAATGGTAGAACGATGGGTTCGATGACGGTTTGGATGTACCGTGCACTATTCAGTGTCCCCTCGACGATCACCAGTGGTGTACGGCCAGTGTAGGAGATCGCTCCCCACACCATGATGCCGGGTGTTGGCCCTGTGTGCCTTGGTCGTATGCAGTCCTGATTGTGGCGCTCACCTGCACGGCGACAAACACGCATACGACCATCATTGGCACCAAGGCAGAAGCGACTCTCATCGCTGAAGACGACACGTCTCCATTCGTCCCTCCATTCACGCCTGTCGCGACACCACTGGAGGCGGGCTGCACGATGTTGGGGCGTGAGCGGAAGACGGCCTAACGGTGTGCGGGACCGTAGCCCAGCTTCATGGAGACGGTTGCGAATGGTCCTCGCCGATACCCCAGGAGCAACAGTGTCCCTAATTTGCTGGGAAGTGGCGGTGCGGTCCCCTACGGCACTGCGTAGGATCCTACGGTCTTGGCGTGCATCCGTGCGTCGCTGCGGTCCGGTCCCAGGTCGACGGGCACGTGCACCTTCCGCCGACCACTGGCGACAACATCGATGTACTGTGGAGACCTCACGCCCCACGTGTTGAGCAATTCGGCGGGACGTCCACCCGGCCTCCCGCATGCCCACTATACGCCCTCGCTCAAAGTCTGTCAAGTGCACATACGGTTCACGTCCACGCTGTCGCGGCATGCTACCAGTGTTAAAGACTGCGATGGAGCTCGGTATGCCACGGCAAACTGGCTGACACTGACGGCGGCGGTGCACAAATGCTGCGCAGCTAGCGCCATTCGACGGCCAACACCGCGGTTCCTGGTGTGTCCGCTGTGCCGTGCGTGTGATCGATCATTGCTTGTACAGCTCTCTCGCAGTGTCCGGAGCAAGTATGGTGGGTCTGACACACCGGTGTCAATGTGTTCTTTTTTCCATTCCAGGAGTGTATAAAGAACGACAGACAAGACAGTATCGTACTAAGAGGCCTGATCAGTAAGCAATGAATGAAAGCAGAAAAACTGTCATGGATCGACAGGTTGTTTAAAATGATCTGATACAAACCTTGTTTAGGTCAAACACGGAACAGGAGAAGCCCAAAAGAAAAACCACAGACAGAGTGCCAGGACGTAAAACTTTGAATTAATCCACCACAACACAGAATAAGGGAAAATAAGGTATACCAATTAAAATTAAACCAAACAAAGACTCTCATAGTACTGTGGTTCCTACAGAGTATGAATTAAATAGTCACGAAATTTTAATCTTACTCTCTTATCTGGATCCTAGACGCCTACTAGTGGACGACAATATGGGGTATGATCACCTCCACATCTATACCGTGTAGGTTGCAGATTCCTTGACTTGCACCATCGGGTGGTGGGTTTCCAGGTTCCGCTTAATAGGTCAGGAGTCCACTACACACAGGAAACGGCTACACTGATAGCGGGGCTGTGTGGAAGGGACTGGGCGCTTTTTAGGTTAGAGCGTTTCAGAAAACCACTGAAAGGGCGTCCATCTAAAAGGGAGCAGGTAAATCACAGTAAGGTAGTTGTAGAAACGATTGATGTTGTGGTTGTAAATTGTCGTAGCTGTGTTGAGAAAGAACCAGAGCTCCAAGCCCTAATAGAAAGCGCTGAAGCTCAAATAGTTATGGTACAGAAAGCTGGCTAAAGCCGGAAATAAGTTCAGCCGATTCTTTTTAAATGACCTAACAGTGTTCAGAAAGGATAGATTAAACGCAGTTGGTGGAGGAATATTTATTGCTGTCAGAAGTAGTTTACCTTGTAGTGAAATTGAAGTAGACAGCTCCTGCGAAATAGTATGGGTAGAGGCTATATTTGACAACCGAATTAATATATTAATTGGCTCGTTTTACCGACCTCCCCGACTCAGAAGATATAGTTGCTGAACAGTTCAAAGAAAACTTGAGTCTCATTTCAAATAGGTACCCCAATCATACAGTTATAGTCGGTTGTGACTTCAATCTGCCCTCGTTATCCCCGAAAAAGTATACGTTTCAAGCCGGCGGAAGGCATTAAACCTCATCCGAAATTGTACTGAATGCTTTCTCTGAAAATTATTTTGAACGATTAGCATATGAGCCGAATCGAAGCTTAAATGGTTGCGAAAGCATTCTTGACCTCTTGGCAACAAAGAATCCTGGGCAAATAGGGAGTATCATGACTGTTACAGGAATTAGCGACCACAAGGCAGTTGCTGCTAGGCTGAACACCGTAACACCTTCAACCATCAAAAAGACATGCAAAGTTCATCTATTTAAAAAAGCTGATAAAAATCCTCTTAAAGCCTTTTTAAGAGACAGTCTCCATTCTTCCATTCTGATCATGTAAGTGTAGAAAAGATGTGGAATGATTTTAAAGAGATAGTGTGGACAGCAGCTGAGAGATATATACCACATAAATTAATAAGTGATGGTACTGATCCCCATGGTACATAAAACGGTTCAGATCACTGTTGCAGAAACAATGAGAAAAGCATACCAAATTTAAAAGAACGCGAAATCCCCGAGATTGACAGAGTTTTGCAGAAGTTCGAAAGATAGCGCATACTTCAACGCGAAATGCTTATAATAATTTTCAGAACGAAATTCTGTCTCGGAATCTGGCAAAAACCCAAAGAGATTCTGCTCATACAGAAAGCATACCAGTGGCAAGCCGAAATCAACACCTTCACTGCGCGATAACAACGGTGAAGTCACTGATGACAGTGCCACAAAAGCAGAGTTATCAAACACGTTTTTTCCAAAACTCCTTCACCAAAGAATTCCAATCAAGGACAACTGTTAAGATGATAAACATAGAAGTAGCTGTTCTCGGTGTAGCAAAGCAGCCTAAATCACTTAATAAATGCAAGGTCTCCAGTTCAGATTAAGAGCAGCGTAGAGTGCTGCTGACAGCCTGCCTGTTGTACAGGTTTTAAAATAACAAGAAAGAAAAAAAAAACTAGTTCAGATTGTTTACCAGTCAGGTTCCTCTCAGGGTATGCTGATACAATAGCTCCACATTTAGCACTTATATGCAACCTCTCGCTCACAGAAAGATCCGCACCCAAATACTGGAAAATTGCTCAAGTCACACCAATACCCAAAAAGGGAAGCAGGAGTAATCCGCTGAATTACAGGCCCATATCACTAACGTCGACTTGCAGTAGAGTTTTTGGAATACATACTGTGTCGAGCATTATGAGCTACCACGAAGAAAATTATTTATTGACACATAGTCAGCACGGATTCAGAAAATATCGTTCTTGTGAAACAGAACTAGCTCTTTATACTCATGAAGTAATGGGGGCTATCGATAGGAGATTCAAACTGACGGAAAGTCATCGAATAAAACAGAAGTAATATCCGGTGTTGCCCAAGGAAGTGTTACAGGCCCTCAATTGTTCCTGATCTATTTTAACGACACAGGACACAATCTGAGTAGCCCTCTTGGACTGTTTGCAGATGATGCTATCATTTACCGTCTTGTAAAGTCGTCAGATGACCAAAACGAATTGCAAAATGATTTAGATACGATATTTGTATGGTGCGAAAAGTGGCAGTTGACCCTGAATAAAGAAAAGTGTGAAGTTATTCACATTAATACTAAAAGAAATCCGCTAAATTTCGATTACGCGATAAGTCACAAACCTGAAGGCTGTAAATTCAACTAAATACTTAGGGGTTACTATTACAAATAACCTAAACAGGAACGATCGCATAAATAGTGTTGTGGGTAGAGCAAACCAAACACAGGGGTTCCTTGACAGAAAATTTAAACGGTGCAGCAGGTCTACTAAAGAGACTGCTTACACCATGCTTGTCCGCCCTATTCTGGAGTACTGCTGCGCGATGTCAGATTCGCATCAGGTGGGACTGACGGTTGACATCGAAAAATTATAGCGAAATAGGGGAGATAGTGCTACAGATATGATACTTGAACTGGAGTGGCAATCATTAAAACAAAGGCATTTTTCGTTGCGACGGCATCTTCTCATGAAATTTCAATCATCAGTTTTCTCCCCCGATTGCGAAAACATTCTGGTAGCACCCACCCACATAGGGAGAAATGATCACGATAAAATAAGAGTATTCAGGAATCGCACAGAAAATTTAAGTGCTCGTTTTTCCCGCGCGCCGTTCGAGAGTGGAACGGTAGAGAGACTGCTTGAAATTGGTTCATTGAACCCTCTGACAGGCACTTTATTGTGAATAGCAGAGTAATCACGTACATGCAGATGTAGATAATGACTTGAACTCTGCTGGGAACACTTTTAATTATGTGTCTGAATGCCTGTGGAGAAATGGCAGCCCATTCTTCCTCAAGAGGGGTTCTGGATCCAAGTCAACATTCTAAATCACGCCAAAGGCGGTACTTCGATTTCACGGCGAGCCTCTCGGCAGGCCAGTCCATTTTAGGAATATTATTGTCCAAAAATCGTTCCTCCACATACGTTGCCTAATAACAGGATGAATTGTCATAATGAAACAAACAATCATTGTTTCCAAACGTCTCTGAGCAGTACAAAGTAAGGTAGAATGTATTCATATCTTGACATACTCAATGTTTACTTACGCGCAATAAGAAGCTACACTCTCACCAGGAAAATGCCTCTGTACTGTAACACCACCTTTTCTGTACTTCACTGTTGGCAGTACACGTTCACCAAATCCTAACCGTTGTATTGGATTTCCATAGGGTATTGGATTGCCAAATCACTCGTTTCCAGTAATCCGCTAGCTCTTCACAATGCCTCGTGTGTCATTGACTGTAGAAACGTGTGACTTACGAGAAGCTGCTTGACCCTTGTACTCCTTTTTTTTTTAATTCACTGGGCAATGCGATTGTGTTACCTGGACTGTTGGTTGAGCCTTGGTACTCATGAGTGATTCCTTTAGCTCATTTCATGTGATTTTTTACAACCATTCTCCGTGAATCACGGCGGTCTATTTCCATCAGTGCATGAAGTCTACCTGGTCTCGGTTTAGCTGTGATTGTTCCTTCACACTAGCGCTTCACAATTATTTCACCAACAGCCGACTTGATCAGGTTATAAGGCTGAAAATATACCTGATGGATTTGTTAGTCGGCTGACATCCAATGCCTAACTCACATCTGCAATCAATAAGCTCTCCTAAGTAACTCACCCTTCTGTTATTGTTTTTCTACTGACAATACAGTGCTCCCCACGTCCTTTTATGCCGATGGATCCACTTCTGGTGACATCTAGAGACCAGTTCTGCATTACATGGAAAACATGGATTCTTTTGATCAGATTGTGTGTAGAGTCGAGATTTACGTAAAAAATGTTATATTGACAGTCTAGCGGACAGAATAGTGCAAAAACGTATTAATGTGCGGCAGTTACTCATTGTAGAAAACAGCTGCAGACTGCAAAATGAATGCATGGGTAGTTTCTTTGAAAATATTGTAGAATTATATCGTATCATTCTGAGGGAACGCTTGCAAACTTTTACTTATAGGTGGTCTAAACATAAATACATTGGAAGATTCCAAGATAGGAAAGACGTTCTTATCACATTAACAAAATAAAAACGTTGGACTCGGGCAAGACTATACCAAATTCAATAGTTACAACTGCAGTCTCACACAAGTTGATCACATACAAATATATATATGATTTTCGGCACTAAATTCAAGTTATAGAGAGAGTGGGTGATTCAGCTGCCCCTACCGCTGGGTTTTAAGCAACCCACAGTGTCTTGAAATACCATACACAAGATTTTCATATTCTCTCTCTCGCTATGTGCAAACTATTTGTCCTACAGAAAAAAAATAAACAGGACATTTCTGAAGAAAAACTTTCAAATTATTCAAGAAAAATATGTAGAAGTGTCGTTCAAACGCGTTGTTCTTGAATAACTCGAAAACCGTGGCCTCTGCCGAAAATGTATCCCAGAACAAAATGTAACTAAGTTAAATTTCCTACAAAAATGTCCTTTTCATTTTTTTCTGTAGGACTAACACTTTCTGCGGAGCGATCGGAGTATATGAAAGTTGTGCGTGTGATATGTGAAGACGTCGTGGACTGCTAAAACCCAGAATTAGGGGCAGCTGAGTCCCTCTACATAACATATCGACTTTGGAGCCAACATTCGTCTTGTCTACCATCAGATAATGGGGGGAGGGGGGGGAGGGGGTTATAGTCAGATTTTCCCTATTTAACACGTTACAACACTGAAACAAATTACCGGCTGAATACCAAACTAGGTAACATTAATGAGGAAGAGAAATAACGTAGAATCAGTTCAGTTGACACACTTTTATTGTGCTGCTACGATACGTCATACCACTACCTACCGGTACCACCAATGGGTCAAAAGGGACTCAACATGGCGCCCATGAGTGTCCGGAGGAGTCTGAAAGCTCAGAACTGCGTTCTGCACAGCAGAACGAAGCATCTCGAAGTGCACCTGCAGCATTATTGTTGTTTTGATAATAGAGATTCACCAATAATGCCCTGCTTCATTTGTCAAAGCTCATGTTGACACTTTAACAAGTGCACTGTGAATGGTTAGGTGTGTGAGACTATGGATCACGATGACTGATCACGGCACCTGGTGGCCATAGTTGGAACTGGACGGTGGCGCTGTGACGCATGGAAATCACGTACCCATACTCTGGACATTAATGCTACCAAGTTTAGTGCTTGTATGGTAATTAGTTTCCTTGTTATAGCCTGATAAATAGGGAAAGTTTAATTATAACCACCCGGTATTGTGAGGCATTCGTCTGTGATGTGGCGATGATTTGTAGTTGTCTGCACTCCCAAAGTGGGTATGTTTCTTTACGCCATTTGTGTAAAACGTATGCACATCTGCCGTACTGGGTTCGAATTCTGTTTAGCACTAATCACGTTTTGCGTGGCGGGTCAAATACAAGTTGTTTTCAGGTCATACACTGTTGTACAGTCCAGTCTTGAATCCTCACATTACTAAGATTGAACTTATCTTCTGGAGTGACCCTTGCCGTTACTGTTGGAGATTGACTAGAATGGAGTCGGTTATACTTTACATAACCGATGCCTTGAATGGTAGATCTTTATTGTATGTAAGCGTTTTGTATTCGCTTGTGAGAGCATTTCTGCACTGTAGTTGGTGGGATGAAATGTGGCTTACTGCTGGCAGCCATTCAGTAGGTGTTGCTTTGAGAACACCAGAAGTCCTTCTCATGCATGTAAGAGCCGTTTAGCCAGACTGGGACGCAATACTCAGCGACTGAGAAGACACGACCCAGAGCTGATGAACGTAAGGTGGATGCCTATGCGTACCAAGTTGTTACACATAATCTACTGTATTATATTGTTTATTGTTTTCAGTTTTGTGCCTGTTTTGTTAGATGCTCTGTGAAAGATAGAGTTCTGTCAAGCAATACCCCCAGTACTCTGGTGTATTATTATGAGTAAGTGTGGTGTTTTCTAACTGTATGTCGAGTATACCTCAGGCGAGTTTATTATTTAGGTGGATCAGGAAACCTGTTTTGGTGGATTATGATTAGAGTTTCCATTTGCGAAAGTGGTGTCCCATTATGTCTTGATCCTCCGTTAGGATTTCTTTTGAGTGTTCAGTTGAGGTACACCGTGTTCCAGGTAGTCAATCCTAGGCTTAACCAAACTTTCGTGAGTGTCTTTCGCCATTTCTGCGTTTTACAATCTGAAGAGAAATGGAGCAAGGACTGATTCTATTTCTGGATCATTTTTTAATTCTCTTGGGGAGCTAATGTTGGACCCTATGAGTATTTCCAATAAAACAATACCAATCACCGTTATTTAGGTTTTAATTTTAGGCTACCAGTTCCAACGACACACTACGTCATCTTCAGGCCTGCTTCAACCGAGTAATCGTCGTGTTACAAAATACAGCAGCACTTTTAACTGGTCGTAACGATTATTATGGGCATGAGTGCTCCTTGGACAACCGTCAGTAACGGTCAAAATATCCACTCAAACTAGATGGCCAAAGACGAGTATTTGGGCCAGTAGGTCGTTTAGTATATGGTATTGCAGATTAGGCAAGCGACTGGTCTGGGAGGAGTTATGTGAAGAAAATTGTGTATCATGCTTTCTCTCCAAGCTGTATCATAGGTCAAATCTATGAATGCAACTGCAGTTTTAAGTAATCTTATACCGATTTTGTTATGTATAAGACGTTGTAATAACTTGTAAGTCAACTATAGCTGGGCTATTGGCCTGTAGTTCTTAGGACCATAAGCTAGTTCATCAGGTTTTGATATAGGGTTGATATTTTCAAATCCTGGAACTTTTTCTGCCTTAACACGTTTAACCATTGTTAAGATTTCTTCACAAGTGAAAGTAGAGGTATGGTCTGTGTCTGTGACTTCAACTTTTAGGGTTCTGAGTTTTCATTTCACCTTTATTGTATGTGGTTTGTGTTTTGGTGCTCTAGATGTCACCAATAGACCTAAGGCTATGGCATTTGGATTAACTGTTGTGTTGTTCCTTGCATGGGGCCCCCCACTTCCTAGTTTCCTTAATAACTTCCGTGCTTATCTATGTCTGAAAATTCAGGCCTTCTGTCGTTTCTGCCCACTTTTGCTTCTCGCCACATCTAGACTGTGTTGTGAGCAATTGATCTGTTTTCCTTAAGCAATTTTGAGGAAGTTTTGGTACAACTCCTCTTTGTTTAGGGATGAGGCAGAGATGTATTGCTTTTGGTGGCCTCCTGGTGCTCTGTAGATTTCTTGTCACTACTATATATAGCGCCACCAAATATTTTGAAGTTTCTGCTTTTAGTGGAGTGTCCCATCTCTCTATTTTTCATTTGCAAAAGGATAGACAGGAAACTGCCACAGGATACAAAAAACCAAAATTATAAGATCACACAGAATTCAAGTAATAAAATCAAAGTAATTTTGAACATAGTATTACCAGAAACTTGTAGCACAAAGCCAGAACAGATACATGAACATAAAATCAGAACTAAAGATTGTTTACTAGATATCCTAGGGACCTGGTCAACTTTATAAACTATTATATTAGTAATACAGCAACGAAACTGCAAAAAAAACGACCATAAATACAGCATATAGTTACAAGTCACTATTTAGATTACATAGTGCTACTGCTAACCATCACTGGGTAGAATATCAGTTTTACTGTGCATTAATTAAAGAGTAAAATGTTAGTAGTTTAGACAAGGTTCCAATGTGTCTACTAAAATACTGCATTAGCAGCATAAAATCGTCCCCAACAGACGTTATAAATGGGTCATTCACACCTGGTTGTTTCCCTGATACCTGAAACATGCAAAAGTTCACCCTATCCGTTGAAACAGCGTACATGAAACCTAGAGAAATACAAACCAGTTTCACTACTGCCTTCTTTTTCAGAATTAATAGAAATTATTATACGAAATACTCATTTGGATTATGGATTACATAAGTAAGTACCAACTTCTGTCCAAAGTAGGGCCTACAATTTGGTTTCAGACCCGGAAAGTGGAAAGAAAATGCAGTAGCAAAATTTACAAAAGTAATTTTAGAGGCCTGGTGTGAAGGAGAAAATGTCACATGTATTTTTCTAGATCTCAGTAAAGATCTTGAAATATTTCAAAGTAAAATTTAAGCACAGAGAATAAGGGCAAGGTGTGAGGGAGGTGGGTGGGGTAGAAAATAAATGGTTTAGGTCTTACCTATCAAACAGAGTGCAGAAGGTAGAGATCATCTTGATTTCAAATGACTCCAATGTATGGTGAAATACCTTTCACATGCAGAAATTTGAACAGTGGAATCTCTCAAGCGAGTGTGTCAGGCCCAGTACTGTTTCCCGTTTACATTAATGACTTCGCACCATGAGTCCCATAAGGTGAAAGAGTGTTATTTCTGATGACAGCAATTTAATTATTACAGACAGGACTGTGTAACTGTTAGGAGTATAATGCGACAACGCATTTACAGTGGTCTGTCTCTGGTCAACAAATACTATGATATATTTTAATATGAGAAAGACTAATAATGTGAACATCTGTATAAGAGAAAAACCAATACGAGACTTAAACTAAATCACGAGAAAATGAAGTGTGAAGCTAGCATGAAAATGTTAGATATGTACCATGATCAGAAATTAAAATGGGTAGAATATATCAGAGTATTTACAAAAAGAATTAGCACAATGTACTATATGTACAACATACCACAGTGTGCAATAGCTCATACCGAAGAACATCTTACTTTCACATATACATTGTATAAATAGGTTATGGCACAAATTCTGGGGTGCAAATGGTCATAATATTGAAAATATGTTCAAACTGCAGAAATGGGTCTCCAGAATGATGAGAACGAGTTACAAACTGCCCATTCCATCGAACTGTTTAAAAATTGGTTGTTTTGGTAGTTCCAAGTGAATACATTACCAAACTACATTTTTATAAGTTGGTTGATGGGTGGCGGGGACCAAACAGTGAGGTCATCGGCTCCTGTTTTTATACAGGAAAACATTGAGCACTATACTCCATACATGATCGCTAAACTAGATACAGTGGTTGTTTGTATCGGTACAGAAAGTATGAAGTCTAAACTCAGATGACTAAGTTTTACCAAGGTGGAAAGCTATACAATAAACTAACAAAAAAGATTAAAAACTTACAACATGTCTTAAACAAATCTACAAAAAGAAATAATAATTTTTACTCACTTAAGCATTTCATGGAATGAAAAACATTACGAACAAATAATTAAGCTTCCAAGCAGGAAATTAGACCAGAAAGATGTTGTATGTTTGTAAGCAACATAGTACATTTGACGTTTGTAAATTACTCCTTGTTGTCTAAAAATGAAGATTTATTATCTGTATAGTCTTGTGCTTGATTTCCCTTCTTTGAATCGGTTTTTTTTGTGTTTCTTTAATCTTGCCTTATGTAAGTCAGTGATGTATAGCAAGTAAATGTCTGTTTCATGTATTCCTTTCGCATATAATGTGTTTACATAACTCTTATTTTATGTAGGCTATCTCCACTATAAATAATGAATGTATGTATGTAGAATGAAACACATTTGTTTATGCCTCAATGTATAAATAAAATACAGCTCACTTCTGTATGTCCTGCACACACTTGGCTACCTAAAAGACATCACTGTTATGACAATGCAGAACTGTACATAAAATAATTTTTCATTAAGTTGTTGCATAATTTTGTGCTGAGGTCCCTTGAAAATGTAAGAGATAGACCATCCAAATTGGAGAAAAGTGTGATAATAATAATACTAAACCTTAAATGGAGAGAATCATAAGCACTTAAGATACTAACTGTATCACGTACATGTCCATATAAACTCCTATGCTGGACACAAACAAGAAGAAAAAACATAACCACCAATAAAGAAGTAAAAACAGAGAATATAACAAAATATCAAGACACGACCAAATTATGACACAAGGAAATAAAGTTCGTTCTTGAACAACACGAAATTCAAATTAAAGTCATTGTATCCAAGACTGAAAACCGTACTAAAACTCCCATTCAGACTGGAGATCAGTGAACAAGAGAAATAATTTTAAAAATCATAGGAAACGTTTTTGATACAAAATTGTTTCTGTAGTATTAATAAGGTAATGTGCAGTACAGAGTAAGACATATCACAGTGCATTACTATGTAAAAAATGAGATGTAGCTTTCATAAGTCACACAATACGTTTCTAAAAGAGAGGGAAAAAATCTCTCAAACCATATGGAAATATCTATTATTATAGCACAGATAATGCAAATAAAATGCAATTTAATATCATATAATCCTAGAATACTTATGTATGTACTGGGAAGTCTAATGAGCTAAATGTTTGTTGTTAGGTACGTGTATTCTTTTCTGTGCTTCCAATACAAATTTGTCTTGATACAAACAATATATTTTGTCATTGTATCCAGTAAACATCACATTACGTTACATTAAGTGGGAGACAAAATTGTGCGTGTTGTGTGAGCTACCTGCTGTCAAAGTTACGATTTGAGGACAACAAAGTCACAAAAAATATCGATATACACTAACAGAAGAAAAAAACTAACAATGTGAATACAGTCTATTAATGACCAAAACAAAATTCATAGTGGATTTTTTTGACAAAATTCATATGAGGGTGAGTCAAATGAAAAACTTAAATATTTCTTAAAATATTATTTATTGTGCAGAAGTTGTATAAAGCTGTATCACTTTTCAACATAATCTCCCCCACGCTCAATGCAAGTCCCCCAGCGCGTACAAAGTGCACAAGTTCCTTTAGAAAAAAATTCTTTTGGTAGTCAGTGCAACCACTCATGCACTGCGTGGCGTGCCTCTTCATCAGAACGGAACTTGTTTCCTCCCATTGCGTCTTTGAGTGGTCCAAACATATGGAAATCACTTGTGCAAGGTCTGGTGAATATGGTGGCTGAGGAAACACTAAAAATGCAGGTCTGTGACTGTTGCAACTATGATACGGGCAGTGTGGAGCCTTGCATTGTCATCTTGCAAAAGGACACCTGCTGACAGCAATCCAGGTCACTTTGATTTGATTGCAGGCCGCAGATGGATTTTTTTAGGAGATCTTTAGGCATGTAATGCTCCAAAATGACGCCATTTTCGTCCAATAAGGGAGTCAGCATAACATTTCCTGATGATGGTTCTGTTCGAAACTTCTTTGGTTTTGGTGATGAGGAATTGCGCCATTCCTTGCTCGCTCTCTTCGTTTCCGGTTGGTGGAAGTGAACCCATGTTTCGTCCCCAGTAACGAGTCTTTCAGGGAAGCCATCACCTTCTCGTTCAAAGTGCCGAAGAAGTTCTTCACAAGCATCAACACGTCGTTCTCCCATTTCAGGAGTCAGCTGCCGTGGCACCCATCTTGGTTCAAATGGTTCAAATGGCTCTGAGCACTATGCGACTTAACTTCTGAGGTCATCAGTCGCCTAGAACTTAGAACTAACGAAACTTAACCAACCTAAGGACATCACACACATCCATGCCCGAGGCAGGATTCGAACCTGCGACCGTAGCGGTCACGCGGTTCCAGACTGAAGCGCCTTTAACCGCACGGCCACACCGGCCGGCGGCACCCATCTTGCACACACTTCGCGGAACTGGAGCACATCATGCACAATGTGGTGTACTGACCCATGTCTAATCTGTACACATGCTCCAGTATCATTCAGTGTCACTCGGCGGTTTTCCTTCAATATGGCTTCAACTGCTGCACTGTTCTGTGGAGTCACAAATCGTTGTGCCAGACCTGGGCGAGGAGCATCTTCCACTGATGTCACACCATTTGCGCACTTCCTACTCCATTCGTAGACTTGGTGCTGTGACAAATATGCATCACCGTACTGAACCTTCATTCGTCGATGAATTTCAATAGGTTTCACACCTTCAGTACGCAAAAACCGAATAACAGAACACTGTTCTTCCCTGGTGCAAGTCACAAGTGGGGCGGCCATCTTTATACTGAAACTGCGACGGTATGTGTGCACCTGCATTTAAGTGTCACCTACAGGCCAGTATGCACGCTGTGTGTAGCACGCTTACCAACTTACAGGATAACGGCGCGAAGTTTAGATGTGTTATTACAAATTTAAGGTTTTCATGTGACTCACCCTCGTATGTTTCAATTCTCCACACTGCTGATAACTTAAAGGATAAGAAAAATTTCGTTCAAATATTTCAAAACATCAACATTTGTTTGCTCAAGAACAAGTGTTCATATATACAAAACAAAAAAAAAATTATATATATATATATATATATATATATATATATATATATATATATATATATATATAAAAGGCTGTAACAAGCGCCTCTTTACTTTAGCTTTGTTTTCTTTCGGTGTTCCTAATTATATGGTATCAGCATGTTATGTCCTTACAGAGTCATGTCATCAGTGTATAACAGCCGTCTTGTGTTATATACTATTCGTGTATACACAGTGGAACCTCGCATAACGAGCACCTCCCATTACTTGCAATTCGCATAACAAGCAAAAGACGTTGTAAGAAAAAAACAAAAGAAAAAAAGAACCTGTCTCGCTTAACGAGACACGACGACTTATTGTGACGTCACCAGCTGTTCGCGCGTGGTGTGGGGGAAATGTTCGACATTGTCAACACTCTCCATTGTCGGCAGCGGGCTATGAACAGTGTATTTAGTACGTTCTGCAGTCTCGGTTTAGCGTTCCTTATCCTACCCTCTTAGTGCAGCTTACGATCACACATTTTTCTAAACTGTGTTCACACATTGTTTTTTTGTTTTTTTTTTGTGTGCAAATTTTGATGTCCCCGAAGACAAAGCCGCAAGAAGACGACCATAAAAGAAAGAAAATGATCTTAGAAATGAGACGTGAAGTAACTGAAAAACACTAACGTGGTGTGAGCGTTGCAGACTTAGCACGCAAATACAATCGATCTACATCAACTATTTGCACCATCTCCAAGAACAGGGATCAGATTAAGGAGATAGGTGCTCCATTGGGAGTGACAGAAGTATATAAACAACGGTTTTGTATTCAAGACGATGTCGAAAGGCTGCTCCTTCTATGGGTAAATTAAAAGCAACTGTAAGGCGACACTATTAAAGAGAACGTCATATGCGAGAAGGCGACGATGACATTCGCCGACCTCGTTATGAAGACACAAGGATAATCATCGGCCGAAGAAGTGTATAAGCGAATCCGTGGATGATTCGAGAAGTTTAAGAGAAGAATCGACGTTAACAGTGTTGCGAGGCACGGCGAAGCAGCCAGCTCAGATACAAAAAAAAGGGGAACAGCGAACTTCATCAACAACTTCAAGATACTCGTAAATATTGTGGGTTATCTGAGGCAACAGGTTTTTAATTGTGACGAGACGGGTCTATTCTGGATAAAGACGTCGAAGTATACCTCTATAACAGCAGAGGAAAATGCGTTGCCTGGTGACAAGCTAACGAAAGACCGCGTCGCACTGCTATTTCGTGTCAACGCAAGTGGCGATTTGAAAGTTAAACCACTACTCGTTTACAAATCAGAAACTCCAAGAGCCTTCAAGAACTGTAAATTCGAGAAGAGCAGGTCAAATGTGATATGGAGGTCCAACAGCAAGGCTTGGGTGACAAGTGATCTTTTTTGTGATTGGACCAATAAAGTGTATGGTCCTTCAGTGAAAAGATATTGAAAAGATATTTGCTTCAGATGAATTTGCCACTCTATGTTCTGCTTGACAACGCTCCTGGCCATTCTCCGCAGCTACAAGACCACCTCCTTGAAGACTTTCAATTCTTCAAGATCAAGTTACTGCCTTCCTACACCACTCCTTTACTCCGGCCTGTGGACCAGCAGATTATTTCTAACTTTAGGAAGCTCTACGCTGAAGCACTCTTCGAGTATTGCTTTGAGTTGACTGAAGCTACTCGCTCTCAGAAAGTTTTGGAAATATCACTTCAACATAGTTGCCTGCATCAAGATAATCGAAAAGGAGTGGGAATGGGTTACCAAGAGGAGTCTAACCTCTTCTTGGAAGAAGCTTGGCCAGAGTGCATTTGAGTCAGTACCTGTGGAGCCTGTAGTCAATGTAGCCAAGAGTATGGGACTAGAAATGGATAACAATGATATCGATGAGCTTGTGGAAGACCACAACCAAGGAATGGCCACCGGGGACCTCAAGGGGTAGCAATGTGTTCACAGCAGGACGTTGTGGAGAGGTGTTCTTCAGAGGAGGAGAAGGAGGAGGAGGCAGTAATAGCAAAGTGGCACTCTTCTGGTGCAATAAGAAAAATTCTGAAAGCATGGGAATTGGTTGCATCGTATACTGAAACATCACCCCAATAAAGCATTTGCTACGTGTGCTACAAAGTTGTTTGACGATAATGCTGTGTCGCATTTTCGACAAGTGAGGAAGTGTCGGCGGAAACAAATGACTGTAAATAGCTTCCTAACAAAAAGAAATTAGTTATATATTGTGAGTAATAAAGTACATAATATTCTATGTATAATTTTCTTTGAATAAGTGGCATGAATAAGATAAAACATTTACTACTTTTTCAGCATGGAGCACATTATCGTATTTTACATTAATTTATAGGGGCAAATTGCTTCTCTTAAGCAGTGTTTCGCTTCATGAGTAAGATTCTGGAACGAATTACTTTCGCTACATGAGGTTCCCCTGCACTTTAGTTCTTAGCTATGGCATTCTTTTCTGGAGAACAAATTCACGAAATATGTACACAATTTTCAGACTGCGTAAATTAACAGTAGGAATAACGATCGAAAATAATGGTTCAGCTCATTGTAAAGATGTACTCAAAACACTGGGTATTTTAACTGCACTGTGTGAGAACATTTACCAATTAGTTGCACATGTAAAAACTAAGCTCTGTCCATGACCATGGAAGAAGATTTAGGCTGAATTTACTTTTACCAAGAAAGAAACAGTGTTTTCTAACAAGGAATGAAACTACAATAAGGTACCAAAGAAGATTAAAGACATTACTGAAAACAAACTTAGTTAAAAAGTGCCAGTTAAGCATTCCATTATATACATGGCAGGTTTATGTATGTAATACAGATGAAATGAAATGTACATGTGGTTAGGGCTACCCGTTTGGTAGACCGGCCACCTGATGAAATCTTTTTCAGTTAATGGCGCTTTAGCAACTTCCGTGCTGACTTGAATGAAAAGATGATGAAGACAACACAACAATCGATCCCTGAGTGGAGAAAACTTCTGACCCCTGCCAGGTATCAAGTCACTATTTACTCAGCCTCCTCGCTTGGCATTCTGATGTGCTGACCACTCAGCTCTTTATTTATTTATGATTTACACGTCATGTTCCGTAAGACCAAATTGATGAACATATCTCCAAATCATGGAACGTGTCAACAAATGAAATTACAACATGAAAGTAATAACAGATAAAAACAAAATGTTTATGAACCCAAAAAAGTCAAGCCATAAATTTATGTAAATGCAATCAACAATACAACAAAAATAAGCTTAATTTTTCTAGGAACTCCTCAACAGAATAGAAGGAATGACCCATGAGGAAACTCTTCAGTTTCGATTTGAAAGCGCGTAGATTCCTGCTTAGATTTTTGAATTCGAGCGGTAGCTTATTGAAAATATATGTAGCAGTATACTGCACACCTTTCTGCACAAGTGTTAAGAAAGTTCCGATCCAAATGCAGATTTAATTTCTACCAACTATTAGCTGAGTGAAAATTGCTTATTCTTGGGAATAAACTAATATTGTTAACAAGAAATGACTGTAAGGAATATATGTATTGAGAGCCAATGTGAAAATACCTGGGCTCGTGAACAAGGGTCGACAAGAAGTTCATGAACTTACACCCCTTACTGCCCGAACCGCCAGTTCCTGAGCCAAAAATATCCACTTAGAATGGGAAGAGTTACCCCAAAATACAAAACCATACGACATAAGCAAATGAAAATAAAAATGTTTCAAATAGCTCTGAGCACTATGGGACTTAACATCTAAGGTCATCAGTCCTCTAGAACTTAGAATTACTTAAACCTAACTAACCTAAGGGCATCACACATGTCCATGCCCAAGGCAGGATTCGAACCTGCGAGCGTAGCGGTCGGGCTGTTCCAGACTGAAGCGCCTAGAACCGCTCATTCACACCGGCCTGCAAATGAAAATAAGAAAAGTAGACTAATTGTCATGTTGAACCACCTCTCACTTTAGATACCGTTCGAATAGTAAAAAGGGCAGCATTAAGTCTTTGAAAAAGATCCTGAATGTGGGCTTTCCATGACAGTTTACTATCTATCTGAACATCTAGTAAGTTGAACTGATCAATTTCACTAATCATATGCCCGTTCTGTGAGATTAAAACATCAGTTTTTGTTGAAGTGTGTGTTAGAAACGGTAAAAAATGAGTCTTACTGTGATTCAGCGTTAGTTTATTTTCTACAAGCCATGAACTTATGTCATGAACTTATAATGTTACAGCCTTCCCCAAAATTCATACGAAATGTCTGATATCACCTTTTTCGTTATGCATCTGGATAATTATCGGACAATTCAGTGCTTCCTAAGGCCTTGTATGTGTGTCTTTATATTTATCATTCTGTCCCATGTAATAAAAAACGTGACATTCATTGTGAAGGCATGTGGAATGTTCTGTAAGGACGTGTGTTGTCGTAAATATCGGTGGATTGTTGTCATTGATAAAATTATGTACATATACTAAATTAAGTAACTAATCAAGAAATTGAAGTAATAAGTCCTTCGCAATAAATAACTAGAGACTGCAGAGATGTTACCATGAAAAATCAATGCTTCTAATTAACAAAATGGTAATCCAGTAACAGAAGACCACACTATCTTGAGAAACAGCTTAGAAGTTATTACCAAGCGATGTATTCTCATTTGTTATTTATTTTTATGTCTTCCTCTGTAATTAATATTCTTTGTAATTACATTTCTAAGTAACTATCCAATTGTTTACATCTCATCATTTTCCAATTTCCAAAATTTGAGGCCTTGTTTGTGCATTTTATGTATGCAATCAGATAAAGCACGAGCTCTGTACTACCATTGAATATTAGTAACCAAATCCAAACTGTAATTAATTATGTTAACTAAAATGATATGTGAGACATTATTTTAATTAAAGTTCAGAATGATGTTCTTATGGAAAACTGAAGACATTTCTATAAAAGATTGTCATTGAAAATTGTATTTTATACCTTCTTCGGCTGTAACATCAGTTTCTTTACGTTTTGTAAATTTTAATTGTAACACCAAAATTGTACAATATTAATAATCCTTTATTTTGGAAGTTATTGTTAAAATTCTATATAAATCGATGTTGCAATGCTGTGAGGAGTCAGTTTTGAAGTAACTTTTGGAAGTCAAAGAGATCAGTGAAGTCTGTCCGTGTTTTGTTTATGTGATGAGTGTGCAGTTTGGATGTCAATTAATGTGAATAAATTTTGAGAAGCATGAAAATTTCCCATTCATTCATCAGTGGACCAGGCAGAAGAAACTTAAGTTAAATAACATTCAACATGAATCAGTTAACAAACTGCACTATTTGAAACCGAGCCAATGTTGCACACAACATCCTTTACTACCAATCTAGTGTCATCAGCAAACAGAAATATTTTAGAGTTACCTGTAATACTAGAGGACATATCATTTATATAAATAAGGAACAGGAGTGGCCCCAACACTTATCCCTGGGGCACCCTCCACCCCCCCCCCCCCCGCTCCCACCCCACATCACCGTACCTCACTCAGGCCTCACATCACAGCCATTCTCAACAATGTGATTAATGATCTTTTGCTGTCTGTTGCTTAAGTAAGAGGTGAACCAATTGTGAGCTAGTCCCCATATTCCATAACGGTCCAACTTCTACAGCAATATTTTGTGATCAACACAATCAAATACCTTAGTTAAATGAAAAAATTATGTCTAATGCTCGAAACCTTTTGTTTAAGCTAGCCAGTACCTCACAGAGAAAAGAGAATATAGCATTTTCAGTTTATAAAGGCACATTTGCATGCCGAGCGTGAGTTTCCTCGGAAACGCGAAATATTAATTAAATAAATAATCAGTGACAAATAAATAAAGCCTATGGCACACAACTGCAGCGCTGTGTCGCTGATAAAACAAAAGCACAATTACGTTACTCTTATGTTTGATTAAGAAAGAGAGAGCTCTGGTTGAAGTGGTGCGAGAAGCACGTATTTTATTTTATTGTCTGGCACACCGCCATATTTCATGTTATAGAAGAATACTGCGAGTTGCAACCAAACTAGGCACTCGATTCTGTAAAGAATTTATATTTATAAAAGTAAGTAGGATTATGAACTGTAGGCTTATTCGTTGAATATATCTGATTTAACTAACTGTGTAATTTTTTTTATGTTTAGTAGACAATCACCTCTGTACGACGTATTGGCATGGCTGGCAAATTATTGTAATATTGAGATTTAGATTATGAGTCCGCACCTACCGCAGCAGTCTTTGGAAACGATTTAATTACGAAGTCCGATTATTCAGTTTTATTTCACGGTCAACTACGAGTAACATTGCCTTTACGAAAAAGCCATTGTCAAGCGTCTGATACTGAATAATTAAACGTCCACGTTCCAGATAAGCAAATACAATTGCAATCACACTCACCATCATACAGATAGAATAATTAACATATTTAAAATAACATTTTTTAATTAATTTTATTTATTTTATATTGGCGACCGCGACAGGACTTGTTATTTTGTCATTTGTTACATTGTTCTCTTTGTTTCATGTAAAAAATCAACTTTCTGGACCTGGACGTCAATGTATGAGAGATAACAAAATCTGAAGATATTTTCCAATTCTGAAATTTTGCGGGAAGACGCAATGAAACTTCCAGCAAAATAAGGTAAGACGCAGCATCTTTGCATTGGTAGGCTTGACCAGACGTATAATTCAGTGTATTAGCTTTTCAGTAAATTCTGTAGTGTTTCTTTTCTGCATAACAGTTTCAGTGATAAATTTCATTCTCAGTACTTTTCCCTAAACAATAACGTATGCAACAATACCAATACACGAGTGTACAATATGGCCGACTTCTGTACGATATCATGTAACATGGCCAGTAGCCATTACCAATAATCTCAAATTCAGTTTATATTTTTAAATTAACAGACAGCCATTGTTGCTACGAGCGATTCATGCTCAACTACATTTTATTTTAAAATCAGTGTCAAAAATTTTCTTGAAACATATATCACGTGTGGCATGGTAATAACTAGAAAACAATACGCAAAAATGGAACAGCAAGGACGTACTATTCAGACGCAATCCGACTCGGACGTGAAACAAGTGTTAGAAAATGACTTTACGACAGCAACCGGTAGTGACGATTCATCAAACATTGACGCAGGTGTTGACGAAAATTTTGACAATAGGCCGTCCACTACAAAAATTTCAAAATCTCAATCAGAGCCCATGTTAATGCATGACGTCACGTCTAATGACGCGGCGGGGGCAGAGACCTTGCAAACGGTAAACATTGCCGACATGTTACAAATGCTAATGAAACAAAACGCCGAAAACATGGCAACCTTAAAGGCACAATTAGAGACACAAAATGAACAGTTAAAAACACAAAATGACGAAATCAAATCTGATCTCATAGCAATCAAGATAGGTAATGACACTTTATGTAAGTGTGTGGAACTTATAGACGCCACACTGACCAAACAGATGACCGAACTCAGTACTAAATTTTCCCAGCTCAATACGAGAAAAGAAAAGACTACAACTGACGTAGCACTTTTACAGACACAAGTAAAAAACCTTAATGTCACGTGTGAAGTTCTTACTGAACAAATTCAAACATATCCTTCAGTACATGACAATCTTGAAAAACGAATTACTGACGTACAGAATAAATTTGACAATGTTGAACTCCACCTGACTGACATCTTACAATCAGATGCCACAGCTCATTTTCAAAATATTAATAAAGAATTTCATGATTGGCTTGAGAAAAAAGACAAACATTTTGATAGATCCTTACGTGAAAATTTACCAACAATTGTGCACGACTCCGTAGCGCAATACATTACTAATAACAAACAGCTGATCAGTGACGCAGTACAATCAGTCACTGCACCCATGAGACAATTCACCGATCAACTACAGTCTGAATGTAACGAAAATATCAGTCAAAATGTACAGTTCAGAAACCAATATACATTCGAGTATGATACACACATTCCGCACACGACAAATACACAAGAACAAAACACACCACGACTACAACACATACCACGATGTGGAAACACAAACACAAGCTATTATCATGGTAAACCACAGCAACATTATCGTAATTACTCGCCAGCTGAACATACCAGTAATTACAGTGGAATAAATCCATATCACAATGCGAAGGAAGATGAAAGCTTAATGAAACACAGGCAATTTCAGATTTTTATCCCAGAAAAACGAACCATTCATCCGGTGATTTTTCTTAAATCTTTTAGTAACGCATTTCCACGCACTTGGAGTGACCGGAAAAAGATTTCATATATTGTCGGTTACATCCAAGGCGATGCAGCTGTCTGGGCATACGTCCGGATCCCAGTAAATTAGATGCTATCAGAAACTTTCCTAGCCCTCGAACTAAAAAGCAGTTAAAATCATTCCTTGGGCTATGTTCATTCTTCAGACGTTTTTTGCCACAACCACTTTTGAACAGTAAACATCTGCTAAATCTACTCAGAAAGAATCAAGTTTGGATCTGGTCGGAACAGTGCCAGAATGACTTTAATACAATTAAACATGCTTTAGTGAATGCTAACATTTTGAGCCATCCAGATTTCAATTTAGATTTTTGTATGACTTGTGACGCTTCACGTACTGGCTTGGGCTGTTGCTTATTTCAAGTTGTAAAGAATAAAGAGGAGGAACAGATAAGAATTATTGGGTTTGCGAGTCGCACTCTAACTGAATGTGAGCGTACATACTCCACTACTGAGTTAGAAACACTTTCCATAGTATGGGCATTCAAGAAATTCAATTATTATTTATTTGGAAAACATACGGTAATTTACACCGATCACCAGGCCCTGACATTTTTGTTAACTTGTAAACTTGTACATCCTAGACTATCACGATGGGCAGTTACACTTCAGAACTACTCTTTTGAAATTAAGTACATAAGAGGTAAGGACAACACCATTGCAGACACTTTGTCTAGACTTCCACAAGGTATGAATGATACCAACAGTGACTTAGAAAATATAAATGACTACAGGATTCTCTTAATGCAAGACAAGCAGTATCACCAATATTATATTGATATGTGCAGAAACATGGCTGAATTACAAAAATCTGATCCTCACTGGTATAAGATAATAACATTACTGGTAGAAAAACACAATCATCCTTTGACTAAGTATTACAAGTTACACAATGATGTGTTATTTTACCGCCGACATCCAAATGCTACTAACTGGTGTGTATGCATTCCCAAAGAGTCTGAACGTAATCTAATTTGGCACACACAGTTTGGGGTCATTATGGGACGAAAAAGTGTTTGGCAAAGCTCAGTACATACTGTTATTTTAGCAATATGAGAAGAAAAATTTACAGGGAACTAAAAACATGTGTCATATGTCAAAAATCAAAACCTCAGAATTTATCCACAAAAACAGATTTACATTCTATTTTACCTAGTAAACCCCTGGAAATTCTGTGTACTGACATCAGTGGACCGCATCCAGCAAGCTCTGGAGGCGTCAAATATATCTTAGCTTTTTACGATATATTTTCTAAACATGTAAAACTTTATGCTTTAAAATCCGCTACAGCAAATGCTATAATACGAAGATTCTCAAGTGATTACCTGACGCACGTGGGAAAACCTAAAGCAATTCTATCAGATAATGCAGCATACTACTCTGGGTACAAATGGAGAAATTTCTTGAAGGACAATAACATTAAAAGTATATTTATTTCGAGGTTTAGTCCACAATGTAACGCGACTGAGAGACTTTTCCGAGAATTAAATCGATTCATGAGGACCTATATTTCATCAAAACATACTAATTGGGTGTCCTACCTAAGTCTTTTCGAAGACGTACACAATAACTTAAATATTTACGATACGAATTACACACCTAACGAGATCATGTTCAATTGCAAACAGAACGATCAGTGGATAGAACCATTACCTAAGTTGTCAGACAAGGAAATCACACCTGAACAGAAAATAAAAGAAGTATTGACTACATTGACACATCACGCACAAATACGAAACAAACATCACAGAAACATAATAAAAAGAAAACAAAAATTCGAGGTAGGAATGCTTGTACTACTTCGTACTCATCATAAATCTGTAGCACTCTAACGACGCAACGCTAAGTGGCGTCTGCTATATGAAG